>NC_142885.1:53440833-53791666 GCF_051225735.1 Oryctolagus cuniculus | reverse complement strand
CTTCTGATCCAGCTCTCTGGAAAGCAGTAGAAGATGGCACAAGTCCTTGGGCCTCTGCACCCACCTGGGAGACCTGGAAGAAGCTCCTGGCTCCTGGCTTTGGATCGGCGCAGCTCTAGCTGTTGCGGCCAATTGGGGAGTGAAACAGCGGATGGAAGACCTCTCTCTCTCTCTCTCTCTCTCTGCCTCTCCTCTCTCTGTGTAACTCTGACTTTCAAATAAATAAATAAATCTTTTTAAAAAAAAAGAACCTCTTTTTGATTGGTGACTGGTTGACTACTCCAGTACAGAACCCACAAATACTATGTGTTGGACATTCCATATTCCATATGATGGAACGTTCCATCATTCCGTATCCATACACACAGATCCATTCACTGACTGTTCCACAATCTGTGTGACCTGTACTGATGGGTGTTTAGGTTGTTTCCTGTCTTAGAGCAAACCTGTTACAGAATATTTTTGAGTTAAAAAGAGTTCAAGCGGGTTCCTGACCAGGAGAGCCCCAAATGCCGCCGAGGGAATCTCCAGGGGTCACCGGGGGAGGGAGATGCTGTCATTGTGCCGGAGACCTGAGACCTGATGATTTTATTGCTTGTGCCTCCCCCGGCCCCTTCCCAGGAGCCTCATGCCCAGGACCCTGGACACCCAGATCACCCTGGAGAAGACCCCCAGCTATTTCGTCACTCAAGAGGCCCCCCGCCGCATCTTCAACATGTCGCGGGACACCAAGCTCATCGTGGTGGTGCGGAACCCCGTGACCCGCGCCATCTCCGACTACACCCAGACGCTGTCCAAGAAGCCGGACATCCCTACCTTCGAGGGCCTCTCCTTCCGCAACCGCACGCTGGGGCTGGTGGACGTGTCGTGGAACGCCATCCGCATCGGCATGTACGCGCTGCACCTGCAGAGCTGGCTGCAGTACTTCCCGCTGGCTCAGATCCACTTCGTCAGCGGCGAGCGGCTCATCACTGACCCGGCCGGCGAGATGGGGCGCGTCCAGGACTTCCTGGGCATTAAGAGGTTCATCACGGACAAGCACTTCTATTTCAATAAGACCAAAGGATTCCCTTGCCTGAAAAAAACCGAGTCCAGCCTGCTGCCCCGTTGCCTGGGCAAATCGAAAGGGCGAGCTCACGTTCAGATCGATCCTGAAGTGATAGAGCAGCTCCGGGAATTTTATAGACCTTATAATATTAAATTTTATGAGACAGTCGGGCAGGACTTCAGGTGGGAGTGAGCCACCAGGATGCCCCGGCTCCCCGGCTCATCTCTTCTGGGAGATTGGCTCTCGGAGCCTGTGATCCTTGTCCCCAGCCAACCCAGGCTCCAGCCCCCTCTCCCACCTTGAGTTCCATCCTCTTGGAACTGGGAAGCCAGTAACGGCCAAGAGACCAGGGGGGAGGTCCCTGCCACGAGCTCTCATCAGTCTGTCCAGGCAAACCTGGTCTGCTCCCGGCCTGACCTGTCGCCTCCAGAATCCTACTCCCTTCTGTCCCCTACCAGGCCTTGGGGAGTTGCTTTAAGAAGAGTGACAGGTGTTCTCAGTGGTGATTGTTCTGTTGCCGTGCACATAGCAGTCTGTCCCTGTCCCTGTCCACCCAGGAGTGGGGTTGTTGATTCCAAGTGGCACCTGCCTTCCCTCTGAGCTTAGTGGCCCCCCCACAGTCGCCCTGGGTGGTGGGCTGGGAGGCCATCCTCATCCTCCCCTAGGATCCTAGCAGCTCACTGAGAGATTGCAGGGCTGGACGCAAGCCCCTGGCTACTCCTGGGGGACAGACCCTCTGAGGCTAAGACAAACCAGTGGTTTCTCAGCTGAGCTTGAGGGACACTGGCTTTCAGAGACACTTTGTGACTCTCCCCCGGGCCCTGTGGACGAAAGCACATAATTACTTCTGCTGTTACGGGTACTTTCCTCACGCGAGCTTTCACGTTCAGCATGCAGCCCAATCATGCTTGTCCCTGTGAAATAAACACGACTGGGCTTTTGTCTGGAAGCCGGCTCTGCAGCCCGAGTCATTCATTCCTTCAGTTCCTCTGGGTGCCGGCTGGCTGGGGGTGGGGGTGCGGTGGGGGCAGGGGCAGGAAATGGGCGTGTCTTGTGCAGACACAGCCCCCCAGGGAGAAGCAGGGGGCAGAGGTGGGGAAAGAGGTTCTTGCTGGCAGACATGGGGGGCAGAAAGAGCACGTGGCGACCTGGGGGCGGGGGGGGACGACCCCTTTCCAGAACGTTCAGTCTGCCTGCCAGTTCCGGGCTCAGAGGCTGCGATTAGATGCGTCAGACTAAAGGCCCAAGGGCTCCAGGGACATCCGATATCTTTGTGCTTGGCCAGCATAACGTTGGGAAATCACTGTGCCAACAGCTAAGAAACTGGCCTCACCCACATAAGTGTATAGTTCTCCAGCTTCTTGTTTTTTTTTTTGTTTGTTTGTTTGTTTGTGTTTTTTTTTTTTTTTTGGACAGGCAGAGTGGACAGTGAGAGAGAGAGACAGAGAGAAAGGTCTTCCTTTTTGCCGTTGGTTCACCCTCCAATGGCCGCCGCGGCCAGAGCGCTGCAGCCAGCGCACCACGCTGATCTGATGGCAGGAGCCAGGTACTTCTCCTGGTCTCCCATGGGGCGCAGGGCCCAAGGACTTGGGCCATCCTCCACTGCACTCCCTGGCCACAGCAGAGAGCTGGCCTGGAAGAGGGGCAACCGGGACAGAATCCGGTGCCCCGACCGGGACTAGAACCCGGTGTGCCGGAGCTGCAAGGCGGAGGATTAGCCTAGTGAGCCGCAGCGCCGGCCAAGCTTCTTGTTTTTTTTTAACAGGTGGAAACCTGGCTATACCGAGCCTGAACTCCAGCTAGGCAACTCTTGGCTGCTACCCTTGCCTGGGGCTTCTCCAGTGTCCCGACTCCCACGGAGCCCTGGTTTACATCATCTACGTGGCCCGCTAGGCGTCTGGGTTTCCAATCCTGCCTCAAGAGAAAGCCCCGATGCTCTAAGGAGGTGCCCATGATAACCCCAGTCTGCAGGCTCTGGCTCATCTCCTGCCTCTCCTCGCTCATCCTCTGCTCCCAGGCTGGACTCCTTCCAGGCCCCCTGCCCTCGCCCATGCTCCCTTGCCTGGAATGCTTCTCACACTCCCACGTCATCTCCAGCAAATAGAATCCCACGTCCCCCCTAAGACTTCACACAAGTGTCGCTTGCTTATTATGTGTGAAGCTGGCCCCGGTTCAGCTATCTGCCTGCCGTTTGTCTTCATTTGGTAGTTTGTACATAAATCGGTAACAGCTTTAATCACGCCAGATTATAATTCCTTGGTAGGTGTGCCTCCACCAGAGCCCATGAACTCTTCTAGAGTTCTAGAGACTGTGCCTTGCTCACTCCTGGTGAGCACACAGGAAAAGTCTGATAGATGAACTTAGGAGTGGGTGGATGGCTCCTGGGAGGCCTTGGGGGCGTGGACCAGGGTGTCCATGGAACTACATGTCTGAGATCTGTTTCCAGGTTGCATCATTGGCAGGTGGCTGGGGAAGATGGCGGAAGCTCTCAGGGCCTCTCTGCCGTTGTCTGCTCTGCCAGGCATGGGTGAAAGGTCTGGAAATCAGAATCTCACAAGGTTAGAGGACAAGGTGCCGGTGCTGTGGCACAGTGGGTTAACGCCCTGGCCTGAAGTGCCGGCATCCCATATGGGTGCCAGTTCTAGTCCCGGCTGTTCCCCTTCCAGTCCAGCTCTCTGCTGTGGCCTGGGAAAGCAGTAGAAGATGGCCCAAGTCCTTGGGCCCCTGCACCCACGTGGGAGGCCTGGAAGAAGTTCCTGGCTCCTGGCTTTGGATCAGCACAGCTCCGGCCGTTGCGGCCAAATGGGGAGTAAACCAGCAGATGGAAGACACCTCTATCTCTCTCTCTCTCTCTCTCTCTCTCTCTCTCTCTTTCTCTCTCTCTGCCTCTCCTCTCTCTATGTAACTCTTTCAAATAAATAAATAAATCTTTATTAAAAAAAGAAAAGATAGAGGACAAAAGTCAAAAACATTAGTTCTATGTCCCAGTCCTTCTCCCCAACTCAAGCACCTTCCAGGTTGTCAAATGCCTGGGCAGGAGCTGTCCCGAAGTCAGGCCCAGGAGTCTGCCCCTCCGTGCTCCCCCCATGGGGATGGAGAAGTGACACGGAGGGAAAGGGGAGTTGTTACCACCTGGCCGCCAGGGCCTGCACCTGTGGCATCCAGAACGATGGACTGTGCCTGGACATGATTAATTAGCCCTTCTAGGTCACCCATCCAAAATAGCTGGTGTCTTGGAATCCCAGGCCACGAGGTGGCCACGAGCACACACAGGAAACGCCCGGGAAAAAGTTGGTGAAATGGGGAAGACTCCTGGGAACTGGTGCAGATTCGGGGTTTTGAGTGCATCACTGCAGGCTGGGTACTCTGCGTTTACAAGCCTTTCCAACTGCCTGGGCTAAGTAGTCTCCTCCTATTAATGAATAGGTATGAGTCTTTTGTAATTAGTGTATTAATCATTCTATGCAAATGAAAGATGCTGAAGTACCTTCCACATTCCGATTTAAGCGAGTGAAACCTGGAGTACAAGCTCAGCAAACTCTGGTTTTTAATCCAGTGCAAATGGCCCCTTTCACCCAGGCTGCCCAAGGCAGACTTGCACAGGATCCAAATTAGCACAGTTGAAATAGATGAAGTTTGACTATTCAATCTGAGTTGAAGAGGCTCCTCGGGGTGTGTGTGTGTGTGTGTGCGTGTGTGTGTGTTTAGATTGCTGAAGCAGAATCCCCAAGCAGCAATGCCGTGGAAGACCAAAGTGTGTCTCTCCGACTGACAGCCAGGGTGGGACACCAGAGACGCGAACCCTCGCTCTCTCCTGCTCGCAATTCCAGATGGTTCACCCCACGTCTGCCTTGCACTCAGCAGGAAGGGAGTGTCGAAATAAATGGAGACCACCCAAAGGAGAACAAGCAGGGCTATTGATTCAGCGCTTGCAAGGGCAGGGAGTCTGGTGCTTGGCAGAGGCTCAAAGGCAGGCAGAAGAGTGGGAAAGCTCTGTAGTGGAGAAGAGAGAAGGCTTCTGCTGTGCCCTGATGGGAGATCATTGGCGCAGGGAAGCTGCTGCCAGGCTAATTAGAAGTGGGGCTTCTTCTGCAGTTGGTTTGGGGTCTGCTTGACTTTCTTTGTTGAGCTGGGAGCAATGGGGAAGCTGCTAGTCATTGAGGGACCCCTGGCTGTTCTGGCCAGGTGCTGCAGGGGTCGGGGGTCAGAGTTCCATTGCCCTGTGGTCTGTCCATTGTCTGTTCATGCATTCACTGTCCCCAGAGCCCAGGAAGAACACACCCCTTCCGTCTGAGGCTTCTTCACTGTGAGTGGTGCCCCCTATGGTTGTGCAAAGGTACTACTTCACTCACAACCTCTTCGGTGGAACTCAGTCCCTGGGTCGCACTGAGAGGCAAGGGAATCTGGGAGATGTGATGTTGAGTTTGGGAGATTTGGGGCTCAGCTAAAAGTGGGGAATTCTGTAGCAGAAGGGGAGAGTGGATACTGAGGATGGCTGTCTGTCTCATCCACCCTGCAAAGGGTCTGGGTAAGTTTGCTTCTCTCTGTGGCTCTGCGAGGGTCCTATGTGAGTCTGCACTGTGTCCGCCCCTGCTGTCTTTTTTTTTTTTAAACTTTTATTTAATGAATATAAATTTCCAAAGTACGACTTATGGATTACAATGGCTTCCCCCCCATACCGTCCTTCCCACCCACAACCCTCCCCTTTCCCACTCCCTCTCCCCTTCCATTCACATCAAGATTCATTTTCGATTATCTTAATATACAGAAGATCAGCTTAGTATACATTAAGTATGGATTTCAACAGTTTGCTCCCACACAGAAACATAAAGTGAAAAATAATAGATGATTTTTTTTAAATGATGATGAAATCAGAGCAGACCTATTGTCATGTTTAATCCCAGTGAGAGTCAAGTTGGGAATTGATAATTTCTTTTTTTTTTTTTTTACAGAGGATCAGTTAGTTTAGTATGCATTAAGTAAGGATTTCAACAGTTTGCACCCACATAGAAACACAAAGTGAAATATATTGTTTGAGTACTCGTTATAGCATTAAATCTCAATGCACAGCACATTAAGGATAGAGATCCTACATGAGGAGTAAGTGCACAGTGACTCCTGTTGTTGACTTTACCAATTGACACTCCTGTCTATGGCATCAGTAATCTCCCTATGCACCAGTCATGAGTTTCCAAGGCTATGGAAGCCCCTTGAGTTCTCCGACTCTTATCTTGTTTAGACATGGTCATAGTCAAAGTGGAGGTTCTCTCCTCCCTTCAGAGAAAGGTACCTCCTTCTTTGATGACCTGTTCTTTCCACTGGGATCTCACTCACAGAGATCTTTTTGCCAGAGTGTCTTGGCTTTCCATGCCTGAAATACTCTCATGGGCTTTTCAGCCAGATCCGAATGCCTTTAGGGCTGATTCTGAGGCCAGAGTGCTGTTTAGGACATCTGCCATTCTATGAGTCTGCTGAGTATCTCACTTCCCATGTTGGATCACTCTCCCCTTTATTTACTCCATCAGTTAGCGTTAGCAGGTACTAGACTTGTCTATGTGCTCCCTTTGACTCCCAGTCCCTCCACCATGACCAACTGTGAACTGAAATTGATCACCTGGAACAGTGAGATGGCATTGGTACATGCCACCTCGATGGGATTGAATTGGAATCCCCTGGCATGCTTCCAACTCCACCACTTGGGGCAAGTCAGCCTGAGCATGTCCCAAATTGTACATCTCTTCCCTCTCCCATTCCCACTCCCATGTTCAACAGGGATCACATTTCAGTTAATTTTCAACACTTAAGAATAACTGTGCATCAATTACAGAACTAAACCAGTCATATTAAGTAGAACAGATAAAAAAACTACTAAGAGGGATAATGTATTAAGTTGTTCATTAACAGTCAGGGCTATGCTGATCAAGCCACCATTTCCCATAGTGTCCACCTCACTCCAACAGGTTTCCCTCTTGGTGTTCAGTCAGTCGTCACCAATCAGGGAGAACATATGGTATTTGTCCCTTTGCGACTGGCTTATTTCACTCAGCATGATGTGTTCCAGATTCCTCCATTTTGTTGCAAATGACTGGATTTCGTTGTTTCTTACTGCGGTATAGTATTCTAAAGAGTACATATCCCATAATTTCTTTATCCAGTCTATCGTTGATGGGCATTTAGGTTGGTGCCAGGTCTTGGCTATTGTGAATTGAGCTGCAATAAACATTAGGGTGCAGACCGCTTTTTTGTTTGCCAATTTAAATTCCTTTGGGTAAATTCCAAGGAGTGGGATGGCTGGGTCGAACGGTAGGGTTATCTTCAGGTTTCTGAGGAATCTCCAGACTGACTTCCATAGTGGCTTGACCAGTTTGCATTCCCACCAACAGTGGGTTAGTGTCCCTTTTTCCCCACATCCTCGCCAGCATCTGTTGTTGGTAGATTTCTGCATGTGAGCCATTCTAACCGGGGTGAGGTGAAACCTCATTGTGGTTTTGATTTGCATTTCCCTGATTGCTAATGACCTTGAACATTTTTTCATGTGTCTGTTGGCCATTTGGATTTCCTCTTTTGAAAAATGTCTAGTGAGGTCCTTGGCCCATCTCTTAAGTGGGTTGTTGGTTTTGTTTTTGTGGAGTTTCCTGATCTCTTTGTAGATTCTGGTTATTAACCCTTTATCTGTTGCATAGTTTGCAAATATTTTTTCCCATTCTGTCGGTTGTCTCTTCACTCTCCTGACTGTTTCTTTTGCAGTACAGAAACTTCTCAATTTGATGCAATCCCAATAGTTGATTTTGGCTTTGACTGCCTGTGCCTCCCGG
Source organism: Oryctolagus cuniculus (assembly GCF_051225735.1). NCBI lineage: Eukaryota > Metazoa > Chordata > Mammalia > Lagomorpha > Leporidae > Oryctolagus > Oryctolagus cuniculus. The sequence continues at coordinate 53,783,803 of NC_142885.1, read as the reverse complement.
GTCTTTTCCAGAAATTCTTTGCCTGTGCCAATATCTTGAAGGGTTTCTCCAATGTTCTCTAATAACTTGATGGTGTCAGGTCGTAGATTTAGGTCTTTAATCCATGTTGAGTGGATTTTTGTGTAAGGTGTAAGGTAGGGGTCTTGCTTCATGCTTCTGCACGTGGAAATCCAATTTTCCCAGCACCATTTATTGAATAGACTGTCCTTGCTCCAGGAATTAGTTTTAGATCCTTCATCAAATATAAGTTGGCTGTAGATGTTTGGGTTGATTTCTGGTGTTTCAATTCTGTTCCATTGGTCTATCCATCTGTTTCTGTACCAGTACCATGCTGTTTTGATTACAACTGCCCTGTAGTATGTCCTGAAGTCTGGTATTGTGATGCCTCCGGCTTTGTTTTTGTTGTACAAGATTGCTTTAGCTATTCGAGGTCTCTTGTGCCTCCATATAAATTTCAGCACCATTTTTTCCAGATCTGAGAAGAAGGTCTTCGGTATCTTGATTGGTATTGCATTGAATCTGTAAATTGCTTTTGGGAGAATGGACATTTTGATGATATTGATTCTTCCAATCCATGAGCATGGAAGATTTTTCCATTTCTTGGTATCCTCTTCTATTTCTTTCTTTAAGGTTTTGTAATTTTCATCGTAGAGATCTTTAACGTCCTTGGTTAAGTTTATTCCAAGGTATTTGATTGTTTTTGTAGCTATTGTGAATGGGATTGATCTTAGAAGTTCTTCCTCAGCCATGGCATTGTCTGTGTATACAAAGGCTGTTGATTTTTGTGCATTGATTTTATACCCTGCTACTTTGCCAAACTCTTCTATGAGTTCCAATAGTCTCTTAGTAGAGTTCTTTGGGTCCCCTAAATACAGAATCATGTCATCTGCAAAGAGGGATAGTTTGAGTTCTTCCTTCCCAATTTGTATCCCTTTAATTTCTTTTTCTTGCCTAATAGCTCTGGCTAGAACCTCCAGAACTATATTGAATAGCAGTGGTGAGAGTGGATATCCCTGTCTGGTACCAGATCTCAGTGGAAATGCTTCCAACTTTTCCCCATTCAATAGGATGTTGGCTGTGGGTTTTTCATAGATTGCTTTGATTGTATTGAGGAATGTTCCTTCCAAACCCAGTTTGCTTAGAGTTTTCATCATGAACGGGTGTTGTATTTTATCAAATGCTTTCTCGGCATCTATTGAGATAATCATATGGTTTTTCTTCTGCAGTCTGTTAATGTGGTGTATCACATTGATTGTCTTGCGCACATTAAACCATCCCTGCATACCAGGGATAAATCCCACTTGGTCTGGGTGGATGATCTTTCTGATGTGTTGTTGCATTCTATTGGCGAGAATTTTATTGAGGATTTTTGCATCTATGTTCATCAGGGATATTGGTCTGTAATTCTCTTTCAATGCTGCATCTTTCTCTGGCTTAGGAATTAAGGTGATGCTGGCTTCATAGAAAGAATTTGGGAGGATTCCCTCTTCTTCGATTGTTCTGAATAGTTTGAGAAGAATTGGAGTTAGTTCTTCTTTAAACGTCTGGTAGAATTCAGCAGTGAATCCATCTGGTCCTGGGCTTTTCTTTGTTGGGAGGGCCTTTATTACTGTTTCAATTTCTGTCTCAGTTATGGGTCTGTTTAGGTTTTCTATGTCTTCCTGGTTCAATTTAGGCAGGTTGCATGTGTCCAGGAATCTATCCATTTCTGATAGGTTTCCCTGTTTGCTGGCATACAAGTCCTTGTAGTAATTTCTGATGATTCTTTTTATATCTGTGGTGTCTGTTGTTACATTTCCTTTTTCATCTCTGATTTTATTGATTTGGGTCTTTTCTCTTCTTTTTTTAGTTAGTTGGGCCAATGGGGTGTCAATTTTGTTTATTTTTTCAAAAAACCAGCTCTTCATTTGGCTGATTTTTTGTAATGTTTTTCTTGATTCAATCCTGTTGATTTCTTCTGTGATTTTAATTATTTCTCTTCTCCTACTAGATTTGGGTCTGGTTTGCTGTAGGTTTTCTAGATCCTTGAGGTGAATTGAAAGCTCATCTATTTGGTGTCTTTCCAATTTCTTGATGTAGGCACCTATTGATATAAACTTTCCTCTTAACACTGCTTTTGCTGCGTCCCATAAGTTTTGGTATGTTGTGCTGTTATCCTCATTTACTTCCAGAAAGTTTTTGATTTCTCTTTTGATTTCTTCTATGACCAATTGTTCATTCAGGAGCATGTTGTTCAATCTCCATGTGTTTGCGTATGCTCTAGGGATTCCTGAGTTGCTAATTTCCAACTTCATTCCTTTATGGTCTGAGAAGCTGCATGGTATGATTCTAATTCTTTTGAATTTGCTGAGACTTGCTTTATGGCCTAGTATGTGGTCAATCCTAGAGAAGGTTCCATGTACTGCTGAGAAGAATGTAAAATCTTACCGCCAGCGCCGTGGCTCACTAGGCTAATCCTCCGCCTAGCGGCGCCGGCACACCGGGTTCTAGTCCCGGTTGGGGCGCCGGATTCTGTCCTGGTTGCCCCTCTTCCAGGCCAGCCCTCTGCTGTGGCCAGGGAATGCAGTGGAGGATGGCCCAAGTACTTGGGCCCTGCACCCCATGGGAGCGCAGGAAAAGCACCTGGCTCCTGGCTCCTGCCATCAGATCAGCGCGGTGCGCCGGCCGCGGCGGCCATTGGAGGGTGAACCAACGGCAAAGGAAGACCTTTCTCTCTGTCTCTCTCACTGTCCACTCTGCCTGTCAAAAAATTAAAAAAAAAAAAATGTAAAATCTTTAGCTGTAGGATTGAAAGTTCTGTATATATCTGTTAGATCCATTTGGGCTATAGTGTCGTTTAAATCTACTGTATCCTTGTTGATCTTCTGTCCTATTGATCTGTCTATTTCTGAGAGTGGAGTATTGAAGTCCCCCAGTACCACTGTATTGGGGTCTAAGTCTCCCTTTAAGTCCGTTAATAAATCTTTTAGATAAACTGGTGCCCTGTAGTTAGGTGCATATACATTGATAATTGTTATATCTTCCTGTTGAATTGATCCCTTAATCATGATATAGTGTCCCTCTTTGTCTCTCTTAACAGTTTTTGTGGTAAAGTTTATGTTGTCCGATATTAAGATGGCTACGCCCGCTCTTTTTTCATTTCTGTTGGCATGGTATATCTTTTTCCAGCCTTTCACTTTCAGTCTGTATGCATCTTTGTAGGAAAGATGTGTTTCTTTTAAGCAGCAAATAGATGGGTTTTGTTCCTTAACCCAATCAGCCAATCGGTGTCTTTTAACTGGACAGTTCAGGCCATTCACGTTCAATGTGACTAATGATAAGTGGTAACTTTGCCCTGCCATTTGCCAAAGATAAGTTCTAATATATGCTTTGAATTCCCTGTGATCTTTTGCTGTGAGGTTTCCTTCCTTGGTTTCCTTCCTTTACCTTCTTTCACATTGATGACCGTGTTTCTGTGTTTCTGTGTGTAACACATCTTTAAGCATCTTTTGCAGGGCTGGACGAGTGGCAACAAATTCTTTTAATTTCTGTTTGCAATGAAAAGTCTTTATTTCACCTTCATTCACAAATGATAGCTTTGCAGGATATAATATTCTGGGCTGGCAGTTTTTCTCTCTTAGTACCTGGGCTATATCTCGCCATTCCCTCCTAGCTTTTAGAGTTTCTGATGAGAAGTCAGCTGTGAGTCTGATTGGAGATCCTCTGAGAGTAATCTGACGTTTCTCTCTTGCACATTTTAGGATCTTTTCTTTATGTTTTACTGTGGAGAGTTTAATTACAACGTGTCGTGGTGAGGATCTCTTTTGGTCGTGTTTATTAGGGGTTCTGTGAGCTTCCTGTACTAGGATTTCTCTGTCCTTCTCCAAACCTGGGAAATTTTCTGCTAATATCTCACTAAAAAGGCCTTCTAATCCTTTCTCCCTCTCCATGCCTTCAGGAACTCCTAGAACCCGAATGTTGGGTTTTTTAATAGTATCCTGAAGGTTCACGACAATATGTTTTAGATTTCTAATTTCCTCTTCTTTTCTTTGGTCTGACTGTATCCTTTCCTGTTCTCTGTCTTCTAAGTCCGATATTCTCTCTTCTGCTTCACCCATTCTGTTTGTAAGGCTCTCTATTGTGTTTTTCATTTGATCTATTGAATTCTTCACTTCAGTCACTATCACAGTTTCCTGTTGTACTAGTTGTTTCGTTTCATTTTGATTCCTCCTTAATATTTCATTTTCACGAGAGAGATTTTCTATCTTGTCCATTAAGGATTTGTGTAGTTCAAGAATTTGTTTTTGAGAACTTCTTAATGTTCTTATCAATTTTTTGAGATCTGCTTCTTGCATTTCTTCTATGTCATCATCTTCATAATCTTGAATTGGGGTGTCTTTTTCATTTGAGGGCGTCATGGTGACTTCCTTGTTTTTATTACCTTGGTTTTTGTGTTTGTTATTTGGCATATTGGAGATATTTGGTTTCTTCACTGTGGTGCTTTTTCTTGTTATACTATGGCTCTAGATTAAGTGGACTATCTGTTTTTGATGGAGCCTTAGGGCTTGAGATGGGTGTGGCCTGAGAGCTCTGTTTGGTGTGCCAAAGGTGACACTCCCAGGTTAGGCGTGGTAAATCTCTCTCTCTCTCTTTCTTTCTTTTTTTTTTTTTTTTTTTTTTTTGATTCAAAAGGGAAGTAATTCCGCACAGCTGAACGAAGTTGGAGGTAGTTAGCAGGCAAATGATATACCCACAGGAGCCAGAGATCAGAAGCTCTTTCCCAAGAACCCCACAGGGAATCTGTTCGGCCCTCAGAGTGGGCTCAAATTCTCCTTCAGCCTCCCACTGGGTTGCCAAAGTTATGGAATTGTAGCGTCTCTGGAGAGTGCTCACGTGAATTCCGTGAGTTCTCTCCCCCACCGTCTCTTTTTTCACAGTCTCAGTTCAGTAGCACCACAAATTTACTAGGTCCTAATCTCCTGTTAATTCGCCCCGCCCAGAGTCAGGTTTTTCTGCTAGGCTCAGGGCCGGTGCAGATCTGAGGTCGCTCTGCTTATGACGTATGTCCAAGATGGCGCCTGCTCTCTGTCTTGCTCGCCCTTGAGAGGTGAGCGGAGAGAGAGAAACCCGTGTCTGTACTAGTCACCCTTTTTTTTTTCTCTCTCTCTCTCTTCCAGTTAGCCTTGTGAACTCCCCCCCCCCCCCCGGGGGTCGTTCCCTCTAGTCTCCTCTCTCCACTTGCCTGCCGGTGTCTCGGGCTATTGAGGTTCGGCTCACCTCGCGTTCCAGCGCTGGTGTGTTGAGTCTGCCGCTGGTGTCCCGAACTGTGGGCTCCCACGCTCTCCACGCAGGTCCACTGTGAGTCACGCGTTCCGGAAGAGTTTCTTCTGCTGTTTCCTACCCTACTCTTCCTTGAACCTGCAGTATCTCCACTTTTATTAAACTATCTCTCCCCAGACTATCAGTGTGCTTCCTTCCTATTCCGCCATCTTGCTGGAATCCAGCTTCCCGCCCCTGCTGTCTTTCACCTGTCTCTGTCTAAAGACACCATGGTATAGAGGCAAACACATCTTCGGGAGCCCCGTAAGCTTGCGTGTGAGTGAACCGTTTGCTAGTGCCTTGCTGTATGACCTTGGACGAATTATTTAACTTCCCCCAGTCAGTTTTATTATCAGTAAATCTGGATATAAATTATACCTATGATAAGGATTTGTTTTCAGGATTCAGTGAGAAAATGTTTGCCTGACACATAGTAGGTGTTCAGTTTGTACTCCCTTCCTTCTCACTGGCATCAGACTCCGCTGTGGCTCCCGTGCTCCTGTTAGCTCACATCAGCCACAGCTCTGTGAGAACCGAGCCCAGAGAAATTTCCCCTTTTCCCGTGCGCCTTGAAATCAAGTCGCTGTCACAAACCAGGTTTAAGTGGCTCCGTCTAAATTGGCTCAGCCTCAGCTCTGGGCTACAGAGTCTCTTGCCAAATAAACACCCCCTACCCCTTACCCTCAGGGTAAGATCATCACTCAGGATTTTCCAGCACAGATCCTGGGAGTCCTTGTCCTGGAGTAATGATCAACACAGCCTCTGTCACACTCAGTGGCATCCGCGTTACAATGATGAATCCCTGGGTGTCCTTCCTGTCCCTGTTCCAAAGGTGCCCATGTGTTGCGCTCCTGGTGGCCCGGCATGCTCCAATGTTGCCCTTTTTTGGTTCTGACCATTTGCCATACCTATCACTCAAACGCCAGATGAGTCCTCCCGACTAGCTGACTCTTGGGATCACAGCCAGCTCCTTCCCATCATCCAGTTCCTAAAGCAGCCCTCTCCCTCCCGCCGTCACTCTCGGTCTCATCACTGCCCTCCTCCCATGATCTCACTGGCCTGTGCTGCACAGGACGCATCAGTCCATTCCTCTGCGGCCGGTCTCCTCCGTGGGGCTGCAAGCGCCCCGGGAGCAGGACCACGCCCACCTCCCTCGGGACACGGTGCCCCACACACAGCGCGTCCTCGGTCATTATTTGGATCAGCTCATTGACGACTGTAGCTCGCTCAACCGTGAATGCCGGCCTTTTGATGATTGCTTAATCCCAAGACAAGACCCCTTTCTCAGGCTCCGTCTTCTGCTTGAGGCTCTCGTGGCTGTCCTGGGGTCTTTAGGGTTTGTGAGAATTAGAAAAAGGCTCTTCCTCTGGCAGAGAAATGAGAAAAGGGGCAGAGAAGGACTGTTGGGGCCACAGTGCAGTGGATGGGGGAGGGCAATCGCATGTGAGACCCCCCTCCCTCCTTCCCCCAGCTGACTGACATATGTGCGCTCAGCACAGTGGCCCCAATGGCCACTCCTCCCCCCGGGACTCCCTGTGCACAGACGCCCCCAGTGTTGGCACCCAGGTGCTTCTGGCTCCGGTCATCCAGCTCCTTGGCCTGTCTGGGAGGAGCTCCTCCATCCCCGCTGGTGTAGTGATGCTTGGCGATTGCCTGCACTCCACATTCCGTCCATTTGGTACGTGTGTGTTTCTGCGGATGCACACTTACACGTGGGTCTGTGTCTTCCTGCACGCATCTGTCTGCGTCTTTACTACATCCTCAAACACCCGTGTGAACCCTTAAAACTCTTCAGCACAGGAACTAGCACTGTGGCACAGCAGGTTAAGCTGCTGCCTGTGAGGATTGCATCCCGTAGGGGCACCAGTTCAAGTCCCAGCTGCTCCACTTCCGATCCAGCACCCTGTTCATGCACCTGGGAAAGCAGTGCAAAATGGCCTAAGTACGGCCACCCATGTGGAAGAGCAGGACAGCATTCCAGGCTCTCTCCCTTCCTCCCTCCCTCTCTCTCCCTCTCCCTCTCTCTGTCTGTAACTCTGCCTCTCAAATAAATTTTTTGAAAACTGGGCATACAATACCAGTGTGAGTTCAAACACTTCATGTGAATTAATTCGTCTGATCCTCATAAAACCTCTAGGATGTCAGTGCAATTATGTTTTTTAAAGATTTGCTTTTTGATAGGCAGAGTTACACACACACACAGAGAGAGAGAGAGAGAGAGAGAGAGAGAGAGGTCTTCCATCCCCTGCTTCACTCCCAAATGACTGCATCAGCCGGAGCTGCGCTGATCCGAAACCAGGAGCCAGGAGCTTCCTCCCGGTCTCCCACGCGGGTACAGGGGCCCAAGCACTTGGGCCATCTTCCAGTGCTTTCCCAGTCTATAACAGAGAGCTGGATCAGAAGTGGAGCAGCCAGGACTCGAACCAGCACTCATTTGGAATGCCAGCACTGCAGGTGGAGTCCCAGTGCTGCCTCCTGGATGCCCATTTTGAGTTGAGAAAACTGAGGCTGAAAAGGAGTGAAGACAATTTCTCAGATTCACATGAGCGGTTGAGCCAGGCGTCAACCCAGCCGCTCTCACAGCCACACCCCTGGGCAGTATTCAGGAGGAAGTCACACAAGAGACACAGAAGAGGGTGCAGCAATGCAGTGACTGAAGCGAATGCAGGCGGCCAAGGTGAGGGAAACCTGACTTCCTGCTCCTCCCCCACTGAGAGCAAATCTCAGCTCCTTTTGGGAAAGTTCAGTGGGCGTCCGAGACCCCGCAGGTGCAATGACCTTGCGGCTCCCAGGACCTGGAAGGACACCCTGTGGTCTGTTCCTCCAACTTGCTCAAGAACCTACTAGATAAAATGCCAAAAAAAAAAAAAGTAACCATGGGGACCCCATTCATTCGGCCTGTGGTCATCTGACACGTGGGTGCACTGGCCAGGAGTGTGGTGACACGGCAGCACCCGTCCCGTCGTCCCCATGGAGCGCCCAGATGGTGAGGATGAGGGCCATCTAGGTGAATGATTGCCGTATAAGGTAATAAGCTGATGCCTCATGAGGAGGGGCGAGGGAGGGGAGTTAGGAGAGGAGGAGGTGGCAGTGGGTGAGGCGGAATCTCCATCTTTGGGAGAAAGGTTTCCCATGCCGGTCTGCCAAGCCCACTGGGGGCACGCTGGGACCAAGGGAAGGGCAGCCGGGATGGAGGGTTAAAGGCACCTAACTCTGGTCCTGGGCTCGACCCTGGGGCCGCTGACAGCAAGCTGCAGTCCAGGGGCCACTGTCGGCTCATCCACAGGTCCGAAGTGCAGATCCCCACTGGTGGGGTCAGACGGGCTGCTGGCTGGCTTGCTCACCTTCCCAGGCAGACGTGTGCAGACTCCTCGGTCTCTCACCCCACCTCCCAGTGCCCAGCACCTGAGAGCTGAAGACCCAACTCCAGCCAATAATACAGGCCCCCGAGGAGCTTCTCACACAGTGACAATGAACTTGACCTTTGGTTTCCAGATAAACCTGAAGAACATGTTGCTTCTATCGCTTGGGGATAAAAGGCAAACATGAAAACCTCAGCCTCCAAATAAACTTATAACAAATGGTATCCCAATTTCCTAGTGTTAAAATGAAAATATAAATGTGCCATCTAGGAACCATCCTCGCCATTGGCTTTTACTGACAGTAGTGATGGAAACAGATTAAGAACTGATTCTCTCAAATTAAAGAAGCCTGGACTTGGACAGCCCAGAGTGGGTTCAACAGCTCTGTTAGGTGATCAGGAATGCAGACTCATTCTGTCTTTCTTAGTCCATCTTCAGGTTCCAAGATAGCTGCTGGGCTCCAACCACACCATCTATGTTCCAGTCAAAAAGAAAATGAAAATAAAAAAGCCTCCACCTCCTGCCCCCCAAAACACCCCACAAGCAAACAAATGCCCAAATAGTCCTCCATCAGTACCCCTTTGTGTTAATAACTCAGATATTCTACCCACTAGCTTATGCTTATGCCAACTCTAGCTGCAAATGAGGCCAGAAAACAGAAAACGTAGGCTTTTGGCCGAACTGTTGGCCTCTCTGACAACCCAGGATTTCAAGACTGAGGGAAAAGGAGTAAAAAGGATATTGGGAAGACGATGAACAGCCCGTGCTTCAGTGACACTCCACCGATCTGGAAAACTGTCACTTAGCTAGCACTTTCCAATCCATCTTCAAAATGACTCCAGCACCTTGCCCGTGTGAAATCTCCCATGGTCTCCCTCCCCCTTTCTCTTCACTTCTCAAGGTGAACACCCAGTCCCTCCCGCCCCATCCCCAGCGTGTGAAGGCATCGGGGAGCGGCAGAGGGCAGGCTTCTCACGGCAGCACCTGCCAATTCCCCTGTTGTAAAGCTGACCGCCATGGCCAACTTCCAGCTACCAGGGTGGCGTCAGCAGGTGCACAGTCAGCTCTCAGGAGCTGCATTGTGGCTCCTGCCCCGGCTTCCCTGGCCAGGAAACCCCTGAGGGTAGGCATCAGAGCCCTTGGTGTTGTGTAACACACTTGTGAGCCTATGTGTTTGGGCTTAACCTGAGCTCTGGACCCTGGGCCCTGAGGGTTTGAGCTCCTGGAGATCACAGCCTTGTGGAAGGCCCCGGCGGGGAGGGAGTTCCAACCCCTTCCCTGCCGTCTCTGTTGCACAGGAGAACACAGGCTTCAAGGCGCCAGCCTGGATTCCGAGACCAGGCCCGCATCAGATTCCACCCGCCCACCCCCACCCCAAGCCTCCACAGCCCTGAGAAGTGAGTTTTGGCATTACCCAGTCTGGGGTATTTTGTTACTGCGGCACCAATGGACTAAGACAGAAGGTGAACTAGGTAGCACTTTTCGAAAAATTTGCTTTGTTATTTGTGTGTGTGTGCGCGTGTATATGTGTGTGTGAGTGTGTGTGTGTGTGTGTGAGAGAGAGAGAGAGAGAGAGAGAGAGAGAGAGAGCTCTCAACCACTAATTCATTCCCAGGACAGATGGGCCTAGGCCAGAGCCAAAGCCAAGAGCCAGGAGGCAAGTCAGGTCTCCCTGGTGGGTGGCAGGGACTCACCTGCTTGAGCCACCGCCTGCTGCCTCCCAGGGTGCACGTGAGCAGAGGAGCTGGAATCAGGAGCGGAGCTGGGACTTGAACCCCCTGCTCGGATGCAAGATGCTAGGGTCCTAACCAGCGTCCTAACCCCTAGACCCAGTGCCTGCCCCCAGACCTGACTTAAAAAAAAAAAAGATTTTATTTATTTTATTTGAGAGGTAGAGTTATAGACCGTGAGAGGAAGAGACAGAGAGAGAGGTCTTCCTTCCATTGGCTCACTCCCCAAATGGCCGCTACGGCCAGAGCTGCGCCGATCCGAAGCCAGGAACCAGGAACTTCTTCCGGATCTCCCATGTGGGTGAGGGGTCCAAGGACTTGGGCTGTCTTCTACTGCTTTCCCAGGCCATAGCAGAGAGCTGGATTGGACGAGGAGCAGCCAGGACTAGAACTGGCGCCCTTATGGGAATCGGTGCTGCAGGTAGAGGATTAACCTAGTGCACCATGGCGCTGGCCCCGGACCTGTCCACTGTACAGTGAAATCCCGGAGCCAGGACCAGACCAGGAGTGGAAAGTGCTAATGGAAAAGTCTGCAGGCCCGAAAGGCATCTGTTAATTTGTCAAATCTTACATCAACCTCCCTCTGGCTTGCTGGCGGGGGGGCGTGTGACTTGCACACCTTCCTCAGTCACGGGTGTCTGAGGGGCACGCACCCAGCGAGCAGGTGAGTGACTGGCATTTAACTCACTGCCGGCCGTGCGCCTCGAAGGGCTGGAGATGAGCCTGTGTGACTGACACACTGGCGGCTGACACACGGCCCGCCCGGAACGTGAGCGGCTCCACGCGGGTAATTGGATCGTGGCTGAGTGACACGTGGCCCTCCCCCACCACAGCCAGGCTGGAGCTTGTCTGGGGAGCATCAGTCTGACTGGCAGTGGCTCTGGCAGCCCGCCACGTGTCCGTGGGCCTGAGAAGGGGTCTGTTTCTCTCTATGCGAGAGGGAAAGATGCACTTAAGAGTTTGAGGACGGCTACATCTGAGCTCCCGAGTCCGCTCCACCTATGCCGTTATCCGAGACCAGCACCGGCCCTGCAGCTCACCCAACCCGAGTGAACTTGGTCCTACTGGAGTTCGGTTCTGGTCTCTTCACACTCATAAGGCCATCAGGGGACTGGACCCTCTCTCTAGAGGCCACAGCTGCTCGGCGCCCTTGGACAGGGGCACAGCAAGGGAATTCCGGGGTCACACGAAGAAGCAGAGATGAAATCACATCAGAGGCGAGGTATTTGGGGCACAAAAGCATTTTGTCCGGGCTTCAATTTTTCACCTGCCTTTGAATAATAATAGTGTGACTTGTACACTGATTTAAGGGAATAAAGTGCTTTCACAAACCGTATATCACCTTCTCTGTTAATAGCTAAGATTTTTATTCCTATTTTGCAGAGGAAAAAAATTGAGACTAGTGATTTCTTTTTTTTTTTTTTTGTAAGTGACTGAGGCCACACAGCCAGGACTGAAGTCTTCTTCTAACTCTAAATCCTTTGTCTTTTTTGATGAAAAGATTTATGTTGCCAGACAAAAATTCCAAATTTCTAATTTTAAGAACACACAATTGGCCGGCGCCGCAGCTCACTAGGCTAATCCTCCGCCTTGCGGCGCCAGCACACTGGGTTCTAGTCCCGGTCGGGGCACCGGATTCTGTCCCGGTTGCTCCTCTTCCAGGCCAGCTCTCTGCTGTGGCCAGGGAATGCAGTGGAGGATGGCCCAAGTCCTTGGGCCCTGCACCCCATGGGAGACCAGGAGAAGCACCTGGCTCCTGCCATCGGACCAGCACGGTGCGTCAGCCACAGCGCGCCGGCCGCGGCAGCCATTGGAGGGTGAACCAATGGCAAAGGAAGACCTTTCTCTCTGTCTCTCTCTCTCACTGTCCACTCTGTCAAAAAAATAAAAAATAAAAAATAAAAGAACACACAATTAACGAAGCTTGTTCGAGTTGGGAACACAGAACAGACACCGGCTTGCAGCAGCATCCTTGAAGTCCAGAGAGTATCTGAGACGTGGAGATGACAGTGTGCCATTGGGCATACATCCTGCTGCTTTGTTTGTGTCAACAAGCAGAAAGGGGCAGAGAAGGTGGACTTGCCCAAGCCTGCTTCCCAAGACGACGCTGACATTTGAGGGGTGGAATTTCCGTGCCAGCGGTCAACCCAAAATTCTGGATATAAAGCTTAGTCTACAGGAAGGTGGAGGAGCCGGCATTGCAGCTCAGAATGTTAAGCCAGCACACACGACACCCGCATCCCATATGAGTGCCGGTTCCGGACCTGGATGCTCTGCCTCCAATCCAGCACCCTCCCAGAAGCTCCCGGGAGAGCAGAGGCAGGTGGCTCAAATGTTTGGGCCCTGCCACCCACGTGGGAGACCTCAGTGGAGTTCCAGGTTCCTGGCTTTGGATTGGCCCAGATGGAATACCTTTCTGTCTGTGTGTCGCTCTTTCAAATAAATTTTTTAAAAAACTTTTTTAACAAAGAGGAAGACAGAATCACATCAAGGAATGTTATAATGATGATTGAGGTCAGAGGTAGCTCTGAGTTTCCTGATGGTCAACGCAAAGAGGGGAGTTGCTAGGAGACGTGCCGAGGTGAGCTCATGGTATGACCTCCAAGGAGTTGCAATCGATTTCCCAAGAGACCTCTGCCTCACAGGTGCTGCTCAGTGCAACGTGTTCTAGATAAGTACTTTCACGGGAAACCCTGGGCTAACCTACATACTAGTGTTTTCTATAGAAAATAATTACAGGGGCCAGTGCTGCGGCTCAGCGGGTTAAAGCCAAGGCGTCTGATGCTGGCATCCCACTTGAACACCTGCTCGAGTCCCAGCTGCTCTACTTCCAATCCAGCTCCCTGCTAATGTGCCTGGAAAAGCAGTGGAAGATGGTCCAAGTGCTTGGGCCCCTGCACCCACATGAGAGACCCGGAAGAAACTCCTGGCTTCAGCCTGGCCCAGCTCTGGTCATTGCAGTCATTTGGGGAGTGAACCAGCAGATGAAAGATCTCTCTCTGTGTCTCTTCTCCTCTCTCTCTCTGTAACTCTGCCTCTCAAATAAATAAATCTTTTTTTTTAAAAGAAAATAATGACAAATATGAATTAATAAGAACACAACATATTGGTTCTATTAAGATGCCTCCATGGAGAATCAAAGTGATGTATAAGAATTGTAAATTAGGGTGGCCCAGACTGATGGAGGGATAAAAGCCTGGGGAATTTTGAGAGGTAAACACGATCATTTTCTCCCTCCCAGGGCCTCTGACATCTGATTTTGACACTAGCTAAGGGCAGATGATTCTCCACTAACAACACTAGGGAGTATGTGAAAGACAAATATTCTGTGACTTCATGGGAAAGAACATTTATTGAATAAAGAAACCAGACAAATCACCAACAAAATGATCTTTTCTGATGAAAACAGCTGAAAGTTTGATTATTCCACAAAGAGGAGGGTTACTGGTATACCTACTGACATAAGCCAAGACTGCATTTCCCTAAGTGGTTTTTTAGCTAATTAAACAATTCCACAGGTGCATTGCTGAATCTCCCAAATTACCATCATGGCTCTATCCTTGAAGATTCTGAGGTTAGAAAGTTACAATGTTCCCAGTTCAGTTCCTAGCACTAATGCCCGCCACAGCTCAGGCAGCCCACGATTTTCCTGACAAATAAAAAAAATTTTTAATTACTTATTCTGACTTTTTATTTAAAAGGCAGAGAGATAGACAGTGAATTCTTCCAACTGCTGGTTCACTCACCAGACGAGCTGGGCCAGGCCAAAGCCAGGAGCCCAGAACTCCATCTGGGTCTCCCACGTGGGTGGCAGGGATGCCAAGTACTTGAGACATCACCTGCTGCCTCCCAGGGTGTTCGTTAGCAGACAGCTGGACTGGAAGTGGATCCTGGACTTGAACCAGGCACTCTGACATAGGATACGGGTGACCCGGGTGGTGATTAAACCCTGAACCCAATGCCAGCCCCCGACTCCCCACAACGATAGTTTTAACAACCTGAGTTTATAAAGTTTGGGTGTATTTTTTTAAAAAAATCACATTATCTGGGTAACTATATGAGCTCCTATATTTTATGCAGTGATATTATTTACATCGGCATGAATCATCCGCATCAGGCTTTCGTTCCACCATCTATCAGTTCTTCCTCAGGTTGTCTGGAAAGCCCGCCTTTCAAATCCAGGTGTGGTCACTTCACTTCCCCCAAGTCCTGTTTCAGGGACATCAGGACAGAGCGCCTTTCTGGGTGTCGGTGGAGAAGGAGTGGAGGCTGGCTCTGTGAGTCCGCACAGCCAAGAATCAGGATTAAATCTATGTCAAATGTATTTGCCTTCTCTGTGCTAAATTTCTTTGCCTTTTTTCTGTTACCGAGTCCATCCGGCGACCTATATAAACATCCCAAATTAGCATCGATTCAGCTCCACTTCAGGCTGTGCAAACAGTACATCACGGTTCAAAAGAAAGTAATTTGGAGAATGTCTTTTAATATAGACTTTATAAGGATTCAACTGTAAGCTAGCTCTATCTTTTCTGAGGGATTTTTTTTTTTTTTAGTCGGGGAGCTGTCACCCTTTCTAGAAACATATTTGGAAACTATTTTTGATTTTGAGTACAAATGTATAGCAATTAACCTTTTGAGAAAATTTGGCCCCAAAGGGCTGCAGGTAGCCGAGTAAATGAACCTTTAGGGTAGAACAATTTGATGTTTTTCATTCGGATGCTAAGATTTTTTTGTCAAAGCCAGGTTTTCTCTCTAGCATAATTTACTTTAAGTTAATTCTACCTGGCGCCATTTAGCTAAAGGGTTTGCTGTTTCCACATCGCTCTCTAGATGCCGTGATCATACCCTGGACATGCAAAGGATTGAGGGGTGCTGGTCTCCCTATTTGCTTTGGCAGGTAGGGATGCTTCAACTTCATCCAAAGACTGCATCACATTGTTGAAAGATACAGTCTCATTTTATAAAAGAGAATTTGTTATCCTGCCCTCTTGGGTTCTCAAAGTGAGTTTAGGAAAGTGAAAGAGAGAGACAGAACAAGAGAATTAAAAGCCTTGGATCAATAGTACTAAGATCAGATGACTAGACCCATAAATGATTTATATATATGAAGTCAAAGCCAATACGATGTCAAAGGTCTTGGCTTATGTGTTCTAACCACCCTCTATTGAGTGAAACCAAATCAACAGTCCAAGCTCTGAACTCAAGGTCCTGTCTGTCGTGGAGAGTGTTGGGACCAGCCAGCTTGATCTTTAGTTCATGAAGATGAAGTGTGGCATTAAGACTTCAGGGAATCTTCTTATTGTTTCTTTTCATTTTATTTGAAAGCCAGAGAAACACAGACGGAGGGAGACAGGGAAGGGGTGAGACCTTCTATCTGCTGGTTCAAGCCCCTGAACAACTGCAACAGCTGGGGCTGGGCCGAGCCAAAGCCAGGAGCCCAGAGCTCGGTCTGGGTCTCCCACACGGGCGGAAGGAGCCCAAGTGCTTGAGACATTCATTACCTGTTGTCTCTCAGGGTGTGCATTAGCAGGAAGTTGAATCAGAAGCGGGAGCACTAAAACCTTGCACTCTGCTATGGGATGGGCATCCCAAAGGGCGTCACGTGCCTGCCCCTGCAGAGACATTTACTTGGGTCAATGTCTCCCAAATTTCAGACATTTGAATATCATCTTTACAGTTCTGCCACATCTGCACACTACTTGGCCTACTGTCTTTAAATCATCTCTTTTTTATTTACTTCAATTATTTTATAAGGAAACTTTGTGTTTCACAGATGGAAAGTCAGTTCCTTGTACTAATTAATTAAAATACCAAAGCATAACTATTTCTGTACCTGGTTTCCGAGAGAAGGGATTTTTACCATTGTTAGACTCTTTCTCCCCTGTACAGAATCTCTATGGCAGGTGGGTACAGTCCTAGGTCCACATTTCGTGAGAAACAGGGGTATGGCTACCTTATCAGTCTGGTCTTTCTTCTTTCTTCTCCACTTAGATTAGAATCTGCAGAAGCTGAGCTGTTCCTCCGGTCTGCACCTCCCCTCAAGAGAGCTGTCCATCAACCCAGCTGGTGGACAAGCTGCAAAGGGAGTTAGGAAGGTCCCTTGGTGCTAATAAAATCAGATCTCAGCCTGGCTTTCATCATAGTAAGAACGTGATCATAATCTCCCAGCTGCCTTGCACTTTTGTCAGTTTCTCAATCAGTTTAGAATCCCAATGGAGAAAAATATAGTTGTACTTTATTGGGACTTTCAAATCTCAATATATATTCATATTTTTAAAAATGATCAAGGCTCTATCCAAAACCCTCTCGCCTTCCCTCCAGGAGACATTCACGGCGTGGGAAGTTACAGATGCTGGTCCTTTCTGGCTGGAACCAATCAGAGTTTGAATTTACCCTGATGCACTCAATTCAAGTTGATTATAATGATTTCCAATGCTTGAGGCACTCAACACTGAGAGCAAAACCCAAAGCACTCTAGCGACCAAATAATCTTCCCAAGTGAAGAGGCTGGTTGAGACGCCCACACCCATAACGGGGTGCGTGGGTTCAACGTCAGCTCCAGCTTCTGACTCCAGCTTCCTGCTAATGTAGATCCTGGGAGGCAGGAGTGATGGCTCAAGTGGTCCCTGCCACCCACATGGAAGACATGGATTGAGTTTCTGGTTTCTGGCTTCAACCTGGCCCAGTTCCAGCCACTGCAGGCATTTAGGGTACGGATTACCAGATGGAAGTTCTCTCTCCATCTATCTGTCTCTGTCTCTAAGTTTAAAAAACTTAAATTAAAAACCAGTGAAACATTGGCTGTGACCAATGAGGCTAGAGTCTAGCCCCATATAACCAGGGTAGCCTTCTTCAGTTTGAGACAGTGCGAAGTCCTCCAAACTCTTTTTACTCAATGTGTTACTGTAATAATATAAGCTCATTCTGTTCATTTCTTTCCCCCATAAAAGAATCACAGAAATAGAAATAAAAATGGATGGATGGGGCTGGTGTTGTGGGGCATTGGGTTAAGCTACCACCTGTGATGCTGGCATTCCATATAGGCACCAGTTCGAGTCCCAGCTGCTCCACTTCCAATCCAGCTTCCTGCTAATGCACCTGGGAAAGCAGAAGAGGACGGCCCAAGTGCTTGGGCCCTTGTACTCACGTGGGTGACCTCGGTGAAGCCTTAGCTCCTGGTTTTGGCCTGGCCCAGCCCTGGCCATTTTGGCCATTTGGGGACTGAACCAGCAGACGGAAGGTATCTATCTCTGTCTCTCTCTTTCTTTCACTCTCTCTCTCCTTCCCCCTCCCAACTAACAATTAAATTTTTTTAAATGGATGGATGGGGTGACCTCCAGCATTATCAAGAGACAGGGCAGCCAGCCAGTGACAAGCCAGAGCAAAATGAAGGAACCCCACAAAGAATCCTGAGCTCAGAGTGATGGAGACCGGGCAGCACACAGGCCATGGGCAACATGGCCAGCACTGGCACTGGCCCACGCAGCTGCTGGCCCTGGAAGGCGCCCCAGACAGCAGCCAAGCCACGCCAAGGCACTTCCACCGTGCGCCCCAAACAAGGGCATTTGGAGCAGAGGGCCGTGCCCTCCTCGCTTCTGCTGCCAGAACAAAACCAGAAAGGAAACCGCTTTGCCAAGCAGGAAACTTCTCTCCTGCGGTGCTGACTCTCCCGGAAACTCACTTCCTACTCATGCAGGCAACCCAAACCCCGCTCCAGTAAAGGGAGCGCTGAAAATACACGCGTTCTCTCCCCTCGTGGGAGACAAAAACACGGAGCGAGGACCCACCTGCTCTCCGACAGACCCACTTGTTAAAACCCAGTATGGACAACCGGATCTGCCTCTGTCAAGGCGCCCAAGGAAAGAACATTTATAGGGAAAAGGAAAAAAAAAAATGAAGAGACGATCTAGGAGTTTAAAAAGAGACTGTGCTAAAATTTCTCATGAAATGTAAGCCAAGAAAGAGGAAGAGGCTTTTTATAATTATTCTGAGTCCATGTTTTCTCGAGACTGGAAAAGAAACCTCATTTATGAAGAGAAAACAAAAGATATTGGTTTGCAGCCTAGGTCGAAAGGACAGATTTTGGAGTGAGATAACTCAGGTTCAAATTTTGCCTCTGCCATTTTTTTTCTCTCGCCATGTGAGTGGATCAAATTCATCTCTCTGAGCCTTGGTTTTGTCCTCTGTATGAAGGGCTGGTAGTGATAGCTGTCACTTCACAGACTTGCAGGGGACATTAAATGTGATAGCATATGTCAAATGTTTGGTAAAGCAGTTGGTAGTCTTACATACTCTATTTTGTATGTTAAAAAAAGCATGATCAGAATAGGCATTTAGTGTGGTGGTTAAGCCGCCCATGTCCCACAACGGAATAGCTGGGTTCCTGTCCCAGCCCTGGCTCCTGACTCCAGCTTCTTGCCGCCTCAGACTCTGGGAAGCAGTCATGTGGCTCAAGTAATTGGGTTCCTGCCACCCATGGGAGAAGCCTCAGTGGAGTTCTAGCTCATAGCTTTGGACTCAGCCCAGTGCTGGCCATTACGGGACATTTGGGGTGTGAACTGGCAGGTGGGGGCTCTTGGTCTGTCTCTGTTTGTTGCTATGTCTCTCAAACTAATAAATAAGTTCAAAAGAGAGAGAGAGAGAGAGAGAGAGAGAGAGAGAGAGAGAGAACACCAGTATAGTATATAACTTAACTTTTAAAAAAAAACTTCTCAGATTTCAAAATGCAATGGACTACTTTTTGCTCTCTAAAAGGTGAATCTGGCCTCTGTTTATTTTTTCCTCAAATGCCATTGAAATTATAAAAATCAAAAAGCTATGATAACCCAGAAAAGAGAGAAAGGTACTAGCGGTAGACAGGAAGCTCTGGGGAATTCTGGGAGGACAGGAAGTGGCAGCAGCCAGACTGACAGGCAGCTCCACCCCAGCTGCGTGCCCCACACCACGCCCAGGTGCACGGAGTCCCTGATGGAGCTGCACAGCAGCCGCCCAGGCTCCTTGGCCAGCCCCCCCTGCCCCCCCTCCCAAGATGTGCCGTCTGCAGAGCAGGAATGGAGACAAAGGCAGCTGCACCTCGCAGACCGATGAAGAGTGAAATAAGCTCGTCAGAGCGCACCTGAGAGTCTTTCCTGGGATCCGTGGTGTAGGCGGATTTTTTTCTTCATAAGCAGGGACGGTTGACAGGTGCTCCACAATGTGCATGTGTGTGTCCATGTGCCCACACCTGTGTGCGTGCACATGCGTGTTGTGGGCTCTACACGAGAAGCTGAATGGCTCAGAGTGTGGCCTTGGTGAGACTGTGTATTTAGAGTCTCTGGGGATCGGGCTATTGCACAGTGGTTAAGATGCCACTTTGGGCCGGCGTCGCGGCTCACTAGGCTAATCCTCCACCTTGCGGCGCCAGCACACCGGGTTCTAGTCCCGGTCGGGGCGCTGGATTCTGTCCCGGTTGCCCCTCTTCCAGGCCAGCTCTCTGCTGTGGCCAGGGAGTGCAGTGGAGGATGACCCAAGTGCTTGGGCCCTGCACCCCATGGGAGACCAGGAAAAGCACCTGGCTCCTGGCTCCTGCCATCGGATCAGCGCGGTGCACCGGCTGCAGCGCGCCGGCCACAGCGGCCATTGGAGGGTGAACCAATGGCAAAGGAAGACCTTTCTCTCTGTCTCTCTCTCTCACTGTCCACTCTGCCTGTCAAAAAATAATATATATATATATATATGATGCCACTTTGGAGGGCTGGCGCTGTGGTATAGTAGGTAAAGCTGCCGCTTGTGGTGCCAGTATCCCATATGGGCACTGGGTGCTCTACTTCTGATCCAGCTCTCTGCTGTGGCCTGGGAAAGCAGTAGAGGATGGCCCAGGTACTTGGGCCCCTGCACCCATGTGGAAGACCCAGAAGAAGATCCTGGCTCCTGGCTTTGGATCAGCTCTGCTCCGGCCGTTGTAGCCATCTGGGGAATGAACCAGCAGATGGAAGACTCTCTCTCTCTCTGTCTCTCTCTCTCTCTGCCTCTGCCTCTCTGTAACTCTGCTCTCAAATAAATAAATCTTTAAAAAAAAATTGCCACTTGAGATGGCTGCATTCTGTACTGGAATGCTTGGGTTCGAATCCCGGCTCCTGCTAACACTCACCCTGGGAGATCCAGCGTTGAGTCTCAGGCTCCTGCCTTTGACCTGGCCCAGTCCCAGTTGTGGTGGACATTTGGAGGAGTGAACAGTGGATCTCTCTCTCTCCCTCTCTCCTCGCTCCCCATCTCTCTTTCCCTGTCTCTGTCTCTCCCCCTGGCTATTTGTGAAAGGGTGTTTGTTGGGAATCAGGCTGGGAGAGTGTTGAAGAGCCCGCCCCAGAGTCAGCACGCTGGGGTTTAAATCAAATCTCTACCTTCACCAGCTTCATGACCTTCAGCAAGTTACCTGGAACCTCTCTGCGCCTCGCTCATAAACGGGGTAATCTTGTTTCTCGCCCACAAGGTCATTCGAGGACCAAACGAAAATACACGGAGCTCCCTGAGGTTCTGCCGGGTCTGTAAAAAAAGCACTCAGCTAATGTGGGTGATGAGGCACACGTGTGACTGTGTACGCGTATACCTGTTGACATGTGTGTACTCATAAATCAGGCTTTCAAGCAGCCAGATACGTTCCTGTCTATGGAAAGGGAAGGTGATAAACTTGGGGAGTGGATGTTGTCATTCACGCCAGAATGTGTGTTCCAAGCTCTTGGGCGGGCGTCTTCACTCCCCCCGGGTCTACGGCTCTCCCCCAGAGCAAGAGGACTCAGAGAGAGACACTGTTGCTTGTTAAGAATTTCCATAATCCTCGGTATCAGCTACTAAGCCTACTCCACACAAGCAGTAATAATTTATAGTTGCAGTTAATGGGCTGTTTTATAGGAACCCACAATTATAATTGGATGTCAAGTGTTGTGAATCTCAGCGGATGGAAAGCGACAACCACCGGGGCCTGGTGTTTAATTTTTTAATGTGATTATTAAATTTCCCATCTCCTTGCTCCGGTATCTTCTCTCCATGTGGCCTCCAGCTGTGGCCCCACTCTGTCAGTGCTGGCTTCTCTGGCCTGAATCTTGAAATTTACTTCTATAAGCCTGGCTCTGGCCTGCGAGGCTTTTGAGTGGGCATGGCTACGGGGATGGAGACGACCTTCCATTCAACCAGGAAATCTCAATCTGGTACAGGGCCCAGCATTTGGTCCTAGATGGGCAGATGAACAGCCCTCGTCTGCCACTCAGATGTGCGACCTTTTTTTTTGGACAGGCAGAATGGACAGTGAGAGAGAGAGAGACTGAGAGAAAGGTATTCCTTTTTCCGTTGGTTCACCCTCCAATGGCCGCTGTGGCCTGCGTGCTGCGGCTGGTGCACTGCGCTGATCTGAAGCCAGGAGCCAGGTGCTTCTCCTGGTCTCCCATGCAGGTGCAGGACCCAAGCACTTGGGCCATCCTCCACTGCACTCCCTGGCCACAGCAGAGAGCTGGACTGGAAGAGGAGCAACCGGGACAGAATCTGGCGCCCCAACCGGGACTAGAACCTGGTGTGCCGGTGCTGCAGGCGGAGGATTAGCCTAGTGAGCCACGGCGCTGGCCCATATGTGCGACCTTGCACGTGTCCCTTCCCCACCGTTGGCTCCAAGGAGAAAGCAGAACAATGGATCTGAATGACCTGGCACAGAATATTGGTTTTCTTTTCCTTCCTCCAAGGGCAAGGTCTCCGAGGAGGGGATTAGAAACTTTCTATTTTTTTCCTATCCGTCACTGAGTTCAGAGTCTGCTGAGGGTTTCATGTTCCTGGAGCCCTTGTAAACCACCAAATCCACTTTGCCATCCGGAAGTCTATGGTGCACCTTTCTGGGGTGGACTCTCCAGAGCCTTCCGCACCGGGTATCTCTCGCCCCTGTGGTGCTGTGTAAGCCACACGCCACCAGTGGAATGCAGCAATCGGCATCTATGGCTGCCCCTAAGTCCCCATCTGCTGAGCTGTGTTTGCTGTCAGCTGGGGTCCTGGCCCTACTCCATGGTGTTTCTCATCCTTCGGCAGGCTAGCCTGGGCTAGTAGTTCAGAGTTCGGGCTAGCCTGGGCTAGTAGTTCAGAGTTCAGGATAGCCTGGGCTAGTAGTCAGAGTTCAGGCTAGCCTGGGCTGGTGGTCAGAGTTCAGGCTAGCCTGGGCTAGTAGTTCACACGGCAGTGGCAGGATTCCAGGAGACTGCGTGGAAGCCTGTGAGAGCCCCCGAGATCTGGTCTCAGCACGGACAGAGCTTCCCTTCCATGGGGAGTCAGAAGAGCAGCCCAGCTTCCCAGGGTGGGGACGTGAATTCTGCCTCTCGATGCAGTAACTTCGTAGTCACGTTACAGAGGAGAGGACTCCGAGAAGGGGAGAGTGACGGTAGCCTTTGGGAATCCACCTGCCGCACCTTCTCTGTCCTCTGTGAGTCTCTTTGGTTTGGGGAAGGTGGCTAAGAGGCTGGAGACAAACATCGGAGTCCTAACCCCAGAAGTTCAGTCTCCTCGTCTAGAAAGTCAGGTCAAAAGTAGGCACTGGGGGCCAGCGCTGTGGCGCAGTAGTATAATCCCCCGCCTGTGGTGCCGGTTCTAGTCCCGGCTGCTCCTCTTCCAATCCAGCTCTGTGCTATGGCCTGGGAAAGCAGTAGAAGGTGGCCCAAATGCTTGGGCCCCTGCACCCACGTGGGAGACCAGGAAGAAGCACCTGGCTCCTGGCTTCGGATCACCACAGCTCCAGCCATTGCGGCCTTTGTGGGGGGTGAACCAATGGAAGGAAGACCTTTCTCTCTGTCTCTACCTCTCTCTGTCTGTAACTCTACTTCTCAAATAAATGAATAAAATCTTAAAAAAAAAAAAGTAGGCACTGCTGGGGCGGGTGTTTGGCCAAGCCATTGGCTGGGACGCCCACATCACCCGTCAAGAGTGCTTGGGTTAAACAGTCCCGACTCCACTGTGACTCCAGCTCCCTGCTAATGCAGCCTGAGGAGCAGCAGATGACGGCTCAAGTGCTTGGGTCCCTGGAAGACCTGGATCCAGTTTCTGATCAACTTTCAGGCTGGCCCCGCCCAGGCCGTTGTGGGCATTTGGGGAGTGAACCAGCAGACGGGAATTCCTTCTCTTACTCTCTGTCTCTCTCCTACTAAATAAAAATTTTCAAATAGTAAGAATATCTGATCCCCTATCCTATTTCCATCACTCCTTTGGGGCTCGCCTAACCCCCTGGTGTTAGTAAGGGCAGGATGAAAAATCTAAGCAGCAGATTGCCAAGATCCTTATCTGGAGGCGGGCCTGAGCCGACCTCCCTGCAGAGGTAAGGACTGACTCTTTGTAGTACGTCTCAGGTCCCTGGTCAGCCTGACATCAGGGTCCGATGCCAAGTACAGAGCCACAGAACACCAGGAAGACGGTCTTTCTCTATCTCCCGGGAAAAGGTTTCTCCGGGCGGCTATGCCAGTGGTGCCAAGGGCAAATCAAAGCAGAGGCGCAACTGCACGACTGATCATGCACCCCGTTTTCTACCATACACTGTGGGAGAAGCCTCAGGTAGGCCCCGTGCCTGGCTCTTTCTCATAAGGTAATTTTTATACACAACACAAATGTTTTCCCTCTTGCCCTCAGCTATGTCAGCCTTCCCCCAAGGTGGTGCTAACTAGGCCACTCACAGCTCTTTCTCTAATTACTGTTTATTTCATTTGCATTTTCTCATTATAATGTTATTATCCTAAAGTGAGGGTCCTATTACCAGGGCAACCAGAAGTGGTGTCTGCCTGGATTCAGTCTTGACTGAGACGCAAATTCTACTGGGTTAAACATCTACTCTTGGGGTCAAAGAACAACAACAACAAGAAATCCCACAGTTCTGCCTGCCTCCTTCCCTTATTTTGTCTTTCTAGAAACAAGACTTAGCTGATGGCTCCGGCTTTTCCTGAACATGCTCACTTCGTTGGTTTTGCTTTTACTTACCAGGCCAATTCCTTATCTCCTCCCACAAGCACAGTTCTCTTTGATCAATACCACCTGCTCCAAACCTACCCCTGGGGCTGGGTGGTGTTAAGTAGATAACGCAGGTGAGCCTGGTGCTCCGTACAGAGCAGCTCAATGAAGATGAACCACCGCATGACCACTAGCGGTGACATCAGTGTCACCAGGAGTCTGTCGCCCCTGGGCTCTTTGCGTTGTTATTTGCATATTCTCCATCCTCTTTTCAAGACCAAACAACAACCTCCTTTCACCCCAGCTTCTTCTGTCTCCTCTGCCATGCTCCGATCCCTGCCCAGGTAAACCCGGGTCAACAAGCTGCTGCTTACTGGCCAAGAAACTTCTGGGCCAAGCCCAGAGAAGCAGGGGGAAGACCTTCTCTCTCTCAGCCCCCTGTGTTTCCTCTGCTGACTCCTGGTGTTAGCAGAGGCCAGCACCGTAGGGGACAGGTGCTCGCGGGCAGGTCCTTCTGGGTTTTGCTTCAGAGCTAAGGTGATGAGGCCGGCAGCTGGCAGGAGGCGACCATGACACAAACTCTCGCTGGCAGAGCTGTAGCTGGGCAGAGTCAGTGCAGCGGAAAGGAAAGCAGACCCACACCTCCCTTGATCAGACATTGTTTACACAAAAGGAGGTGCGATGGCGCTCACAGCATTGTCAGGCACGGATTACTTCCTTAACCAGGAACGCAGACACCCGAGAGAAGCAGCTCCTGCGCAACTCGCCGAGGACTCCCCTGGAACCCAGCAGAGCCCCCTCTGGGTCAGCTGGAAACTCCGCCCTCAGCCCCCTGCATCACTTCCCCTCTCACCCAGTCCTCCAAGCCAGGGGTGTGTGATTGGTCCCATCTCCTTCTCCCACAGCACTTAGCACGAACTTCGCTTTGGTTTTCCGGGGCGTCTTTCGCTCAGCCCAGGTCATTCTGTCATGGAGTTGGGATCATACGCAGTGGCCCAGGCATGGCAGACAGGATCTTTGAGATTAGCTACCCCCCAGGGTTCCATCTGTGTAGTGCTGTTTCCACTGTTTCCAGCATGAAACATGGGAGTCTTCGGCGAGACCGGAGACCCAGGTTCCTGCCAAGACCCACTTCTCCCTGGGGTCTTTCTGCCTCCCCGTTGTTCCAAGGACCCACTGGCCCCTCTCTCTCCTACCCCAGCCCAGGGATGTCTCTCTTAGTCTGATGTTCTTTCTAAGTCTGCCAAGCCACACCACCTCCTCCCACAAACCTGTCCTCCACGTGTTTCAGTTTTCAACAACAAAGACAGAAGTCCCCAGGGATGTCTCTGCCTGCAGCCCTGACACATTCCTCCCCGGGGGGCAGGCACCAAGCCAGCCACCTGCCTGAATGGGAGGAAAGAAAAGGGGAGAAAATACAAACGAGTGGCTCCCTACAGTATTCAGAGAGCAGCATTCAAGAGATTCCAGCTGTAGTTCTGTCTATCCAGAATGCCGTGGTCTGTTCTACCCAAGACTTGAAGATGTCCTTTTGCCCGCCAGCCGCTGGCTGCATCAGCTTGCTTCTGCAGATACTGAGAGGGGCAGCGGATGAGTCTTTGGCAGTGAGAGCCCTAGGGTTTGTTCCTCTCATCTTTTCCCCTGGGGTTTCAGAGGACCCCCCTCTTTGAAGACTAAAAGTGTTCTACTGCATATCCTGAAATGCAACCGTGACCCTAAGTGACCACTGCCAGACTTGACATCTAATCAGCCACTCTGCCAAGGACCTGGCTCTGTGCTACAGCCTGTGGGGCTCCAAGTGTCATTCCTTTCTTTCACCCATTGGTTGACATCACTTGCATGGTTCCCCTCTGTCCTCGCTTGCATGTCCTGGGCAGTGAATGAGACAGCCAAGACGTCTTGTGGGAATAATATATCAGGGGATGAAGACGTAAGACTAACAAGCAAATAAATGGATGATGGGAAGAAGATAAAGTAGAGTAGGGGGTGGGGAATGATGGGGACCCCCATTTTCCACAGGCTGGTCAGAGGAGGTGTCTCTGGCAGGTGACTTTCCACGGAGATAAAGATGACCAGGAGGAGGGCATTGGGAGAAGGGACAGTGGCCCCAGGGCCTTGCCGGAGTCACGGGAAGAAAGCCAGGGTGGCTGAGGACAAGGAGAGGACAGGAAGCCAATGAGACATGAGAAGACCAGAACCTGCAGAGCGCCGGTCACAGCAGGAACCTCGGCTCTTTTCTAAGCGCCACCAGAAACCTCAACCATGCGAGAGTTGCAATCATGGAGTAACAGCTGCGTTCCAAACCCACGTTGCAGACTCAGGTGGGCAGAACGGTCTGTGGGGGAGAGACGTGCGCCAGGAGAAGAGAGGCGGAGGCGTCCGTGGCAGCCCAGGACAGAGCCGAGCATGATGCCTTGTGGGATCTTTTAGGGGTCCCTGAGGTCACCACTCAGGACCCTGGCGCAGTTGAGCAGGGCGAAGGGGACACACACAGGTTTAGTCTCGGTTCTCTGTGGAGACTGGGTAATTTATGAAGCGTAAGGGTTCATGGAGCCCACAAGTGCAGGAGCATGGAGCCAGCCTGCGGCGAGGACACTCCTATGCTGATATCACAGCGAGTGCAAGCTGCTGGCTGGAGTCTCCCAGACACAGTCACGGACTCCCCCCTCCCATTCGTGACCTCATCTCACCCCCATGGCCTCCCAAAGGCCCCACCTCCCAATGCCATGCACATTCGGGGATTAAGTGACCAACCCAGGAATTCCAGGAAACAGACACTGAAGTCGTAGCACAGGTCCTATTTTGCAGGTGGGGACAGCAGTCCTGCTGAAATACAGGGTGTTAGGGACAACGAAAAGAGAGGGACTGAGCATGATCAAGTTCACAATGGAAGATAAAAGCCCCCTCCCCACCCCCACACAAAGCAGAGACCAAAGCCTGGCTCCTTCACCCTCACAGGTTTCTATTACTCTCAGCACCCCCACCCCCACCCCACGCACCTGTCTTGGCAGTAGGAAAATTCTGCAAAACACTTCATGCCCATCAAACACCAAGGATCAATCTTGTATTACCTGGCCTTGGAACTTTTTAGAAAAATGAATGCTCCCTAGTTGCCTGCTCAGGACAAGCCAGAGCTTAGGTTTTTAACGTTGTGGTCTCTTGCATGAAGAAACATTTGCAAAAGTATCAAAAAGTATCTTTTTATAAAGTTTATTTATTTGAAAGGCAGAGTGGCAGAGGTGGAGGGGAGGGGAGAGAGAGAGAAAGAGAGAGAGAGAGATCATCCATCCGCTGGTCCAGTCTCCAAATGCCCCCAACAGCCAAGGCTGGTGCGGCCGGAAGCCAGGAGCCAGGACCCCATACGTGTCTCCTGCGTGGGTGGCAGGGGCTCTGGTAGTTGAGCCATCGCCAGCTGCGTGCCAGGATGCACATTAGCAGGAAGCTGGATGGGAAACAGAGTGGTGGGGCCTGGAGCCGCATACTGATACAGGATGCAGCTGTGCAAAGCAGCTGGCTTACCTGCCGCAGGCTTACCCGGCTGCACCACAGCGCCCGCCCCCGCACAAGTCCTGGATGGCTCATCAGAGCCTGCAGATGAGATATCCCCCAAGTGCACTGCCCTCCTCTGAACACTGGTTGAGAAGATAGGCACAGGGATGGACAAATGCACTGGCCAACGTCTCCTGGGCGACGCCTACGTGAAAGCTCAGCAGATTTTTCCTTCTGACGGGGGAGGTAGAACCCAGCGTGTTTTAAAGCCCCGGATGCGCAAGCCCCAAGGTCAGCCCCGGCGGGCAGGTGTCATGCTGAAAACTGCCGAGTGATGGATCAGCCAGCGTTTGGGGCTATCGGGGCTCGGCAGCAGACTACTGTGGTCACTCACTGGCCGTGTCTGCGTGACTGTGGGGCCGGCAGCGATCCGTGTGCGTGCCCAGCTTGCAGCACCAGCGATTGTGGCAGTGCCAGTTACTTAATAGCTTCATTTTGCACGTGGGGAAACTGAAGTGACTGCCCTCAAGTCCCCAGGCGAGAGGTGGAGTGTGTCATCACACCTAAGCTTGTTGAAAACGACACTGCTGATGACAGCAGCCTCCTGCTGGTCCCTTGGGCAGAAAGGGGACCAGGAGGCTGGCTTCGGGCTGTGCCCCTATAGCCCCAGGATCGGAGCTCCATTTCTGCCAGCCAGGTCTCTCCCCGGCCTGCTAGGCCGGAGCACTGCGGTCCAGTGCCTTGGCCCGGGAGGCCCGTTCCGCCGCCATGCCATGCCACGCCACGCCATGCCACGCCACGCCCCGCACGGCAGGACCGGGCCAGCAAATAGCCCTGAGCTGCGGGGCGGGGACTCAGCCATTGATCCTGGCACTCCCCGCAGCCGGCGCGGCCGGCCGAGAGATGCAATTTACCACCAGCTCCGAGGTCACCGCCAAGGAGCCCAGCGGCTCACCGCCCGCGCTTTTACGCCGCCCGTAAACCCCATTTAAAGGGCTGCGTTCCTGGGGCGGGGAGAGGGGGGGATGGGGAAAGCAACGGAAGCCGCCGGCCCACAGGCCCTGGAGGTGCCTTTGATGGTGCCCATGGGGCTTCAGACCCTAAAAAGCCTGTGCTGCTCCCCGCGCGCGCCTTCAGGGAGCGCGAGGGGCGCAAGAAGCCGCAAGGCCCCGTCCGCACCTGCCCGCGCCTCTCTCTCGGTCCGGGTGGGGTCGGGTAGGGCTCTGCTGACGCCCCTATCTCAGAGGGAGAGCCTGAGGCTCGGGGACCTTGAGCAACTTGCAAGGTCTCACAGCGGCTAAGCAGCAAAACCTGGATTGAAACTCGGAGAGCCCCGCTCCCCAGCCAAGGAGACCCCGCTGTGAGTAGGCCACGGTCCCCCAGAGCCGGCTGCATAGGTGTCCCGCTCCTGGCTCAACCACAGTGGAAGAGGAAAGTCCTTGGGCCACTCCGCCCTGCCCGCTCCGGTCCGCCTGTTCACCTACCGCCACCTACGGGTGGAGTCGGTCACTGCCGCCTTGGGGCCGCCGCTGAATTAATTTCTTCAGTGCACAAGAGGTTGATTGATTTCCTGTGCTGTGCGGAGGAGCACGGAATTGGGCTGCAGGGACGCGATACGCCTACAGTCAAGTGGAGGAGGGAGACAGACATTTAAGTAGGCAATTGTTTGTTTAATTTTTTTTTAGAGAGACAGAGACAAACTCCCACACACTGATTCACTCCCCAAATGCCCACCATGGCCCCTGGGTTTGGTCTAAGCCAGGAGTCGGCAGCTCAACCCAGGACTCCCATGCGGGTGGCAGGAATCCATAGGGAAAGACAGAGGGCTGCCTGGAGGAGGGGCCGTCTGAGTGAAGAACTGCAGTTGGAGTAGAAACTATCCAGGCAAGGAGGGCTGACAGGTGTGTGCCAGGCAGAGGGCACAGTGTGGATAAAGACCCAGGGGTGAGCCTGGGTCATCAGTTCCAGGAGGAACCAGGACAAGTTTCCTGGGATGACAAAGTGAGAGAAGCCAGCGGGAGGGGCCCCTGTGTGCCTTCTTCCCGTGGGCCTCCGGGGTTGTCTCTCATGTGCACGGTGGTGAGCAAGAGGAGCTTCCCGACAAGACTTCCGCCTTCTTCATGGGAAACCCTCTGGAGGGAGGAGGAGCCGGGAGACGCACGTGAGGCTGCTGGCCAGCCCACAATGCACTGTGCAAGGCAGATGGGCTAACCGACTGGCTTTTCTCAAGCAAAAGGCAAATCACACAGGGGCCTACTTGGTGATGGCAAACCTGCCCAGACCCCTTCCCACGTGGTCCCTGGGGGAGACAGAGGGCGCCCCTGGCTGCCATCAGCATCACCCCAGCAGGCTGCAGGCACCCACTGTCCTCCTGGGGCAGGCCCAGAGGGAAGGGATCGGGCCTGAGCTGCTCTCACTTTGCCAAAATCTCCCCAACAACGTCAAGCTGCTTCCAAGGCTGCTCCCGAGACCAAGGGGCCCCTGCAGCCCCGATCCCCAGTTCAGCCGCTCCGCCTTGGAAAATCCCTGGGCTCATTCTAGCCTTCAGCTCTGCCCTAGGAGAAGCAGCTCCTCCCCTCACGGGTCTCTCCCTTCTCTGCCTGCATCCCCGTTGCACGCCAGCCTGGGTTTTCCAAGACTTCATTCCGTCAACCGCCCCGTCTCTCTTGAGTCTGCACTGCGTTTTCAACCTCTGCCTCTGCCAGGAGACTCGAGTTTCCCAAAGTCAACAAAAACCCTTTCCTTCATCCGCTCCTTCCCCCCGACCCCCGCCCGTTCCCTCCACCACTCGCCTTTTCTCTTTTCTCCATGACCACTCCTGAAGCACTGGCTGCCTGCCAGTTCCGTGTGGCTTTGTGTGCCTGAGCTCCGTTGGCTTCTCCAGCAACCAGGTGAATTTCGATCATTGTCCTGGTACAGGTGGGGGAGCGCAAGCCCAGGGGAGGGAGAAGCACCGTGCAGTCCCACCTCTGGCCCGGAAGCCAGCCCCTAACCACTCTACCCCACTGCTGCTGTTTGCCTTAAAGGGCCCCCCGTCCAGGGCAGCCACCTGTCATAGCCCTTGCAGGCCTCCTGGTCTATTGGAAACACTTGATAAATGGTCATTGACTGAAGGAATGTTCAAACACTTCTACGACTTCTTGCCAGCTTGTCTAAGAACCTTTTCTGCAAAGTTTTAGAATTTAGTCATAAATACATTTGGTGGTATGTATCATTGTGTCTCATGATCCCGGAATTACTTTATGAATTAAATGTCTTGAAAAATAAAATAGAGTGGCATTCAACACAATCCTGAACCCATCGATCTCACGTCTTCATCCTCGCTGTCAAGATGCATAAGAACGCCGGCTCACACGGGAGCGAATAGTGACTACAGATGACTTTGGTTTAGCTCAGGAAGTCTGCTCAGACACGCACAGCGCAAAACAAACAAGAAATCAAGAGGGGGATTTGTAAATCCCATACAAAGTGCTGCGGGCCTGACAGTCGTTAGCAGTAGAAATAGGTACAACTGAGAAAGATCACTCATCAGACAGGAGACAAAAGACACCCACAGGAATGAAAGGGCCCAGATTTCAGAGATGTAAAGAAAAAAATTAAGTTGAAAATGCCTCTAAGCAAACTGAAGAAAATATCCTTTGTTTAGGATCAGGGGTGGGGGACCTTTTTTGTCCCTCCTGCCACGGACCATTTGGACATTTATGACGTCATTTATGAGCTGTACAAAATGAGCAACTTAAAAATGAGCCCACTGCGCGTGGATTGAATTTCAAGTCCTGCCTGCCATTGCCCAGGCAGGGCCAGAGCAGATGGTTTGCACGGAGCCTTATACGGTCCAGGGGCTGGCCGTGCCCCAGCCCCAGCAGGTGGACAGGCAACCAGGTGAACCGGCATTAGATGAATTAGCTGGTTAAATCAGGAATGGGCTGGATCAGCCCCCAGATCTCGGAGACTTCTGACCCTGGAGGCTATCTCTCGTTCACTCCACATTCCCTGCATGGGTGGACTGGACCTTGGCTTTGTGTCCTGTTTCCTCCAGGACCCGGGCTGATGGCACAGCCTCTGTTTCGAATACTCCTGGGACAGGAGACGCCGTGCACCTGCTCTCCGTGGTTAGGTGATGGAGATGTGGCGTGGGACCCCGTCTCTGTGTGCGATGTGCAGGGTCACTCTTCACAATCTGCTTAGTCACTACAGGCAATTCTGCTGTCTGCCGGTAGAAGGACCTCTTGTGTTGAATGACAGTCTCAGGGGAAACTTGCCTCTGATCCCTCTCATGGCAAATGATCTTGCCACACTCCTCAAGATGCACACGACAAACCCCCTCAAATACCAGCGACTCCAACAAGAGAGAAACTGCTGGACTCCTTAGCCCATCACCTCATGGTACAATACGGCTGCTTGTGCAGAACCATTCTAGCCACATTCCAGGCAGCCAGAGGATGAGGAGGAAGAAGGAAGGATGGGCTACTTACCTCTTAGGGAGATTCTTTGAAGTCCTTTACAACACTTCCTCTTGCATCTCATTGGCCACAACTTAATCTCCTCGCCATGCCCAGTGGCAAAAGACAACAGAAGATAGTACTGCATTCCAAGGGCCAGTGAAGCCCCCACTACACATCAACATTTTGCTACCAAAGAGGAAAGAGAGGGCCAGCGGCCCCACTGCTCCCAGTTCTGCGGCCATCACAGGGCAGACACCCCTAGGTTCTTCACCCTCTCCCATTGGCCCACGGGGCACTGCCCTGTCTGGCTACGTCCCCTTCCTCCTCCTCACTCACCCCATAGCCCATTTCTCAGCTTGCTGCTCTCCGTGCCCGGATGGGAGCCACATCCGGCAACAAGAGGTGTTTTGTCTGGATCACACAGTGTGGCACTTACTATGTTTAATTAGTTTCCAACATTTAAAAATCTGGCTACTGCGCCAAGCGATCAAGATCACTGGATGTTCTTTGGAAGGTTGATTGGGGGCTGGCATTGCGGCACAGCAGGTTAAGCCACCACCACCAGCACCCCCTGTGGGTGCTGGTTCAAGTCTCAACTGCTCTGCTTTAGATCCAGCTCCCTGCCAAGGTGCCTAGGAAAGCAGTGGCTGATGGCTCAAGTACTCGGGCCCCTGCCACTCACTTGAGAGACTCGGATGGAGTTCTGAGCTCCTGGCTTCAGCCTAACTCGGCTGTTGTGGCCCTGTGAGAGTGAACCAGCAGATGGAAGATCTCGTCTCTCCCTCTCCCTCTCTCTCTCTGTAGGTCTTTCAAATAAATCAACTAAATCTCTTTTCAAAAAGAATATGGTGCTATAATTTATTCCTCTGAATATTTCTCCCCAAAGGGTCTCGCACGTGGCCTGCCCTCTGCAGGTGCTCAGCAAGCACTTGACATTGAACTTGAGAAAAGGGAAAGAGCAGCAAACTTGACATAAGTCATGACCTTTAATCCTCACCATTGCCCTGTGAGGAAGGTTATTGGGAGCCTTGCTTTACAGATACGGATGCTGAAGTGCAAAACTGTTTACAACGCGTGCACTTGAACACAGTCGCTCCCTAGCCCACCACACTTGCAGCCCAAGGGATCCCCTCTCTGCTGTCTCCAGCCCCCCTCCCCTAACCACCACCACCACGCCCTGTCCCCATCCTTTCCAGCTTCCCGGTGTGTGCTTACAGAACACAGGGCTGGCTCCCCCAGCTTCCTGCTGCAGCCCTCGGATTCCATTCGCAAGCGCCATTATAATTGAACTGTTATTCACCAGCCACAGCTCGGCAATTAATCAAGCTTCTCCCAGACAGGGTCTGCGTTCCCTTCCCTCTGAGAAGAGAGACAGAGAGAGAAAGGAAGGCAAACCCCAGCCCTCATTCCCAGGGCAACGGACCCCGCTCTGTGCTGCTTTCCCTGTTTCCGTGTGCTCCCAGGACGCCCTGCGCTGCGTCATTTCCAAAGGAGGCTGCTAGATTGAGGTGTAATCACGGCCCCTTCTGGCTCATTCCCAGACTCCTGGCCTCATTAGAAATCCCCTCCTTGCCTGCTTCCTGCCTCTGGCTTACACGGAATCGCTGGCCTCTGCTCTCCTGCCTGCCAGAATCTCATTTACTTTTTTCTTAATGTAACATTTATTGTCGCTTCCCCCTTGCTCTTTGATTAAAGAAGGAATACACATCCATTGCAGAAAAATTGGAAAATGTGACAAATCACAAAGAAGAGAATAAAACTCCATCATCATGTCACCGGCTAGAAATAAGCACGGTGGGTAGATGGAGGTACCAACGCTGCTTGACTTTTCCAAAATATAGCTTGAGTGCAAATTGCCCATGAGATG
Organism: Oryctolagus cuniculus; assembly: GCF_051225735.1. Classification (NCBI taxonomy): domain Eukaryota; kingdom Metazoa; phylum Chordata; class Mammalia; order Lagomorpha; family Leporidae; genus Oryctolagus; species Oryctolagus cuniculus. The sequence goes on along the minus strand of NC_142885.1, from coordinate 53,749,671 downwards.
TCAAAAATGCCTCGTCCAGAGACTCAAAAGGTAAGTCCAGACAGGGGCAGAGCCGCCACCTGGCGTCATTCCTGGGGGACACCATTTATATTGTCGTCCATGGGAATGGTGCCTACCGCAGTTGTCCAGTGCATCGCCTGGGCATCCATACTTGGCAGGGGTGTGCGGGGCCAGGGAAGAGCACACAAAGCAAGTAGTGAGCGAATGACAGGGCCAGGGCAGCTCCTGAGAACGGTCACGAGGTAGGAATGTGGGACTCCAGGTGCTGGGATCTTGTGATTCGTTTTCCAAAGAGGACCTGGAAACAAACCAGCCTGCATCTACCAACAGTGAGTCATTTCAGGTTCTCCTTTGAGACAAAGAGAGGGAGGGAGGGAGGGAGGGGGAGGCAGGGAGGGAGAGAGAGAGAAAGAATTCATCCATCTGCTGATGCCTGCAATGATCAGGAGACCAAAAGCCAGGAGCAGAGAGCTTCAGGTCAGGTCTCCCACATGGCTGGCAGGGACCCAACTACTTGAGCCACTGCTGCTGCCTCCCAGGGTCCAAGTTGGAAGGATGCTGGAGCCGGAGCCCGATGTCAAACCCAGGCGTTCTGCTAAGAGCTTACGAGCATCCTAACCAGAGTCTTAACCCCCAGACAAAACACCTGCTCCCCACACATTTTTATCAGTGCCTATAAGGAACATTAGTTTGGAGAAGAGAAGAAAAGCTGATTAATTGTGCTTTCTATATGGGGAGCAATTCGGACTAGACTAAGTTACTGGAATTAAGACTTATTCTATGCATCTGCTCTCCCACAATATGGCGCTGGGAGAGGAGGAAACAGCTTCTACACAGCTGCCTCCAGTTCAACCAATAAACAGCAGGACCTGCTCCTGATTGGAGGAGAACAGCGTACTCGGCGTGTGGGTAGCAGAGTTGGGATTGGTGGAAGAGGACTATAAAGGAGGAGAGAGACAACATGCACCAGGAACATCTATCTGAAGGAACACCTGTGCAGCCCCCGAGAGAGCCGGCCGGTGGTGTGCCGCTCTCCTACGGAAGTGGGGAAAGTGGCAGGGGGAACCGCCCTTCCACGGAGGTGGAGGGACGGTAGCCAACCCGGGAAGAACCAGCAGCAAACCCGGGGAGGGCCGAGCAGACAAAAGAACAGCGCAGGGTCCTGTGTCGTTCCTCCACGAAGAGGGGGAGCGACATAATGGTGCCGTGACTCGGATATGAAGCCTAGGCAGGGTTTAGTGTCGTTCCTCCATGAAGACGGGGAGCGACATTCTATATGCTTGAATTGCATCCGTTGTTGAGCTTTTTTTCAATAGCATATGTCACGTTTATAATTCAAATGTATAGGCATCAAATTGTAGCACGCCCACAACAGCCCACATGTCCGTCTCCGACTAGACACTCTGTGAAAATCTCAGCTGCAAAACTGGCAGCGTCACCTGTTGATATCAGGGAATCATCATAGACCTCCCTTTTGGCCCTTGCCCACATGCATTACTCCGAAGATTATCTCTGGTTTAAGTTAATGCAGATGTTGTTTCAGGATAGAAATTCTCATCTCGTCAGGGAACTATCCCTTTAATCCAGCTTCACCTGAATTGTTAAGAAACATCAAGGTTAACTATTATCAGAAGCTTCTAACAAAATCAAACACTAGATGTCACTCATCTGGCTTCTCTTGTTGGACTTCCCCATGTGACCAGATGTGTCCATGGCTCTCCTAATGTTAAACCATCCTTGCATTACAAGACTAAGCTTGGTTGGGGCTGTCACTGTAGTGTAGCAGGTAAAGCTGCCACCTGCAGTGCCGGCATCCCAAATGAGCGCCAGTTCAAGTCCCAGCTGTTCCACTTTTGATCCAGCTCTCTGCTATGGCCTGGGAAAATAGTAGAAGATGGCCCAAATCCTTGGGCCCCTGCACCCACGTGGGAGACCTGGAAGAAGCTCCTGGCTCCTGACTTTGAATCATCATAGCTCCGGCCATTGTGGCCATCTGGGGAGTGAACCAGTGGAAGAAAGACCTCTCTCTCTCTTTCTCTCTCTCTCTCTCTGCCTCTCCTTCTCTCTCTGTGTAACTCTGACTTTCAAACAAATAAATAAATCTTTTAAACAAGAATAGATCTTATTCAACAATAAACAGATAATATTTAAAAATAAAATATGAGTGGGCGTGTGCTGCAGTGGCAAAAACACTGCTTGGGATATCCACATCCCATTGCCAGAGTGCATGGATTTGAATTCTGGCCCCACTTTGGATTACAGCTTCCTGCTAATGCACACCCTGGGAGGCAGCAGCGATGGCTCAAGTTCTTGGGTCCCTGCCCCCACTGTGGGAGACCCAGATGGAGCTCTTGGCTCCAGCCCTGGCTATCAAAGGCATTTGGGGAGTGAATCAGCAGATGGGAGATACCTCTCTCTTTCTCTCCCTCTATATAGATTTTAAATAAACTTAAACACTTAAGACAGGACATACAAATTGAGCACAAACTCTTTGGGGAAGGAGGTTTGGTGTGTTTACAACTTCTGCTGCTCCTTCCAAGGCTGCGGGTCCACTGAGCTTTCCCACGTCTGTCTTCAGTCAATTTTATTCATTTTGTATTTTCCTTGAGAAAATCCATTTCATCCGTATTTTTAGATTCATTTGCATTGTACTGCAGTACATCCTTCGGTAATTCATTTAAAACATCCTCTCGCTCCGTGGTCCGGGCTCCTTGCATTCTGAATGCTGCTCATTTTCTTCCATTTGCCAGAGGTTTGTCTATTTCATTGGTCTGTGTAAAGAACCAGGTCTTGGTGTAGCTATCAATTTTTATTGGTCTTAGATTTTGTAGTTCAATTTATGGCTTTTCTTTTTTTTTTTTTTTAATCCTCCCTGCAGCTTCCCTTGGGTTTGCTTTCTTGTCCTTCTCTTCCTAACGTTGGAGGTCAATGCTCATCTCATTTATTTTCACTTTTTATTTGTTTAATGACTAAGGCATTCAAGACAATTATTTTTCCTGAATCCAGCTGTAGTTGATCCCAGAAAATCGAAGATGGTGCATTGCATTTCCACTTTCTTCGAAATAGTCTAAATCCACAGCTGAGTTTGTAGGAGAGGATAAATACGGGTGTTTTTTTTTTAAAGCTGTGTTGAGATTATTTTAAATTAAAAATGAATCCATGATAGCAAACAAAAAGAAGGAAAAAAAATCAGGAATTCAACCACTCTTTTTTTTTTTTTTTTTTTTTTTTTTGACAGGCAGAGTGGACAGTGAGAGAGAGAGAGACAGAGAGAAAGGTCTTCCTTTGCCGTTGGTTCACCCTCCAATGGCCACTGCGGCCGGCGCACCGCGCTGATCCGAAGCCAGGAGCCAGGTGCTTCCTCAAGGACTTGGGCCATCCTCCACTGCACTCCTGGGCCACAGCAGAGAGCTGGACTGGAGGAGAAGCAACCGGGACAGAATCCAGCGCCCCAACGGGGACTAGAACCCAGAGTGCCGGCGCCATAGGCGGAGGATTAGCCTAGTGAGCCGTGGCGCCGGCCAAGGAATTCAACCACTCTTTGCAGTCTGTGGTGGACACAGTCGCTTCTCTCTGTTGACTTGGTCTTGAAAGCTGCTTCGTCCCCTAGACATGAGCTATGTGGTTATTGGGGTCTCTTGCTACTTTGGGGGGGGGACCCTCTTGGTCCTACAGGAACTTACAGGAAGATGGAGATGTTTGAAGATTTTTGTTGCCGCCTTTCTTTCCTTCCTTGTGAGAGGCAGGAAGATGGACTGTGACGAAGATTTCATGCCAGAAGACGCTGAACTGCCCCATCTCCCTTAAATGGCCACGCCTGTCATCAAGACTCCAGATAAAGAGGACAGAAAAGGCTCCTCGTGCCCTCCTGTCCAGGTCCTTTGCATCCTCCCATCATCTACAATCAAACTTTACCGACTGGATGACTCATACCGCTTCTTCTGAGCCTCACTCTTGTCATCTGTAAAATGGGAACAATAGTAGCCTCATATGAGAGTGCTTCCGAAAGGTTCGCCGTGGGTGGCTCTGGTTCCTGATTCCAGCTTCCTGCTAATGCAGATTACGGGAGGGAGGCCGTGGTGATGCTCCCTGCCCCCTCTCCCAAGTAAGAGACCTGGACTGCATTCCCAGCTCCCAGCCCCGTCTGTGGCAGCGATTTGGGAAGTGCACCAGTGGATCCGAGGGCTTGCTCTTTTTCTCTCTCAGATAAATAAATAAAAATTTTAAAGATCGCAGAGAATAGCATTCACAGAGAAGTTGACTTTGGTGCGGAGTAATTTTGAAATCCATGCATATGCAATCTTCAGAACACTCATGAAAATGCACCCTCCGGAAACCTACGCATGGGTTTCCAGCCTGGGTGCAACCACCTGAACCGACCTTCTCATTCCATTTTTTTTCTTTTTCCCTACTCACTTTCTGGAGCACCTCCCTGTGAGGCAGTGCTGACTTCAAGCAAAATCACACCCCTAAAGCTCTTCACACAGAGCCAGGCACACACAGCACACGCTCGCCGTATGTGAGCGGCTGCTGCCCCTCCACAAATCAGGAGACTGAAGAGCTCCCTTCTCAGCCCTGCTATTTCATCTGCGGTTTTATAAAAACAATTAAAGCCCGCCCGCGCTCCCAAGTCTCTGGATTGTCCTTGACGCCCTGCGGGGAGCACAAGCAGTGGCCCCTGCGCCTGCTGGGCTGTTTACTATGCCAGAGAGGCCGCCCAGGCTCATTACTGCTGCGGAATACGGGCCCCCAGGGGCTGAAGTGGAGCCAGATCATTACCAACAGATCCCTAATAGGTATGGACTGGATGGAAACAAGTCGATCAGGATCGCAGCGTTGACGGCTGAACTAGTCCAGCGCATGCGTCCCTGGGCCCCACCTCTGAGGTCCAGGACCCAGACCACCGGCTCCACCCTTCAGAGTCTGCAAGAAGCCAGGGGTCTGGTGCTGTGGCGCTGCAGGTTAACACTCCGCCTGCAGTGCCAGCATCCCACAGGGATGCCAGTTCAAGGCTTGGCTGCTCCTCATCCGATCCGGCTCCCTGCTAATGTGCCTGGGAAAGCAGTGGGACATGACCCAAGCACCTGGGCCCCTGTGACCACGTGGGAGACCTGGAGGAAGCGCCTGGCTCCTGGCTTCTGTCTGGTCCAGCCCTGGTCATTGCAGCCATTTGGGGCGTGAACCAGCAGATGAGAGACATTTCTGCCTCTCTCTCTCTCTCTGCCCTTCTCTCTCTTTTCAAATACATAAACAAATCTGAAAAAGAAAGAAAGAGGGGCTGATGCTGTGGCACAGTAGGTTAATCCTCCACCTTTGGCGCCAGCATCCCATATGGGCGCCGGTTCAAGTCCCGGCTGCTCCTCTTCCAGTCCAGCTCTCCGTCGTGGCCTGGGAAAGCAGTAGAAGATGGCCCAAGTGCTTGGACCCCTGCACCCACATGGAAGACCTGGAAGAAGCTCCTGACACTTGGCTTCGGATCGGCGCAGCTCTGGCCATTGCAGCCATTTGGGGAGTGAACCAACGGACGGAAGACCTTTCGCTCTGTCTCTCTCTCACTGTCTGTAACTCTATCTCTCAAATAAATAAATAAAATCTTAAAGAAAAAGAAAGAAATTGAGAGAATGTAACAACTCATGGTCCTTAAAAAAAGAAGCCACCCTGCTTTCTTTCCATCTCCTGCTCAGCCCCACCTCTCCTTTGTTCTGGTCCCAGGTAGCATCTTCTTTGACATCAGCAGTGACTTCAGAAGCCACTTGCCCTGGTCACAGCATGGTTGTGAGGCAGCCTGGCTTTGAATGTCCCTCTCGCCCTTGGTACCACGTTGTAGATGTGCAATTTAATCCCAACTCATGATTGATTAGAATCCCTCACAGACCGACCCCTGGAAGTGAGAATTTCAGCCCGCAAATTAGGGGTGCAAGGAATTGTGCTTTCTGAATGTTTCTGTAGCGGACTGATTTTTGGGTGGCGGAAACACAACTGCAGAAGTTCAGGGAGGCCCCCAACTTGTTCCCTGGTTGGGGGGGGCACCCACATCCTGAGGCAGAAAAGCCAAGTGCCAGAGGGTGTCCCGGTCTCTTGTCACTGTCTGTCACCTGTGCCAGCATCCTCCAAGTCACCTTGCTCTTATCCTGCCCACTGTCCATCCTTTATGCAGAAGCCTCGCTGAGATCGGCCGACCTACACAGAAGTCACACTCAGTCCCATCACTACCCGTCTCCGAAGCCTTCTCCCCAGACCGCAGGTCTTCACCTGCTTTTCTGCTGTCCTGTTCCTCCTCGGAGGCCCTGAAAACCACAGAGCTGATGCATGAGGAGAGCCATGGCGCCTGGAACTCACCTCTGGTGAGGGATGGAAAGTAAGGCCGGCGCCGTGGCTCACTAGGCTAATCCTCCACCTTGCGGCGCCGGCACAACGGGTTCTAGTCCTGGTCGGGGCGCCGGATTCTGTCCTGGTTGCCCCTCTTCCAGGCCAGCTCTCTGCTGTGGCCAGGGAGTGCAGTGGAGGATGGCCCAAGTGCTTGGGCCCTGCACCCTATGGGAGACCAGGAGAAGCACCTGGCTCCTGGCTTCGGATCAGCGCGATGCACTGGCCGCAGTGCGCCGGCCGCTGCAGCCATTGGAGGGTGAACCGACGGCAAAGGAAGACCTTTCTGTCTCTCACTGTCCACTCTGCCTGTCAAAAAAAAAAAAAAGTAAGCGTGGCTGGGAGGTGTTTGGAGCAGAGGCAAAGCCACTCCTTGGGACACCTGCCTCCCACATCAGAATGTCAGGGCGGGCTTGCATCCTGGTTCTGCTGTCTGCCCTAATGCCCTCCCTGGGAGGGAGCAGGTGAATGCTCCAATACCTGAGCTCCAGCCGCACATATGGGAGCCCCAACTGAGGTCCACACTCCCGGCTTTGACCTGTGGTGGGCATCTGGGGAGAAAACCAGCAGGATGGGGAGCCCCTCCCTCTCCTTTTCAAATTAAATTTTAAAATGTCAATGAAATGATTGTTCCCCCACCAACGTTTCAAAGGAAAGATGGAAGCTGGGATAGAGTTGGTCGAGCTGGGCAGCTTCTGTCACGCAAGGACGATTTGGGACACAGACGCTGCCCGGAAGGGAAAATGTGGGTGGGTGAGTCGGGGGAGCAGAGGCCAGCGGTGGAGACTGCCGCAGAGAGGGGGTTCCCCCGGCTGCTGAGACCCTCAGTGAGGCTCTTCATCCCCAAACTTCCAGAGACACAGAAACACACCCGTGGGGAGGAGAGTGAGGCCTTTCCCCCTTCGCTAAGGCTGGGGGTACGTGTGTGGTTATGTCAACCAGGTGACAGTGGGCCCTCCACAGTGGCTGCCCACTCCCTGGCTTTGAAGACTGGTTTCTTTGTTTGATGCCAAAATCTACAAACTGTGTGAGACCTTGAGCAGAACCAGAAGCAGCCGCTGCCTCCTGGGCTCCTGCTGGTGTCCTAGCCTGAGCTGGGAACCTGAAGGCATTGCGTGCCACCAGAGAGCCCTGTCCCCTTACAAAGAGCAAATGGCTTGGGTCATTTACCCTCTGGATCTCTCTTACCCGCATGTCATCCTGAGCTTCCTCCTCCTCAACTCTTGCACCCACGAGAAAGAAAGATCATCTGGCCACAGGTCCCTCCAGCCTCATCTTCAACTCCCGGGACCTCTGGACAGCCCCCTTCCCCCCGACCGCACACGCACTGTCTGCATCATTGCAGAGTCTGCGAAGTTGACACACCCAAGAAAAAGCCGCCGGGTTCTTTGATTCTGCAACTTTGATGTCTCCCCGCCTCCAGCTGACCCATACCTGGGACTGCTTGGCATCTCCTGGAAGTGCCCCATGCTGAGTTCTCCAGCTGTAATCTCTTACCCTCCCCCCGCTGCTCTCATGTGCCCATGACATTGAGGCCTTCAAGGTCTGCCCTGCCCCTTGCCCCAGCCTGTGAGCTTCCACGTTCTTCCCTAACCAGCCCAGACCCACAGGGCCTCATTTCACTGATTCCCTTGCCACCCAAGGTGCCTCTGTCATCGCCTGCCTGCCCCAGAATCTGTTCAGGCTGCGGAAGATCACTGCAGAAATCACAAACGCATGATCTCAGCGACCGCCTCGCTCTCCAGCCTAAGCATCGTCTAAGGGAAGTCAAGTATGAATATGTTTGGGCTTAGTGGTCAACCTCAGGTCCTTGAGCTTCACCCAATGGTTTGACCAACCTTGACCCCGAGCTGAGGCACACGAAGGTTCTGGTTTTTGTTTTCTTATTTTTTAAATTTATTTATTTTGGAAAGAGAGAGAGAAAAAGAGAGAGAGGCCTTCCATCTGCTAGTTTACTCCCCAAATGCCTGTAATGGCCTGGGCTGGTCCAGCTGAAGCCAGAAGCTAAGAACTCAGTCCAGGTCTTCTGTGTGGGTGGAACTCAATTCCTTGAGGCACTGCCCCTGCCTCCCAGCGTCTGCATTAGCAGGAAGTTGGAATCAGGAGCCAGGGCCAGGAATCAGTCCAGGAAATCCGATGTGGGCTGTGGGCATCTTAACCACGGTGCCAGACGCCCGCCTTAAGTGACTGTAGCTCAGAGCACAGTTGTCTTTGTTCCATTTAAAGAGAGCCCTGGCTGGCGCCACGGCTCACTTGGCTAATCCTCCACCTGCGGTGCCGGCACCCCGGGTTCTAGTCCCAGTTGGGGCGCCAGTTCTGTCCCAGTTGCTCCTCTTCAGTCCAGCTCTCTGCTGTGGCCCGGGAAGGAGTGGAGGATGGCCCAAGTGCTTGGGCCCTGCACCCGCATGGGAGACCAGGAGAAAGCACCTGGCTCCTGCCTTCGGATCGGCACAGCGCACCAGCCACAGCACGCCAGCCATGGCAGCCACTTGGGGGGTGAACCAATGGAGAAAGGAAGATCTTTCTCTCTGTCTCTCTCTCTCTCTCACTGTCTAACTCTGCCTGTCAAAAATAAATAAATAAATAAAAAATAAAGAGATCCCCAAGCTTGCCCCAGGGACCACCTCAGAGGCCTCTGAAAGCAATTCCTCACCACCTCGCAGTAGACTGGCAGTAGCATTTCTCACAGACCCCCTCCACCAGTCATGCAACCTCGCTCAAGGACCTACATACGCAAAGGGTTGTCCTTGCCTGGAGGAATAAGCCTTCAGGGGCTGGGCCAGCTCACCTGTCCATGGGCGTTCTTGCCTCTAGAGTAAGGATTTGACAGCAGAGAACCCCATCTTTAGAAGCTAAGAGCAAATCAACATCTTTGCTTATGACCAAAGCTTAGCCGGCAGATCCACACAGGAGTGGGTCACCAAAAGGAAGTCTTTGCTGACCAGTTTAAGCATATGGCAACTTTGCTTACTAAATGCATATAGTTCATTACATCCTAGCTCCTTAAACAATGACACAGCTACTCTTTCCCATATCTAATTTGGCTCTAGCACTCAGCCAGCACGGCTGAAAAATTCCTGGGCTCTGGCCTCACCTTGGTGGTCCGTGTGGCCTCAGTGGTGGGCCTCACTGGGCTGTCTACCTTTAGTGGTCACTCCCACAGTGACATGATCGTTCACCCTGATCCTCGTCAGCAAACCCCAGGAACAGACCACAGGGAACAAACAGCGTGGGAGGGCCAAACTGCGTGCACTTCGTGGGAATTATACTCCTCGTGGCATCCTGAACTGATAATCCTCATGTTGATTTGGAATTAAATGAGATAATAAGATTAAAAGACTTGAAACAGGGCCCCGGATGTAGCAGATGCTCAGTAACTGCCAGTGGACAACAGTGTTAGCGTTGTGGGTGACCCAAAGCAGAGATTCTAGAGCTGCCGACCCCTTACTTAAAGCCCAGCTCTACTGCTTGAAGTCTGAGTGGCCACCACCGGTTGCTTACAGGTGCTAATCCAGTTATTCACGTTCTCTACAGCTCAATGTCACCTCCTTGAAATGGGGCCAACAATAGTTACTAACCTGAGAACAGCACTTAGCACACAGGAAACATCTGATCAAGTGTTAGCTACTCTTATTACCTAGCTGGTGATGATGATGATGATGATGAAGCATGCTTTACTATTTCTATCCCCCTCCTCCCACTTTGTCCTTTCAGCTGCACCTGCCCTGTAAAACCACAACCCAGGATCAGTGCACTCCCTCCAGCCTCTCTGCTGGGTTTCTGGAGAAACATTTTCATACGTGCTTGGCTGGCCACTGTAGTGGATTAAAGATGGACACAGCCGGCGCCGCAGCTCACTAGGCTAATCCTCCACCTTGCGGACGCCGGCATACCAGGTTCTAGTCCCGGTCGGGGCGCCGGATTCTGTCCCGGTTGCCCCTCTTCCAGGCCAGCTCTCTGCTGTGGCCAGGGAGTGCAGTGGAGAATGGCCCAGGTGCTTGGGTCCTGCACCCCATGGGAGACCAGGAGAAGCACCTGGCTCCTGCCTTCGGATCAGCGTGGTGCGCCGGCCACAGTGTGACAGCAGTGGTGGCCATTGGAGGGTGAACCAATGGCAAAGAAAGACCTTTCTCTCTGTCTCTCTCTCTCACTGTCCACTCTGCCTGTCAAAAAAAAAAAAAGATGGACACAAATTCTTATTTTTAAGAAAAAATTTTATTTGAGAGGCATAGTTACAGAAAGAGAGAGAGAGAGGCCGGCGCCGCGGCTCACTAGGCTAATCCTCCGCCTTGCGGTGCCAGCACACCGGGTTCTAGTCCCAGTCGGGGCGCCGGATTCTGTCCCGGTTGCCCCTCTTCCAGGCCAGCTCTCTGCTGTGGCCAGGGAGTGCAGTGGAGGATGGCCCAGGTGCTTGGGCCCTGCACCCCATGGGAGACCAGGAAAAGTACCTGGCTCCTGCCACCGGATCAGCGCGGTGCGCTGGCCGCTGCGCGCCGGCCTCGGCGGCCATTGGAGGGTGAACCAACGGCAAAGGAAGACCTTTCTCTCTGTCTCTCTCTCTCACTGTCCACTCTGCCTGTCAAAAAAAAATTATTTGAAAGGCATAGTTACAGAAAGAGAGGGAGAGATAGAGATGACAGAGAGAGAGAAAGAGTGAGAGTGAGTGAGAGAGAGAGTGAGAGAGTGTGTGTGTGTGTGAGAGAGAGAGAGAGATGATAGAGATCTTCCATCTGCTGATTCATTCCCCAAATGACCTCAAAGGCTGAGGCTGCGGCTGGGCCAGGCTGACACTTTATCAGAAGCCTGGAACTCCATCTGGGTCTCCCACATGGGTGGCAGGCATCCAAGCACTTGGGCCATCTCCCACTGCTTTCCTAGACACATTAGCAGGGAGCTGAATTGGAGGTAGAGCAGCCAGGACTTGAACCAGTGCTCCTGTGGGATACTGGCTGGCATCGCAGGCAGTGGCTTAACCAGCTGTTCCTCAATACCATCCCCAGACACCAGTTCTTTGATGCTCCTTGCATTGAGTGCTGGGGTTGAATCTGGAACGGTCTTAGTGCCTTGCTTGACCAATAGAACTTGGCAAAAGCAATGTTGGGGGACTTCTGAAGCCAGGTCATATGAAGGCCTTCAGCTTCTGCTTGGGTCTTGTGAAATACTCATGTCATGCCCTCTTCTCAGAACCCAGCTGCTGTGCTGTGGGAGATCCACATGCATGTGGGCAGCCTGGAGCCCCAGCCAAGCTCCAGATGCCAGCCAGGGTCAAGTGCCAGCCATATACATGGCCCGTTCTGAACGTTCAGCCCAGCCGAACCTTCAGATAGCTGCAGTCCAGCTACCCAGCTACTACTGACCTGTGACTGCGCAAGAGACCCTGTGCAAGCTGAGCCCTGTTATTGCACAGCACTGCAAGAAACGCTACTCAATTATTATTTCAAGCTATTAATTTTGGGGATGGTTCCATATGGCAGAAATAAATCACCGGCCCAGTGCCTGACTCCTGGGGTCCTCCTGCCTGTCTCTAAGCCATTTTTCTCTTCCCTTCTAAACCTTCCCACCACCACCTGCTCCTCCCCTTCCAGCAGTGTGTCTCACTACAAACAACAAAAGAATTCATCCTGCGGGAAAAAGAGAAGGTTTGGTTAGAATACACGTGGTCATTAAGGGTTATTAATCTCCCAGAAATGCAAGAGAATGAATGCTAGGCCAGCTGATGAGGCTGGGATGCTGGGGAAGAAGAAAATCCAAGAAAATTAAAGTGTTTCTGTTCACCTGTCCAACATCCACCATTCAATCTGTAAATACCCACCAAGCCCCCGCTCCGGGTCAGGCTTGCTCTCGTCCCAGCCTCTCGCTGAGCCTTGCTTATCACTGGGCCACCTGCATCTCCCAATGCTTCCCACCAGTGTCCGCACCATCTCCACTGCACCTCTCTTCTGCACTACAAATCCTCTTGCTCCACAACTGCCCCTTTGCTCACGACACGCCCCTCCGCCCTTCCCATGGTCCCTGCTCAACGTGCTGGCTTCTCAAATGCGGTCTGGCCCACTTCAGTTCCAGTTGAGCGTCCTAGGATGAATTCCAGAACACGAGAACTAGTGGGCCACCTTCGCAGCCCCAGCCAGGTGCCTACCTTGGCCTAGTGGGCCTTTGGATGGCCAGAGTGTTGGCTCCTAATTGCGGGGCCACACAGAGTGATAAGTCAGGGGCTTGGAGATCAGGGAACCCACACTCAGAGAATGGTCTGCCAATAATTTGTGTGATGCTTGCAGCGAACTCCTTCGTGCCTCGGGCCTTCCTGCTTCCTGCAGTGTAGAATGAAGTCATTCCGTCAAGTGGGTGGAGGGATGGAGAGCAGGTAGATGTTCCAAAATCCAGGAGTAGAGGAGCACCTACAGTTTGGGAAAAGATGCCGGCTCTACCTCTTTCAATCCTCAAACGGAACCCTAGCCAATCCCAGCTTCCTGTTATAGGTGGGGAACGGGGGCGTGGTGGGATTAAGCAGCACACCCAAGCCCACAACTGTCAGGAGGTAACTGGGGCTGGCACCCAGACACAGCTCTCTCCGCCACACAAGCCTATGCTCCAAGTCATCCCCTGTAGCCCTTATCTATGCCGCGGTCCGCTCTGAAGGAAAAATCCCGTAAACTGGAAAGGGCTGAGAAATGCTGAACAGTTCATGATATTTCCTTTGGCACTACGTCTTCTCTTCTGCTCTAATATTTTGTTCTGCTGTGCATCTGGGGCCCCTGGGGCCCTGGTAACTAACAATGAACCGGGTACAAGCCAGAGGGCGCAAGGAGAGATGGCTGCCCATGATGACACCGCCCCACTATGGGATGGCTTCGTGACGTCACATAATACAAGGGTGGGGAGGCATCGCCGTGCCTCTCTGTTAGCGCCATTCCATGGGAATTCTAAAGAAACAGAGCTTCATCAGCTGCTGTGGCTGCTTCCTGTGACCCCAAGGGCCCCATGAGGCAATGCGTGCACAGCATGTGTGGGGGCCTAGCCACTGGACCATCGAGCACTCCCACTAGCTGAGAGCTCCCTCTAATTAGCACGGGGCGGGGAGGGCAGAGGCCCAGGTCAGCACAGGAAGGGCTTTGTCCCCCTCCCGTGGATCGTGGTCAGGAGGACAGGCTTCATGGGGTCTCCCGTGTGCATTTAAATGTCTTGCTCGGCGCTGTCTGTGGCTCCCTGGCTTGAATACAGATGAACCCGGCTCAGATGCAGCAGCCGCTGCGAGGAGGGGACTGGCTCAAGCCTCCTGTCTGCCAGGAGACCAGGAAGAATCCCTCTACCCAGCGGCTCTCAGCTGGGGTTCCCCCAACTAAAACACACTTGAGACATCAGCCACAGGGCTGCACACAGAGTGGAGAGGGGGACGCTTAGGGGACTTTGCATCTTCCAAAACAACTTGACAGATATCCTTACATGTATTCATTTTTCAAAACAGCTTTTGTTTTAATTATGCTTGGTATGGGTGGATTTTGGTGGAAACTAAAATATGTTGTGACAGTTCTATCTTCTGGATAGCACCTACCGTGCGTCCAGCATGGTTCTGAGAATTTTTTTAAATCTTAATGTGCTGAGTGTGTACACGAATGCTCTCAATTACACGACCCGTTTTTCTCATTATTGCATAGGTGAGGCAACTCAGGCAAGGGGAATTTAAGGGAGTTTTCTCAGGTTAAACAATTAAATATTGGGGCCGGCACTGTGGCGTAGCAGATAAAGCCACTGCCTTCAGTGCTGGCATCCCATTTGGGCACCAGTTCGAGTCCCGGCTGCTCCACTTCTGATCCATCTCTCTGCTATGGCCTGAGAAAGCAATAGAAGATGGCCCAAGTGCTTAGGCCCCTGAACCCACATGAGAGACCCGGAGGAAGCTCCTGGCTCCTGGCTTCCGATTGGCGCAGCTTTGGCCATTGTGACCAATTGGGGAGTGAACCAGCGGATGGAAGACCTCTCACTCTCTCTGCCTCTCCACTCTGTGTAACTCTGACTTTCAGATAAATAAATTTAAAAAAAAAATAGTGAGGCTGAGATTTAAACATAGGTGAGCACGTGCCATGGTTGTATCAGTTAGCTTTTGCCATGTAACAGATCATCCCCAAACTTAATAACCTAAATACCACCTATTAATGGTTTCTCACCAAGTCTTGGGTTAACAGGCTGGTTCCCCAGCTCAGCAGATCCCTGTGGCTGTCTGGCAGCCCCACCAGGGTGAGATGGCCCAGTCTGGCCTCATCCATGAGTCTGGCAGTGGCGCCAGTGTCTGGAGACATGGGGCTGACCTGGCTGTGTCCCTCATCACTGTAGGATACCCTGGGTTTAGTCACATGGAGGTGGTCACAGGGGTCCCAGGAAGGACCAGAGAGGGAAGAGCTAGTGAGCAAAGTCTTTTCGAGCCTTTGCTAGTGTTGTATTTACCGACGGCCCACGGGCCAAAGCAAGTGACAAGGCCAGCTCAGAGTCGGTAGGAGAGGGCGTTACCTACGGACTAATTATGAGCCATTTTTTATAATCTCCACAATCATCTTAGCAACTCATGTGTCTGCCACACAGGTTTCTAGTAATCTCAGTCCAATTTGGGATCACTGTGAAGCTCAAGGCAGGAATAACGGAGAGGAATACCTTAACAGCCAAGAGGGACCAGTTACTCCTTTTTTTTTTTTAATTTTTTTTTTTTGACAGGCAGAGTGGACAGTGAGAGAGAGAGAGACAGAGAGAAAGGTCTTCCTTTGCCGTTGGTTTACCCTCCAATGGTCACCGCGGCCTGTGCGCTGCGGCCGGCGCACTGCGCTGATCCGATGGCAGGAGCCAGGTACTTATCCTGGTCTCCCATGGGGTGCAGGGCCCAAGCACTTGGGCCATCCTCCACTGCACTCCTGGCCACAGCAGAGAGCTGGCCTGGAAGAGGGGCAACCGGGACAGAATCTGGTGCCCTGACCGGGACTAGAACCCGGTGTGCCGACGCCGCAAGGTGGAGGATTAGCCTAGTGAGCTGCGGCGCCGGCTGTGACCAGTTACTCTTAATTCATGCCCAGGTCATTCCCACCCTTGTTCCACTGCCTAAGCAGAACCCCATTCCACCCTTGTGTGGGGACGAATATCAGACTTAGTGCCTATGGGTTTCCGTTCCCT
Source organism: Oryctolagus cuniculus (assembly GCF_051225735.1). Lineage (NCBI taxonomy): Eukaryota > Metazoa > Chordata > Mammalia > Lagomorpha > Leporidae > Oryctolagus > Oryctolagus cuniculus. The sequence goes on along the minus strand of NC_142885.1, from coordinate 53,734,152 downwards.
GGAGCTAGCTGTGGGACCTTGGGCATATCACCTCATTTCTCTGGACTTCAGCAATTTTTTTTACTGTATTCACTTCAATAATGCCACTAACTCACTGTAATTCAGTTCCCACTCTGTGCCAGGCATTGGGTTGAATGGCACAGCTACAGTTGTAAAAATAGGCACAGTCTTTGCCCTCATGAAGCACAGACCACAAGGGCATAACAGATGTCAATCAAGTAATCTTGGTCATGAGCTTACCATAACAGGCTACGTGCCTTAAAGAAGAGGGGCTGGTGCCGTGGCTCAATTGGTTAATCCTCCGCCTGCATCCCATATGGGTGTCAGGTTCTAGTCCTGGTTGCTCCTCTTCCAGTCCAGCTCTCTGCTGTGGCCCGGGAATGCAGTGGAGGATGCCCAAGTGCTTGGGCCCTGCACCAGCATGGGAGATCTGGAAGAAGCACCAGGCCCCTGGCTTTGGATCGGCGTAGTTCTGGCTCAAGTGACCATTTGGGGAGTGAACCAATGGAAGGAAGATCTTTGTCTCTCTCTCTCTCTCTTACTGTCTATAATTCTTCCTGTCAAATAAATAAATAAAATCTAAAAAAAAAGAAGAAGAAGAAGAAGAAGAAGAACCCAGTTCCATGAGACGTACTGCTCTCCTGGTGCAGGCTATGGAGAAAGAGGGGGAATGAAGGAAGATTCTTTTCAACTGAAAGACAGATGAGAGGAAGTTAACTGGAGGACCCAAAAGGAGACACAGAATCCAGAGTTAGGGAGAGGCAATTCTCCTTAGCTCTCTTGCATTTCTGAAGCCCTGCCTGCCTTTGTCCTGTGATGTCTTTTCAAGGATGTTGTATAGTAAACAACCTTGGGAGACAGAGACAGTATCGCCCTCTGGAGCAGTGGGTAGGCACGCTCGCAGCCCAGTACGGGAGATTCGGTCCCCTGGACTCACAGTCTCTTCCCTGTCCCGTGACCCACACGTGCCATCTGAGTCCCTTCACATCACGCTCTGGGCTCTCAGGCTGCAAGAACCAACATCAAAATGATGCCCCTGTGAACTCTCCTACGCTGGGAGTAATAAACTATTCTTTGTCTCTGACCCGGTGTCTCGTGTCTTCTGCAGCATCCGTGATGCAGGGGCCGCTAACAGATCAGTGGGCAGGGAAGATGGCGCTGAGAGCCTTGGCGGTTCTTGCTGCTTTGGACAGGACGTATAAACTGAAGACTGAAGCAGTCAAAGCAAGCAGGAGGAGAGAAGCAGGGAACTGAGTTCTGAGGGGCGAGTGTGTGCGAGGGCTTGGAGGTGCTGGAGAGCGAGAATAGGGAGAACGAGACTTGTTCCGTGTGGCGGGAGGAGAGAAGTTGGCGAAGGGCTGGAGAGAGATGAGGCCAGAGGGGTGGCCAGCCAGGCTAGGCATGGAGACTTCATGCTGCAAGCAAGCGTCAGTCCCTGAAGGAGGGAGATGCTGGATGCCCCACCGACACCTTAGCCACTGCCACCTTTCCTGTCTCCGCCCCCTATAAAGCAGCCTGGGTTGAAGCACACGTTGGCATAGCAACTGGTGATGTGGCTGTTTTGCCATCATTCTATTTTTATCAGCTCTCGATTGTCAAGCTGGCCCTAAATGTTTGGACAATCACAGGGTACGGGGCAGGGGGAGAGGATCAGAGGCCAGCCCCTCTCTGGCTGAGGAACAGACAGAGGCCACTGTTTGGAGAGACTGAGACCCTGCGCCCATTTTTCTGGCCCGACAGGTGACTGCTTGTTCAATCCAACCAGGCCAGGGAAAACACAGCCTGTTTCTTGTAACCCAGGAAATGTATGCTGGGTGATGATACACCTGTGGCATCAGGAGGAATGATTCCTCTTATTGGAGTGTGTGTGTGTGTGTGTGTGTGTGTAGAGAGAGAGAGAGAGAGAGAGAGTCGGTGTATTAGAAAGGATGCAGTGTGAAGCTACTTGCATTTGAATCACGGCTCCTCTTCCTATCAGCTTTTCAAGCAAATTAGTTGATGGCTCTGTGCCTCGGTTTCCCTACCTGACCTAAGGGACCCAGCTCATAAGGTTGTATGAAGATTAAATGAAGGTGACACAGGTAAGGTGTGTAAAGCAATGTGGCACCACCTATGCGTTATTATTAACCATCTCTACTAGTATTCATCTGAAATGTTCTTTCCCGCAACCTCCATCATTCACAAACTCCAGATAGTAACACCAGTCCTGCTACAGGAGGAATTCGGCAGCAAATTAAACTCCCTCCTGGAGTCCATCCGAGTCGCCACACTTTGCCATTCAAAGCCTGCAGCAGCGTCATCTGTGGGTCTCACTTCAACACCGTTTTTTGGTGACTCTCAAGTTCTGACAAAGTTTCCTTCCTGAGAGAGACATACGAAGTCCTCCAGAAAGTTCATGGAGGGGCTGGCGGTGTGGCACAGCAGGTTAAAGCTCTGGCCTGCAGCGCCAGCATCCCATATGGGTGTTGGTTCGAGTCCTGGCTGCTCCCCTTCCTATCCAGCTCTCTGTTAATGCACCTGGGAAAGCAGTGGAGCATGGCCCAAGTCCTTGGGCCCCTGTAGCCCCATGGAAGACATGGATGAAGCTCCTGGCTCCTGGCTTCAGATCAGCCCAGCTCCAGCTATTGTGGCCATTTGCGGAGTGAACCAGTGGCTGGGAAGACCTCCCCCTCTCTCTGTCTCTACCTCTCTCTTTCAAATAAATAAAATAAATCTTAGAAAAAGGTTTGAAAAAGAAAACATTCATGGAAAATAGAATTAAAAGGTAAGTCCATATTAAAGAAATTTTGAAATCCATGCACCTGAGTGGTCTTTTAAAAGTTTATGTAAACGTGGCTGGCACCGCGGCTCAATAGGCTAATCCTCCACCTAGCGGCATCGGCACACCGGGTTCTAGTCCCAGTCGGGGCGCCTGATTCTATCCCGGTTGCCCCTCTTCCAGGCCAGCTCTCTGCTGTGGCCAGGGAGTGCAGTGGAGGATGGCCCAAGTGCTTGGGCCCTGCACCACATGGGAGACCAGGATAAGTACCTGCCTCCTGCCATCGGATCAGCGCGGTGCGCCAGCCGCAGCACACCAGCCGCAGCGGCCATTGGAGGGTGAACCAACGGCAAAGGAAGACCTTTCTCTCTGTCTCTCTCTCTCACTGTCCACTCTGCCTGTCAAAAAAAAAAGTTTATGTAAATGTACATTATGCAAACACCATGCATGGATTTTAAAATACTGTTATGCCTCCTTTCTCTCTGTCTCTCTCTCACTGTCCAACTCTGCCTGTAAAAAAAAAAAAAAAAATTCTGTTATGCCTAATTGAGCTTATCTTTTAATCCCATTTTTCATGAACTTTTTGAAGTACTCTCATATTAAACTTGGGGCATTTTCCAAACCCAGTTGCCCTTGGGATCCAGGGTCTTTAGACTAGGAAAGGGCCAAAGGAACCCACAGAGCATGGGAAATGATGGATGGCTCTTGTTTTAAGCCACTGTTGGGAAGTAGTTTGCTACTCGGGAGTTGTTGACAACTGACACCAGTAGCAGAGACTCATTTTTGGAAAAAGATTTGCTTATCTTATTTGAAAGAAACGAAGTTCAGAGAAGAGCCCAGGGACTGCAAGGCTGCGTGGAGAAATGGACAACGGCCAAACCATACCTAAAACTGCATAACCCCGACCAATGAGCTGCAGCAAGCAATCCACAAAGCTAAGCAATCACCCCTAATTTTTGGCCCGGCTTCCGACTTAGGATCAACCAGAGAAAGGCATCCATGCCTACCCAGAACCATCCCCCAGGAGGCCCGTTCACGTCAGCTGCCTCCACCTGCCCAGGCCAGGGCCTCCCTCAGTCAGTTCTGGAACTTCCCCTTTCATTGCAAAGCCTGCCCACCCCTCGCCCGCCTTCAGGTCTGCGTCAAATGCAAGTGATGGTGGCCAGCTCCCTTGCTAGAATGAACAAACCCCCTTTGCTTGTTCTTGCTCGGGAAGTCTCTCTATTTCCACATTCAATAAGAACGGGTGATTCCTATCTTCAGTGGAGTCCAGAGAGCACCATATCCCAGACCCTTGCCTTTCCACATGTGGTCCCCAGAACAGCAGCTCCACCTCACCTGGAGCTTACTGGAAGTGCAGCCTCTCAAGCCCTGTCCATACTTCCTGATGTTTAACAAGATCCTGAAGTGATCTTCCTGCCCATCGAAGTGTGGAAAACACTGCCCAGGAGCATGGATCCCGGTCAGTGGGGCTCCCTGCTGGGTGCATGGAGAGCCCGCTGGGCGCTGATTTAATGGGCCTGGGTAGGGCTTGCGTATCTGTGGTCTTAAAAGCTCCCACGCAGTTCTCACATGCAGTGTAGCCAGTGCCACGAGGCTGCAAGAGGACCGAGGCCCTCGGTCTTTGGTGTAGTGTCAGAGCACTGTGGGAAGCTCGCAAGTGCACAGAGGCCCAGATGGAGGAGGAGAAGCCTGGGCTTGGGCCATTGCCCAAGTTCCCTGGTGACCCAAGGATGAAAACTGCTGATCTAGAAAAACCACTCTAACAGGAAGAGTCCCACGGAAGTCCCCCATACAGTTGTCTGTCATTTCTTAAAGATCTATCTATTTATTTTGAAAGGCAGAGTCACACATACACACACGCAGAAAGAGAGAGAGAGGTCCCATTCCATCCACTGGTTCACTCTCGAAATGCCCACAACATTCAGGGCTGAGCCAGATCCAAGCCAGGACCCCAGAACTCCATCTAAGTCTCCCACATGGGTGCAGGGACCCAAGTACTTGAACCATCACCTGCTGCATCAACAGGAACTGGGCTGGAAGAGAGTGGGGACTGGGGAGCGGAGCCCCGCACTCTGGCAGGGGACGCAAGTGTCGTACCTGCTGCACCAATCGCCTGCCCCACCCCAGACAGTTAAGTTCTTTCTTAATTTCCTCTCCTGGGGCCAACAAAGTGGTGTAGTGGTTAAAGCCACTGCCTGAGAAGCTGGTATTCCACACGGGCATTGTTCATGTCCAAGCTGCTCCATTTCCAATCCAGCTCCCTGCCAATGGCCTAGGAAAAGCAGCAAAAGATGGCCCAAGTTTCCTGGCCCCTGCCATCCACATGCAAGACCTGAATGAGGGCCTGCACTGTGGTGTAGCAGGTAAAGCTGCCACCTGCAGTGCCGACTTCCCATATGGACGCCGGTTCAAGTCCCAGCAGCTCCACTTCCAATCCAGCTCTCTGCTATGTCCTGGGAAGGCAATAGAAGATGGCCCAAGTCCTTGGGCCTCTGCACTCACATGGAAAACCTGGAAGAAGCTCCTGGCTCCTGGATTCAGATCACAGCAGCTCCAGCTATTGCAGCCATTTGGGGTGTGAACCAGCAGATGGAAGACCTCTTTCTCTCTCTGTAACTCTGACTTTCAAACAAAAAAATAAAATCTTTGAAAAAAAAATAGTAAGTTCTGGGCCAGCGCCATGGCTCACTTGGCTAATCCTCCGCCTGCGGTGCCGGCATCCCATATGCACCGGGTTCTAGTCTCGGTTGCTCCTCTTCCAGTCCAGCTCTCTGCTGTGGCCTGGGAAGGCAGTGGAGGATGGCCCAAGTGCTTGGGCCCTGCACCTGCGTGGGAGACTGGGAAGAAGCACCTAGCTCCTGGCTTTGTGCTGGCTCAGCGCTGGCCGTAGTGGCCATTTGGGGAGTGAACCAATGGAAGAAATACCTTTCTCTAACTTGATCTTAGCCAAAAGGCCGAGAAGCGATTGAATACCTTTCTCTCTGTCTCTCTCTCTCACTGTCTATAACTCTACCTGTCAAAAAAGAAAAATAGTAAATTCTTCCCCTTACTCAATTATACTTGACTAGCACCACACTTCTTTTTTTCCAGATTTTTAAAATTGATTTATTTGATAGGTAGAATTATGGACAGTGATAGGGAAAGACAGAGAGAGAGGTCTTCCACCTGCTGGTTCACTCCCCAAATGGCTGCAATGGCTGGAGCTGGGCTGATCCAAAGGCAGGAGCCAGGAGCTTCTTCCAAGTCTCCCATGCAGGTGCAGGGCCCAAGCACTTGGGCCATCTTCTACTGCTTTCCCAGGCCATAGCAGAGAGCTGGATCGAAAGAGGAGCAGCCGGGACTAGAACCAGCGTCCATATGGGATGCCAGTGCTGCAGGCAGAGGATTAACCTACTGTACCACAGCGCTAACCCCCGCACTTCTTAAAGGTCAAGGAACTGTGGAGCCTCAGATCTGAAGTCAAAAGCATCTTCGAGAACAGTAAATCAGTCTTGCCGGCCACACCCAGCCCATGGCATGGGGATTTAGGGTTTTTGTTTTTTAAGGCTTGAATCTATTGACAACATCTTTTAAAGGAGATTTTACGTAATCATTTGGATTTGCAGCTTCTCCCGAAGCTCCCGGGATCTGGCAATGACAGACTTCTCTGCCAGTGTGGAGACACTCGGCCAGCTCTGCCCCTTGCCCGGGGGCAAGCTCCCCTGCAGGCCACAGTGGTGCCTCACCCTCCACTTGTTTGTTACCTTCCTGGCCCTGTGAGCATTTGATTTTGAAACCTTCAATATCGGAGGAGTCCAATCTTTCTTTTGTGGATGAAAACCACCAAGTCTTACCCTCCAGCAGGAAGCTCTTTGTCCAAGCCCCTGAATGATGGCCAGAACCCGGGTTTGGCATCAACATTCTGACTGCTTCCTGCTTGTGGGGGAGGGGGCGGCGGCTGCAGGTTCTGTGGGATCAGGCTCTCCCTTCCTGGGGTCCCCAATCTCCCCACCAGAGGCCAAGGCCCTAGATCTTCCCAGTTCCTCCTTGGAATCCTGGGCAAAGCAACCCAAAGTGCAAGGCAGTCTCTGCTCTTGGCCTTGGGGCTGTCTCCTATGCAGATGCGCCTACATAGCAATTTCCTTTCCACTCCGCTCCTCAACAAACTCAGCTATGCAATGAAATCAACAGCACAGTGCCTGGTCCATAGGTTAAATGGTATTTGTAAAACATTACTCTACCACCTGCGACATTGGAAGGACCCTCACGTGAGGCTGCGCACCACTGGTGATTGTTTGGCAATCTAGGTGCTCTTCGGAGAGCGCTGCCTCCGTCCAGTCTTCAGAATGGCTTGTTGTTTATTTTCTGCCCATCCCAAACGGATTCAGAAAGCGATCCGCCAAGACCGTCACCTAATGGATGAGTGGCTTTAGGCAAAGCTCTTAAAATTTGCTATATAAGTCTCAGGGATCATAAGAGCATACACTTCTTAGAGTTCTGGTGAAATTTAGATGAGATAATGCTTGTAACATGCCTGACAAGTGCACTCCCAATACTAACCTTGGGGATTTGGCTTCCCAAAGCAGGGCCACCACCTAGTGGTCCAGGAGAGTAACTCCAGGCTCTGCCAGGAGTCCTTGAAAAGGATGGCAAAAGTAATGGCCTCCGTAGGTGGTGGGAAATGGAATTGGAAATAGGCAGTCGGCCCCTCAGTGGGCTTGGGACTGGTGCCCAGCTTCATTCCTGGGCCATGATCTGCATTGCACTTCATTTCTCATGACACCCCTGGCTTTTCCCCTTGACCTGGCCAGCTGGGCTCTGAGCTGAACAATGTGGCACCTGGCTATCATTCCCAGTTGTCCCATTCTTTTCAGGCTGCTATGATGGAATGCCATGGACTGAGTGGCTTAACCAGCAAACATTTGTTTCCCACAAGTCAGGAGGCTGAAAGTTCTGAGATCAGGGTGCCAGCATCTTGGGTTCTCAGTGAGGGCCCTCTTCCTGCTGATGTCCTTAGATGGAGGCAGGGACAGAGAGAGGTTTCTAGAGAGCAAGAGGTATGGAGGAGTTGTGTTTACTGGAGATCCAACTGAGAACAACACAGACGAAGTCACGCTCTCCTGGCTCCTCATTCCAAAGCAGAGAGAGAGGAACTATAAAGAAAAGAAATAGGCCGGCACCGCGGCTCAGTAGGCTAATCCTCCGCCTAGCGGCGCCGGCACACCGGGTTCTAGTCCCGGTTGGGGCGCCGGATTCTGTCCCGGTTGCTCCTCTTCCAGGCCAGCTCTCTGCTGTGGCCCAGGAGTGCAGTGGAGGATGGCCCAAGTGCTTGGGCCCCTGTACCCACATGGGAGACCTGCAAGAAGCTCCTGGCTCCTGGCTTCGGATCAGTGCAGCTCCAGCCATTGAGGCCAGTTGCGGAGTGAACCAGCAGGTGGAAGACCTCTCTCTCTCTCTCTCTCTGCCTCTCCTTCTCTTTCTGTGTAACTCTGACTTTCAAATAAATAAATAAATCTTAAAAAAATAAAAAAACTCTCCCGTTAAATAAATAAATAAAACCCACATTGACCCCCTCAGCAGATGTCTTGGAAATAGTTAGTCAGGAGCTCTGGGTCTGGATTCATCCTGGCCACAAAAGCTGCTTCTGTTCCACATGGTCATGGGTGACCCTGAGATGAGAAATGCAAACAGTCGGAGCCACAGCCAAGGTAGCTACTGCAGTCTTTACAAAATCTCTTGGGAAGAATGCAATCAGATGCATGTATATTTCCCCTTATCTCATGAAGACACCCGCAGAGCAGGTATGTACATACGCCTGTGAGTCTTCAATCTCTCTCTCCCCCAGTCTCTATCTGACTCTGTCCCTGTCTCTGTCTCTCTCTGCTACACACTCTCTCACACACCCTGTATATTTTGTTTGTTTTTATAAATAGCGTTGGCAGGTATGTATAATGATACTGATGTCTGAGACAGCCAAGGAGAGAAAAGAGTCGGCACGAGGAGCAAAAAATAAGGCCTACAAGTGGAGAAAAGTTCGAGGGGAAACCTTAAGTCATCAGTAACATAAAGTAACAACGAAGGTGTAATTGCCTGTTTGTTCTGCCAAGAACATTAGAATGCTCACTTTCAAAATAGGAAACTCAACCCATAGGTTTAAACTTGTCTGTAAAAAAATAAGTTTTAATGAAATCAAAACCTCTCATAAGAACATACAAATATGCAACTTGGTAAACATTTTCATTCAGAAAAGTTTTAAAAATACATTTTAAATGATGGTTTATTGGCACCAAATATGTTCATTATAATTGTTAAGAAAGAAAGGTACAGGCCGGCACCACGGCTCACTAGGCTAATCTTCCTTTGCCATTGGTTCACCCTCCAATGGCCACCGCAGCCGGCGCACCACGCTGATCCGAAGCCAGGAGCCAGGTGCTTCTCCTGATCTCCCATGCCAGTGCAGGGCCCAAGCACTTGGGCCATCCTCCACTGCACTCCCAGGCCACAGCAGAGAGCTAGACTGGAAAAGGAGCAACTGGGACAGAATCCGGCGCCCCGACCGGGACTAGAACCCGGTGTGCTGGCGCCGTAAGGCGGAGGATTAGCCTAGTGAGCCGCGGCGCTGGCCAGGAAAACATTCTTGACATAAGACATGTAGAATTTCATGTAAATGAGTAGATGAGCCAGCATTCAAAGGGCAGAGATCCCCAGGTGCAAAAATGTAAAGTGAGGGCTGAAAACCAAGTGAGAAGCTGGCAGTAGGAGGTTCACAGATGTTGGCCAATCTCCTCATGACGAGGCTTGTACGCTCTGCAGGTGTTAACGGTAACACAGGGACTCATGGACAGAGTCCTAAACTAGGGGAGACAATGCCCACATGAATCAGGACCCTCAAAGAACTCTTCCCTTGCTGAAAGTTTGGCTGAAAATAATTCCCCCAGGGGCAGTGAGACAATACTAAGAAAGCTTGCTGGATTCACTGTGGGCTCTGAAAGGGAAAAAAAATTTCCCTGGTGATTCATAATTGCAAAATAATCCCAATGTGGGGTTGGGATTTTGATTAAATGCCCTACAAGGAAAACCTCAAGCTGAAAAATCAGCAGAGTGATTCAAGTAGGGAGCACTTGAGAGTACCTAAAGGAAGAAACGCAGGCCCCTGAGAGGTGCCAGCCCCAGCCCAGGGTTCCCAGGAGTCCACAGACAGGGCCCAGGATGGCTAGCCCACTAACCAAAACTGAAAAAGCACATGAAGATATAAACCACCATGAAGGAAAATAAGAGGAAACAATCAACAGAATCATACCTCCTAAGAACTTGCTAATATAGAATTATCAAATAATAATATAAAATATATATGTTAAAGGAGAAAAATAAAATGCTTTGCAAAAAAGAGCAGAGGCAAAAGTGAAAATAACCAAATATGACTTTGAAAATTAAAAAAAAAGCAATTTAAGTTAAAAACTCAATGAACGGATAAGTTAGCAGCATAAAAAAGTAAATAATGACCTAAAAATAATCATATTTCCAAAGAAAGGGAATAGAAAGAATGAAGAAAATCAATCTGAGGAGAGAACAGTCGAGGATTTTTCAAAATTGATAAATTGTGTGTTTGATTAATTCTCAGACACAGAAAGTATTCAAATCCAAACTGTGTTTAAAAATCCATACTTGTGCACATGATAGCAAAACTGAAGAATTCTAATTATTCCCCACCTAAGCCCAAGAAAAGAAATGCTAAAATCAGGCATAAATTAATGACAAAGGAATGGAAATTTGATCAGCAGATTTCTTAAGAGCAGCAATGGAAGCTTGGCATCAAATGTTTTCATTATAACAGTTAAGGGAAAAAATAGAATAGAATGAGATCTGTAATGTGCTGAAAGAAAATTGCTGTCAATTAACAATTGTATACCAAAAGGCCAGCACTGTGACATAGTGCTGCCGCCTGCAGTGCCAGCATCCCACGTGGGCACTGGTTCTAGTCCTGGCCACTGCACTTTCAATCCAGCTCTCTGCTATGACCTAGGAAAGCAGTGGAAGATGGCCCAAGTCCTTGGGCCCCTGTACCTGCATGGGAGACCCAGAAGAAACTCCTGGCTTCAGAACAGCCCAGCTCCGGCCATTGTGACCAATTGGGGAGTGAACCAATGGATGGAAGACCTCTGTGACTGCCTCTGCCTCTCTGTAACTCTGTCTTTCAAATAAATAAATAAATAAATAAATAAATCTTAAAAAAAAAAAGAATTGTATACCTAGCTAAACTATCAGTCACTAACAAGAACTGAATAAAGACAGTTAAGACCGAATCAAATAATATCTTCCCTAAAAAATTAATAAAGGAAGTACTTTAGGAAGAAAGAAACTGAATCTCAGAATAAAGGACTAAAATACACAGAAATGTGCCAGTGGTTAGGTCTGTGGGTTTAGTGGTCCTACATCAGCTTGGTCAGAATCCAGACAACATAAAGCATCTCATAGTTGTCCTCAGTTGGGGATGAGCAGGTGCTGCTACTGAAGACGCTACAGTGTGCAGAAACTCCCTGGTGATGCACGCAGGTGCAGACAGTCGTGTGCCACCAGAACATCAGAAAGCGCTGGCTGAAGCTTCATCGTCCCCTCCATTCTCCCCACTGGATGGATTCAACCTGCACCTTTACCCTCCCCCGAAGATGCAGAGCTGTTCATTTCACAGATAATCCCTCAAATCCACATGCCAACTTTCACCCTAACTGACTGGCAATTCTAGATAAATCACTGATGCCTGACATGAGTAGCAATTGTGTTTTAGGCACTTATTTTGTATTAACCATCGAGTTTCCTTTGTGTTTGTGCAGCTACCTGCCAAGAAAAAAATAAGGCTGTTGGAACCTGGTGTTATTTTTTATTGATCTTTTAAAAATAATTCTTCAATAGTTTTATTTATTTGTTTGTTTTTGCTTGTTTATGAACGGCAGAATGACAGTGAGTGACAGAGAGAGATCTTCCACCTGCTGGTTCACTCCTCAAATGCCTACAACTGCTGGGGCTGAGGCAGGCTGAAGCCAGGAACTCCATCCGAGTCTCCCACATGTGTGGCAGGGGTCCAGGGACTTGGGCCATCTTCCGCTGCCTGATCAGAAGCAGAGTAGCCAAGACTCAAACCAGTGCTCATATGGGAGTACCGGTGGTAACTTACCCCACTGCACCAGAACCCTGACCCTAAAAGTTACTCTTTGGCATACATTCCCCACATTCATTGGACCACTGGTAAAAGCTCCTCTACAGCAAGCAAACAATTTCTTGGCATCTGTGTGTTTTGCTGCTGACTTAACCTGGCAGACGCACAGGACGACAATGCTTACCTTTGAAAGCATGACTGGGAATTTCCTAGGCAAAATTAACACTAAATACAAATTGCAAAGGTGAGAACCAGCATGGTTAGTCCAAGAACTGTGCATGTTGCCACTATGTGAGTGCTGGAGATAAGAGTCAGACATATAATTAGAGAAATGAGCAAAGGCCAGTTCACAAAGGCTGCTGTGTTGACAAATTTGGAACTTCATCTTATAACTAGATTTCTGCCCAAAGGTTTTGGCCTGGAAAGCACTGGGAAAAAAAAATCATGTCAAAAGTATAGGGTGCAGGCCGGCGCCGTGGCTCACTAGGCTAATCCTCCGCTTGTGGCACTGGCACACCGGGTTCTAGTCCTGGTCGGGGCACCAGATTCTGTCCCGGTTGCCCTTCTTCCAGTCCAGCTCTCTGCTGTGGCCCGGGAGTGCAGTGGAGGATGGCCCAAGTCCTTGGGCCCTACACCCACATAGCAGATCAGGAGAAGCACCTGGCTCCTGGCTTCAGATCAGCGCGGTGCGCCGGCCACAGCGCGCCGGCCGTAACAGCCATTGGAGGGTGAACCAACGGCAAAGGAAGACCTTTCTCTCTGTCTCTCTCTCTCACTGTCCACTCTGCCTATCAAAAAAAAAAGTATAGGGTGCAGGACACAAAGGTAAATTTATATATTTAAGTAATACTATTATCACAAAAGAAGAAAAAGCACTTCATCCTGGAGTTTTGAAAGGGAAAAAAAATCATACCGATAAGAAACTATGGAAGAAAATAACTAGGCTCTCATATCTCATTTTATACCTCATTGTTTATATTTGTTCTATCTCTTAAAATGTGCATACCTCTTTTCAGCCACATGCAAACTCCTACTCATTCCTCAAGACCCAAATCAAATATCAGCTCTGTGAAACATGTCTGTGCTCTATATTAACATTGCACCTTGCACATAATATTTCACTTTTTACCATTTTTCTGCATGTCTGTCCCCATCACTAGAGTGAATTTCTTAAGGACAAGAACTGCTTTATTTTCTTTATCCATGTATACCCAACTCCTGAAACAGAATGTAGCATATAGTAGGCACTCACTCACACATATTTTGTATTTAAGAATGAAAGACTGAACAAATGAATGCCCCCATAGCTCTAGATTTATGGATGAGGTTATTCAACAGATATAGATTATCCAATCATTGGGTTATCAGGTCCTGAACCGATATTCTGAATCCTGGGGGAGCACCCCCCACCCAGTAAATACTTTCTAATGGAAAAACAGGAGTATAAGATGCGATACAGAATGAGGCGCTGAACCTCAGCAATATCACTGTGCTGATGTCCCTGCAGGCTCCAGGGTCATCTCTCAGTAGCACGAGTAATACACAGATGAGCTCTGGGACACAAGAAACACAGGAGGGCTCTCAGACCCTATCAACAGCCACAGTCCTGGGGACGCTGGCTGGGAAAGACACTTACCAGGGTTGGTGACCTCTAGATGTGGATCTGGCTACCTACTGCCCAAGCTGCTCATTAACCTGCAGGAAACCTTCTAAGCTTTGATCATAACTGTCTTATTAGCATATCATTAATTTCTCCATAACAGAGGGGTCACAGGCCATTGCCATCACAGGATCATTCTCCAAATGGAGGTATCGAGCCTCTTCAAATCTGAGACAACATGTCTCAAAAGCCAGGTTAGTAATAAGAGAACAAGAGGCAACTTTGGGTAAGAAATGGATTTTGTAGCATAGGAAAGAGAAGGTCAAATCGTCAGGCAAGGAGCTTGATGGGAAAGATGAACGACCAGGAAAGGCTGCTCTGCCGAGACAGAAAGTAGATTCATGGTTGCCCGGGGCTGGGGGTAGCAAAGGGGATTAAGTGTAAATGGACCCAAGAGGTCTTCATGGGAATGGACATGGTCTGCAACTGTGTTATGGGGATGGATTCACAACCGTCAAGTTACAAATTGAGCATCCCTCATCCGCAATGCAAAACCAGTCCCCTGGTGAGTGCTGACAGGATGATTCAAGCGGAGAATCCCATGGCTGACCTCGTGGGACTGGCTGCGGTCAGAACACAGGCCGGCTGAGAAGTCGCAGAGAGGCAGGCTTTGGGCAGAGCGATGACGCCACCACTCACCACTCGGCGTGAGTGCATCCCATCCTGGAGTAGCTGGTGCTGAGTCCGGCTCCACTCTCCATTCCAGCTCCCTGCTGCCGCGCACCCCATGAGGCAGCAGAGATGGCTCAAGGAGGTGGGTCCTTGCTGCCCACGTGGGAAACCTGCATTTGACTCTTGCCTTTGGCCTGGCCCAGCCCTGACTGTTGCAACCATCTGGGGAGTGAACCAGTGCATGAGAGATCTCTGTCTCTGTCTCTCTTTTAAATAAATTAAATAGACAAATAAATAAAAATATTGTATAAACTCATTTTAGGCTGTGTGTGCAAGGCGTACATGAAGTATAAATGAATTTCAAGTCTAGATTTAGATCTTGTCTCCAAAGCTCATCGTGTTTATGCAAATATTCAAAAATCTGAAACAAGCCAAAATCCAAAACACTTTTGGTCTCAAACATTTCAGATAGGGATATTCAATCTGTACGAAAAATCATCGGATTGCATATAGAAAAGGGCTTATTTTGTGTATGATCTGTAATTATTTCTCAATGAGGTTGAAAGTTTTTTCAAGCGGTTTTCGCACAGCAAGGCAACAACTGTGAACACAGTGCAGACACCACTCACTCTGGCTTCAAAACTGGCTGCCGCGGGTGCTCACGGGGAAGACTGAAGTAGGGGGATTTGGCAGGGCACTCACCACAGCACCATTGCTAAACTCTTCATTACAGGAAATGTCAGGCTATAGAGAGGTAGAGAGGTGGCTTAATGAACCGCCGGGTAGCCAAACCCAGCTTCAACGACTGTCCTGTTTATGGACAGCTCTGTTTCATGTCAAGCCCCACCTGCTGCTCCCCATCCACCCACTGGGTTACTAAGCACTACGAGTTTGCGTGGATTTCCAATGTTTTTGCACCAAGGAAAACATCTTTTAATTCTACCTTCCATGAACTTTTTGAAATTTCCTGGTATTTTAGAAATGTTCTCATGGTGGAAAATGTCAGACACATAGTAGACAAAAGAGTGCAATAACTTTAGCCTACCTCCTGACTTCCTCAATGATCAACTGGGCTGGTCCTACCACACCTCTCTTATTTCCCCCATCCCTGTACTACCTGCAAATGTACCAGAAACACCATATCATTATACAAATTTTTCTTTTAATTTTTTAAAATTTATTTTATTTATTTGGTAGAGAGACAGAGAATTCCAAAGAGAGAGGGAGAGAGCTTCTTTCCGGCCACTGGAACACTTCAAATGCCTGCAACAGCCCCAGACCAGGTCAGGGGCCAAAGCCAAAAGCCAGAAGCCAGGGACTCAATCCAGGTCTCCCCCATGGATGGCAAGAACCCCAATACTTGAGCCATCACCTGATGCCTCCTAGCAGAAAGCTGGCATTGAGAAGGGGAGCCAAAACGTGATCCCAAGTACTCCAGTATGGGACACCAGTGTCCCACCTTGGCATCTTAAGCACTAGGCCACGTGCTCACCCCACATTTCAGCTGCAAATATTGATTGAGAATCTGTTACTGGAAATGCTGGGGCCCAGAAGTAGCTCAGATTGTGGAGCTTTTCAGATTTTGTGGGGACTTCAGCCGTTGAACACCCCTCATTGAAGAATCCAAAATCCAGTGCTCTGACACTGGAAACTTTGAAGTTTGGGTTTGGGGGTTAGGGCTGCTCAACCTGTGTGTCAAAAGGTGAAAACTTGCTACTTTTCCCCCAGGCACAGACCCATTCTTACATCCGAGCAGCACTGACAACACTCTCCTAACACCACTCAATCACCAAGGCCCGAATTTCCACTTGCATCATCTAGCCCAGAAATTTCTTAGGGAAGTTGTTTATTTGAATCAGAGGGCAATGAAGGCTCTGACAGTGCAATTGCTAATAAGTCTCTCCAGTTTCCTTCTGTGTGTAGGCTTCCCCCCCGCCCCAATGTCTTTGCTAAAGAAACCAGGTCATTTGTCTGTAGGTTTTTCACAGTCTGGATTTTGTAACACTATTTTTAATAACAAAATAATGGAACCAGTAGACACTGTTTGTCAAAAAGGAAGTCAGTTAAATAAATGAGAATATAGCCACATAATGGAATTCATAAAAGCTGTGTGATTAATTTGCATCAGCCAGAAAGATGCAACAACCATGTACAGTATTAAACATATACCATGTGCAGGCTCCATTTGAGGTGCTAAAGAGGTGACAGTGAACAAAACCAAACCCCTGTCCCCTTGGAGTCTGCATTTTAATGGAAGGTGACATGGGAGTAATTAAAGTGTATGAGATGTCAGATGGTAACACCTGTGTTGGAGAAGGTGCAACTGAGAGGGGGACAGAGAGTCTGGAGAGGTAGGGGAGGGGAAAGTCGCAATTCCAAATTAGAGGACTATGGAAGGCTCCAACGAGGAGACGGCATCTGAGCAAAGATAGTCAGAAGTGATGAGCTAGTAAGTTATGCAGAAGACTAGGGGGAAGAATCCAAAGCAGAGGGCACAGCCAATGCTCCCGTTGCATTATGAAGACACAACCTTCAATCCGTTCCAATTTGGGAATCTGGAAAGCAAATCACTTGAGGACCTCATCTCTCCCGACCTGGGTGACATATGGGTTTTCACCTGGTGTCCAGATGCCAGAAGTCCTGGCATCCACTCCACCTGCAGTTTTGCCTGAGGAAGAAGCCCTCCCACTTTCTAATGTGGGTTGGGGACAGCTGGCTCCAGTCCTGCTGCTAGAGCTGGGGAAAGAACCACACTTGGCCAGTAAAAGCATAAATGTCATGAGCCAGGGTTGCTGCAAGATTGGCCACCTGACTCCCTCAGTGGAGGGATTCTGTCTGAACTGCGGAGAATTTGAGAATCTCTCTTGCCCCTCGGTCTTCTAGCTGGGTGGGTGTAAGCTAAGTTCCACAAAGGGAGATTGGGCGGCCACATCATCCAAATTGGGGCACCTTTGAGAGTAAGCGGGGATGCTATTACTAATTCTGCTGGACAGCAGATGGAAGTTGGGGCTGTCTCGGGCACCCTGCGGCAATGGGTGATTCCACCTGTGAGAAGAGCTGACAGCAAGGGCAGCTGAGTGCAGAAACAGAGAAACCTGGGAGCAGCCATAAGGATGAAGCGACCTCAGAGTCCGTGGATGCACAAGTGGATCAACCAAGTGTGGTTTACAGAGACAATGAAATATTCTTTGGGCTTTAAAAAGAAATGGAATTCTGACACATGGTACAACGTGGATGAGCCTTTGGGGACATCGTGCTCTGTGAATGACACCGGTCACAAAAGGACAAATACTGTATGACTGCACTTTCGTGAAGAGCCCAGAGTAGTCAGATTTGTAGAGGCAGACAGTAGGATGGTGGTGAGACTGGGGAGGAATGGAGAACTATCAGTTAACAAGTATAGAATTTCAGTTTTGGAAGATGGGAAGTTCTGTGAATGTACTTTTTTTTAAAAGATTTTATTCATTTATTTATTTGAGGGGTAGAGTTACAAAGAGACAGAGAGAAAGGTCTTCTTTCCGTTGTTTCACTCCCCAAATGGCTGCAACAGCTGGAGCTGTGCTGATCTGAAGCCAGGAGCTGGGTGCTTCTTCCGGGTCTCCCATTCGGGTGCAGGGCCCAAGGATTTGGGCCATCCTCCACTGCCTTCCCGGGCCAACAGCAGAGAGCTGGATTGGAGCAACTGGGACACAAACCAGCACTCATAAGGGATTCCAGCACCACAGCTGGAGGCTTAGCCTCCTATGTTACAGTGCTTGCCCCACAATTAGAGTTTTTAAAAAAGGCAATCAAGGGGCTGGCACTGTGGTGCAGCAGGTTAAAGCCGTGGTCTGCAGCACCGGCATCCCATATGGGCATCAGTTCAAGTCCCAGCTGCTCCTCTTCCTATCAAGCTCCCTGCTAATGTGCCTGGGAAAGCAATGGAGGTTGGCCCAAGTCCTTGGGCCCCTACACCCATGTGGGAGACCCAGAAGAAGTTCCTGGCCCCTGGCTTCAGATTGGCTCAGCTCTGGCTATTGTGGCCATTTGGGGAGTGAACCAGCAGATGGAAGACCTCTCTCTCTGTCTACTTCTCTCTGTAACTCTATGTTTCAAATAAATAAAATATTCTTTAAAAGGCAATTAAAAGATGTTTTTGCTAATAAATATATAAAATAAACAGAAATGGAGTTCTGCTGATGATTTTTTAAAATCAGTTATTGAGGGGCAGACATCGGGCATAGCAGCATTAAAGATGTCATTTGAGAGGCCGGCATCCCATAGCAGAGGGCCTGGGTTCGAGTTATGGCTCTGCTCTCAATTCCAGCTCCCTGCTAATGCACACCCGGGGAGGCAGCAGGTGAGGCTCAAGTACTTGGTCCCTGCCACCCATGTAGGAGGAGGCTCGGCTCCTGTCTACAATCTGGCCTAGTTCTGGCTGGTGAGAGAATTTGGGGGCTGAAACAATAGATTGGACATCTTTCTCTCTCTCTCTCTCTCTCTCTCTCTCTCTCTCTCTCTCTCTCTCTTCCTCCCTCTGTCTCTTTTCTTTCTTCCTCTGCTTTTCAAATAAATAAAATAAACAGATTAAATAAATCAATAATCTTGGACGAATTTCAAATTTTCAGTGACAGAAAGTTGCGAAGATAATGAGAGTCCCCTCACTCAGTTTTCACCTTACATCACCATAGCACATTGTCACAACTGAGAGACCAACACAAGCTCGTCACCATTGACTAAACCCCACTGATCTCACTGGATGTTCCACTAATGACACTTTTTTCAGTTCTAAGATCCAATCCAGGAGACCACATTGCATTCTCTTGTCACATCTGCTTAGGATCCCTTAGTCTGTGACAGCTCCTGGGTCCCTCTCTGTTTTCCAAGGCATTGAGAGGTTTGCAAAGCGTGAGTCTGATGGCATGTGAGATGTCCCAGAGTCTGCGACTGTCTGATGCTTTGCACGATTAGATTGGAGCGAGGGGCCTGGGGAAGAATGCCAGAGAAATGAAGTGCCCTCCTCACTGCACTGTAACAGGAGCAAATGTTATTAAAATGACGTGTAGATCTTTGTCACTTACCAGCATAATGTTTGCTAGGTTTCTCTGCTGGAAAGTTATTTTAATTTTTGCCAGTCCCATACCCCATGCTCTGGAAGTAAGCCCCTAAATCCAGCCCACACTCAAGAAAGAAAGGGTAGGTAAGCTCCACTTCCTGGATAATATTAGTGTTGAGCCCCTGGATCCCTCTATACCTGAAGCCAAACACTCCCAGCCTCATCCCCAGTAACACAAAACAACAGGTTCTTTCATTATTGGAACCAGGTTGAGTTTCTGTCATTTGTAAATGGAAGACTCCTAACTCTTGTCTCCTTCCAATCCAGGCCCCATGCAGAACCCAGTATGATTTTTAAGTTAATATATCGTAACTTCCCAACACTGCCACTAGGTCACAGCCTATTTGTATAGCCTGCGTGATGAACATCCCGGGAGCTCTCAAACTGTTGTAGCCCTAAGGCTTCCACCCCATCTGCCTCTCTGGGATAATATATTCAGTTGACCCAACGCTGTCAGGAAAAAGACCATTTAGACTTGCTGTGCTGTTGCACCGTATTCAAAGAGCTTAAACACCCAGAAGTATTTATAGCCATGATCTCTATCAGGGGCGAGAGAGGGCCGGCACTTTGTCAATCTCAGTGACCCAAATCTGAGGTTAATGATCTTGCTGGGGCTGGAAGTTGGATCTTGTGATTCTGAGCATTTCCCAGTAATCAGAGGAGTCCTGAAATACTGGAACACCCAGCTTCTTGATTTGTCCATTCATTCATTCAATGAATATTCATCGAGATTCTGTTATGTACCAGGTACCATGCCAGGCTCAGGGAAAGAGATGAGGGATGAGATAAAGGCCCTACCCTGGTGGAGTTTATTTCTAGCTGGTAAACAGATGGAGACAAGCAAACAAACCAGGTAGCTCCACGTGGTGAATGCCATGAGGGCTGTAACAGAGAGAAATGCCAAGAGAATAGACGATGAGAGAGAGAGAGGAGGGCTTTCCACGGAAGTTTAAGGGAAGATGTCTCCACAAATCACAAGGAGGAAAGGAGCCAATCTCGGGGGCCACCTGGGGAAGAGAAAATACCGAGGAAGAGGTTGGTGTGCTCAAGAAACAAGGAAGAAGCCGGAGCTGCGGCTCAATAGGCTAATCCTCCGCCTGTGGCGCCGGCACACCGGGTTCTAGTCCCGTTCGGGGCGCCTGATTCTGTCCCGGTTGCTCCTCTTCCAGGCCAGCTCTCTGCTGTGACCTGGGAGTGCAGTGGAGGATGGCCCAAGTGCTTGGGTCCTGCACCTGCATGGGAGACCAGGAGAATCACCTGGCTCCTGGCTTCAGATCAGCGCGCTGTGCCGGCTGCAGCGCGCAGGCCGCAGCGGCCATTGGAGGGTGAATCAATGGCAAAAAGGAAGACCTTTCTCTCTGTCTCTCTCACTGTCCACTCTGCCTGTCAAAAAAAAAAAAAGAAAAAGAAAAAGAAAGAAAGAAGGAAGAGGCCAGCATGGCCAGGGTGCGGGCAGTGGGAGGATCACACTGAGGAAGGACGCGACCGTCTTGTGGGACCTCTGTAGCCATGGAGACGAGTAGTTGTAAGAAGGGGAGTGCCGTGGTCCGATTTATGTTTCTTCACCACTGCTCTGGCCGCTTAGCAGAAAGTGGCTTGTGCAGTCGGTTGCAAGGAAGCAGGGAGGCTCAGCTCACTGTCGCCGCGATCCGGGCAAGGGCTGGCGGTGACGACACCCAGAGTGGGGGCAACAGGCTCCAAGGGCGACGGACAGCTTTTTATAACCATCTGGATGATGGGCCTGCTGGTAAATTAGGAGAGAGGAAAGAATGAAAACGGACGTGGGTTTTGGCCTTGATGAGAGCACCGTGACCTGAGTTAAACAGGCCGAGGACAGCGGTGCTCTGCTGCAGGTGTATCACATTCGGGACGCCTGGCTGCGAAGAATGAAGGACAGACACCTGCTGAGAGCTACAGGCCAGGCCAGGGGGAGATCAGGGAAGTTGTGGGAAGAGACAAAAACATATGAAATAGTAAGCTCAGAGAGCAAGGAAGCAAATTCAACCAGGAAAAATGTGATCAGGTTTAGGGGAGCATTAATATGCCCATATTTTTTTTTTTTTTTTTTGACAGGCAGAGTGGACAGTGTGAGAGAGAGAGAGGGAGAAAGGTCTTCTTCTTTGCCATTGGTTCACCCTCCAATGGCTGCTGCGGCCAGCGTGCTGTGGCTGGCGCACCATGCCGATTCAAAGCCAGGAGCCAGGTCCCATGCAGGTGCAGGGCCCAAGCACTTGGGCCATCCTCCACTGCACTTCCAGGCCACAGCAGAGAGCTGGCCTGGAAGAGGGGCAACTGGGACAGAATCCGGCACCCCGACCAGGACTAGAACCTGGGATGCTGGCGCCACAGGCAGAGGATTAGTCTAGTGAGCTGCAGCGCCGGCCCTAATATGCCCATTTAAAACGTGTGGCTGTGAAGTCAAGGCAAAGCTACACAGCCCAGGTGGGTGACTTTTCTCCTGTAATATTTAATGTGTGGGTGTAGACCAATAGTTCGGTCCCACCAGTAATAAGAGAGACCTTTTCCCATAGGCATAGAAATACAAGCAGGATGAGGAGTCTTGGGATTGTGTGATAATAATAACAGGATGTGGAATTTAGGGTATATAAAAGAGAGAACCCTGAAGAGACCGGGTGAAAGCTAGGTCGATGGACTAGAGCCACTCTGTCCAGTGTGGTACTGACCAGCTCCATGTGGCGACGTGTGCTGGTCTGAGTTGCCATGTGCTGCTACACATAGATTTCAAAGACTTAGCATTAAAAAACAGAATGTAAAGTATCTCGTTGCTAATTTTTGTACCAATTACATGTTGTCACAGCCATATTTGGATGTATTGGGCTAAGTAAGATTTATTATTAAATTTAATTTAACTGTGTATTTTATGTTTCTCAATATGGCTGCTAGAAGCTTAAATGACACAAGCAGCTTGCATTATATTCCTATTGGACAGGGCTGAGCTGCAGGTCTCATTGAGTTGGGAAAATGGAGTGGCCGTATTAGCGTAGAAAAGGAAATATTGGTTAGAAAATGTGAGATGTAAACTACAAAAGTCAAAACTTGTACAGACACCACCCACAGTGAGGCCCAGGGTGTGGCTGTGAGAATAGGTGGCTGAACTGGGGTGGAGGGAAGATCACGGTGGGGTGGGAAGGCCAAGGACAGGAGAGCACTTGAAGAACTGGATGAGTTACTTGTGTGAATGCTGAAACCACCAAGAACAATGAGAAGAGTAGAATAAGAAGAAAGACAGTGACCAGGTAGGCGCTGGGGATGGTAGGCGATCACTTGGAGGGGGAATGACTGATGACGCAGCTGCCCTATCCAATATCGTAGCTACTGGCCATGCCTTGAGCACTTGAGACACAGCTGGTCTGAAATGTCATGAATCTGGGGGCTTCATTGTAAAAGTTCAAAAGTTTTCTTAAGTGAAAAGAGCAGAAATGTTTTGAAAAGGTCCCCTAAAGAGCCCCCGAAGAACACAAAGTTGGAAGAGAAAGGCAACCCACACTTGGGAAGGTAGACCAGAAGGCTAGGGCGCTGCTAGAGTTAAGCAAAAGCAAGAAAATGTTTGTAGAAGACATTGAGGCTGTAGGGATGCTTGCTACTTACAGACTGGGAATTCCAGGGGGCAGAAAGGGAAGGGGCAAGGGGAAGGGGCAATAAGAGATGCAGAGGACGCTATAGATCTAAAGCAATTCTGGCTGGGGTGGACACACTAGGAGACTTGGAACTTCTGGAAGTGAGCTTTGCAATCAGACAGGTGTGCACTGTGGGAGCATTGTGCCTGGTGGTCTTTCTAGAAACAAATGAATTATCATCTGATGTCACAGCCCTGACTACTTAGTGGGATGAGTTGGAAGCAAGGTGACAGTCTCCAGGCACCTGCCATCCTCATTGACTCTGAGAGATGTTTTAAAGTAACAGCAATTAGTACAGATTAAAAAAAAATAGTGATTGTAAAGAGAGGTACGGGAAAGAAGTAGAACTTGCAATGATGTTACTGTTGTGAGGATGAGTTAGAAAAGGCTATTCATTAAACTAGATCAATGAGGAAGGATATTGGCAACAATGAGTGAGACTGTCAGAGCCTATGTCAGAAAAATGCTGCTAACAGAGAATTTAAGAATGCTTAACCAGGAGAAGTTTGCCCGTCAAGAGTTCATTCCTTCTTGGTCTTATTTTAATGATATATGCAGATGAGTATATGCACTGAAAAGGGTCTAGAGGAATGCACACTAGCTAATTAATGAACTGAGGCCATCAGTAAGGACTGAGTTAAAAGGGGATGTCACTGTCAGCATTACTCATATTTTAAAATCCACACATAGCTGTTGCATAGCATGCATTTTCCATGAACTTTTTTGAATACATCTTATATGGAAGGATTTCAATATTCTTTGCACCAAAATAAACTTATCCTTTAATCCCATTTGTAATGAAGTTTTAGAAGAAATTTATTTAGTTGAAAGGGAAAGAGCTAGAGAGTGCTTCCATCTGCTGGTTTATTCCTCAAAAGCCCATGAAGAGTGGGGCTGGGCTGGGGTTGATGACAGAAGTCAGGAACTCAATCCAGGTCTCCCATGTGGGTAGCAGGAATCCAGTGCATTGAGCCATCACTGCTGCCTCTTAGAGTCCACATTAGCAGGAAGCTAGAATCAGGAGCTGGAGCTGGGGGTTGAGTCTAGGTACTCTAATGTAGAATGTGGGTACCTTAACCAGCATTAAGATGTTTTTTGAAGCATCTTCATAGTTCAGTGATATTAATATCCTTATTTAGCACCTGTTACTTCTGTCAACAGAAAATATACATAGATGTAAAACTTGAAACTATACTTTTGAAACCAAAGACATATATGTAAAATGTAAAACTCTATAAATCCTTTTTAAAGGCTTTGAGGTTGTGATATAATACAGGGGTTGGTTGGCAAACTTTCTCTGTAGAGGACTGGATGGTAAGTATTTTAATCTTTGTGGGCCACTCAATCTCTGTCACAAGTACTCAACTCTGCTGACACAGCATAAAACAGCGACAGACGATACATAAGTTAGTGAGCGTATCTGTGTTCCAACAAAACTGTTGTGTTTTTTTTTTTTTTTTCAAAAAGTGTAGCAAGCCTGAACTTGGACTGCAGGCCATAGTTTGCCAACTCCTGAAATAATAAATACACAGAATGAAATACTAGCCAATAGAGGGGTGGTAAAAAGACAAAAACTGTCAGCATTTTTTTACAGATGCTTGATAAGGACAATGTAATGTAATTCTAGGTGCAATTGTGTGCCGTTTGATAAAATTTTAAAAGAGGAAAAAATAGTAAAAAGCAAGGCAGAGAGAATGGAACAATTATTTCAGACAACCTAGACTGCCAGATGCTACCGACATTATCCACAAACTGACTTCGGAGTTTCTTTGGGACCAATGCAAAGAGGGAAAGAGGGGTGCTCCTACAGCCCTGGGTAAATCCGGGTGGTTGTTCATGCTAACTAAGCAGGGGTGACGCAAGGAGTGAGTCCTCGATAGCAGTGTTTACCAGAAGTGCAGAATTGGTCTGCACTTGCCCATTTCCTATGTTAACCAGCCATGATGGCCAACACCTACTGAATGATACCATGTCCTAGGCACTGGAGACACAGAGGTGACTGATACACTTATCCTCCCCCTCCAGAGGCTGACCCTCAGTGCTAGGCAACAGAACAGAAGCCCTTACAGTTTCCTGAGTTGGTGAGACCATGGGAAGGAAGAGGAAGACAAAATACTGGACTCAGGAGGAACCATAAGGAAAATTGAGCTGCAAGATTCTAAGGCACATGGCATAAAGGGGCAAGATCATTGTCTTCAGGATCATGACCCCCAGGGGAGACGGAAGAGCAGAGGAAATTTTGGGGAGGATACACAAGACTTCCTCCATGGGCATCTAAAAGGCATTTCTAGAGAACTTCTGAACGGGAGCCCTGAGATGCGGGTGCTGCCTCCATCCTCAGAATTTTTCTTGGTTCAAGCAGTGCCCACACCTAGCTCCCTGAGGGCAGTTCTGCTGAGGGTCACACATGGAAGCCTCCATGTGGGCCGGCCCTGGGCCATGAACCACTTCACAGCTGTCACCCCTCTGAAAGGGGTGACATTTTTGAAAATCACTTAAAGCTGCAATTCTTCAAATTTTAAAAAATCTGGGCTATTTCACAAGAGACTGAATTCTGTCAAAAATCAGAAGACCTGAAGATTAGTGCCAGGTGGTGCACAGCTGGATTAAGTACTGGTGATCCCTTTTCAGGGGTGTCCATTCTCCAGTTCGCTAAGATCCGCCACTCACTGCTATCACCTGGTGCTGAGACACTTGCCTCGTTCACACTCGGCCTGCCCTGATGGCCGTATCGTATTCACCCCATGGCGGAGGTAATAAGCTCAGACATGAACCCCACGGAGAACTCAGCACTCTGTGGGCCAGCTTCTAAGGGTTCTTCTAACCTCTGACCTCACCTAGGGGTGGTGTCCTTCCAGGCCTCACCAAAGCTCTCCATCATCCCTGTGCCAGTTCTTTTTTTTTTTTGGACAGGTAGAGTTAGACAGTGAGAGAGAAAGGTCTTCCTTCCGTTGATTCACCCCGCCAAATGGCCACCACGTCCAGCACGCTGTGCCGATCCAAAGCCAGGAGCCAGGTGCTTCCTCCTGGTCTCCCATGCAGGTGCAGGGCCCAAAGACCTGGGCCATCCTCCACTGCCTTCCCAGGCCACAGCAGAGAGCTGGACTGGAAGAGGAGCAAGCGGGACAGAATCCAGCGCCCCAACCGAGACTAGAACCCGGGGTGCCAGCGCCGCAGGCGGAGGATTAGCCTAGTGAGCCGCGGCGCCAGCCCCTGTGTCAGTTCTGCCCCTGGTACCCTTAGCCAACTTTCCAGCTTCACCTTCCCTCCCCTGAGCCCCATCCTGCTCTTTGGGAAACACTCAGACCCCAACTCCACGAGGGCCTGGAAACTCAGTTCTCTCTCCTGCCAGGTCCCAGGTAGCCAGCGCCAGAGGCTCTTGATAAATATGGCTGGACGGGCACACAAAGGGTCCACCCTTCATCCGAGACCCATTTGCCCTGCTGCCTCTAGTCCTACATCTTCTAAACTCCTTGAACGCCTTGCTGAGGTTCTTCTCCCAGATCTGGCCTTAAAAGGCCCCCTGATGAAGGGCAAAGTTTAAACATTCTAAGATGAAAAGGCTGTAGCTATGGTAAGCAGAAGTCCAAGAAGTCCCCCAGGATTTCCTGCTCGAATTACTATGATGCAGCCTCCCGCCTGTGATCGTTCTACTACACAAAGAGGTTTTGAGTGGATAGCGTGGCACAGTGGGTTAAGCCACCACTTGCCTCGCCGGCATCCTGGGTCAGAGCACCAATCAGAATCCCAGTTACTCTGCTTCTGATCCAACGCCCTGCTAATGAGCCTGAGAAGGCATCAGAAGATGGCCCAAGATGTGGGAGACCTGGATGAATTCCTGGCTTCTAGCTTCAGCCCAGAATTGGCTGTTGTGGCCATTGGGGGAGTGAACTAGCAGAAGAAAGATTCTCTCTCTCTCTTTTTCTCTCTCTCTCCCTCTCCCTCTCTCTCTGTTGCCCTTCCTTTCACATAAATAAGCAAGTCCTTTAAAAAATGAATAAAAATAGATTGACTCTCGGTTAACCAAAAGGAAGGCTATCCCATGGGCCTCATGTGATCACCCGAGGCTTTCAAAGGCTGAGTGTTTTCTCAAGTTCATAGCAGAAGGATAAGTTGGAGAGATTGGAAGGACAAGAAAGATGAAAAGCACCACCGCTGGCTTTGACTATGAATGAGGCTGCCTGTAGGGACCAGAGGATGGCAGCTGAGTGAGAGTGACTGTGGCCAACAGCCAGCAAGAAAATGGGAACCACAACCAGCTGGGTTCTGCCAACGAGAATGATCTCAGGAGTGAATTATTCCTCAGAGCCTCCGGATGAGAGCCCAGCCCAGTGGACACCTTGATTGCAGCCTCGTGAGAGCCTAAGTGGGGGACCCAGCTGTGTGCACCCCAACTTCCAATCTCCAGAACTGTGAGATGCTAGTGGGTGCTGTGTCAGGTCACTGAGTTTCTGGCAACTTAATATACAGCCACGGAAAAGGAACACCAGCTGTTATCACCCTCGAACTCAGTGTAACAGGTGGGAGACACAGGATGACCATGAGGTGGGATGTCGTCCACCCCTGGAGAAGAAAGACGAGCCAATGCAAACCAAGGCAGGTTTGCCGCAGCACTTCTGCCATTTGTGTGAGTGCAGCTCCCCAAAGCTGAGGGTTCCCTTTCCAGCCCCCTTGACATGAGACAGCCTGAGCACTGGTATGCAGCCACCGGGAGGAGAGAAATTGGAAGAAAACACAGAACACAGGGCTAAGAAGGGAGCTGCGGCAGTCTAGGCCAAGTCAGAGAGGAGCCTGGCTCCTGACAGAGCCCCGGGAGCTCCCCTATCTCTCAGCACTCTGCACTGCTTAGCACACCACAAGGCAATGATGCAACCTGGATATTCCCAGGCCTCCCCAGCCCCAGGGCACAAACAAGCTCACATCGGCATTTACACCCACCTTTGCTTGCTCAGACCCCTTCCTATTGACTGGGTTAGTGAGGGCACAGGATAAGTTACCAGAACAGAGGGACTCAGACGTTTTCTTCTGTCTCCTGAGACATCTCAGAGGCGGATGGTGGCCCCAGGCAGGGGGGCTGCTCTACAATGTCACACAGGGTCCCAGGTTCCTTCTGCCTTACTGTACCTTATTGCTCTACCTTCCCTACCTAAGGAGTCGTCCCCACCCAAGTCACAGCTTACACACCACCATCACCAAGTCCACTTCCGGTCCCTAGAGGGAAAGAGTAAAGGAAGCAGCGGCCAGTCTCCTCTTGAGTAAGTGACTTACCCCTTCCACTCACTTCCGCTCTGTCGGCAAGAACATGGCCACACTTGCTGCAAGACAGGCTGGGAAATGTAGTTGCCACTAAGTAGTCTGTAGGGTCTTATCACTAAAAGAAAGGAAGAACAGGTACTGGGGGCCATGAAGGAGTCCCTGTCACCCCAAATTTTGCTGGGAGTCTCTTTGCTCTTGTTTCGTGTGAGCTTGAACACTACCCAGGTACCACGGTCCCTTGTGCATCAGCCACGTCCTCTGTGTCTCTGCCCTGGGCATCAGCAAAGACAACACTGCC
The DNA here is from genome assembly GCF_051225735.1 of Oryctolagus cuniculus. Taxonomy (NCBI): domain Eukaryota; kingdom Metazoa; phylum Chordata; class Mammalia; order Lagomorpha; family Leporidae; genus Oryctolagus; species Oryctolagus cuniculus. The sequence goes on along the minus strand of NC_142885.1, from coordinate 53,705,699 downwards.
CTGACAGGAGCTGTCCCTCTGGGCTCCTGGTGTGTGGCTGTCTTGGTTAGGGATCTCTCAAAGCAGAGCCAGAGGCAAGAATTTGGAGACTGGTAGTTGATTTAAGAGGTGATCCTAAGAAGAAGGAGGCAAAAGCAGAAAGAGCAAGGATGAAGGTAGAAAAGTCGATCAATTGGGGATGGCACCGTGGCATAGCTGGTAAAGCTGCCACCTGCTGTGCCGGCATGCCATGTGGGCGCAGGTTCCAGTCCCGGCTGCTCTACTTCTGATCCAGCTCTCTGCTCTGGCCTGGGAAAGCAGTAGAAGATGGTTCAAGTCCTTGGGCCCCTGCACCTGCGTGGGAGACTGGAAGAAGTTCTGGCTCCTGACTTCGGATCAGCGCAGCTCTGGCTGTTGCAGCCAACTGGGGAGTGAACCAGCGGATAGAAGACCTCTCTCTCTCTCTCTCTCCCCCTCTCTCTCTACCTCTCCTCTCTATGTGTAACTCCAACTTTCAAATATATAAATAAATCTAAAAAAAAAAAAAAAAGAAAAGTCAACCAGTGGTGCGTTGTTGACCTCTTCCGTCTGCTTTCTGTTGCTGTAACAAAATCCCCGAGACTGGGCCATTTGTAGAGAACAGACATTAAGTCAGCTCCTGGTTCTGAAGCTGGGACATCCCAGAGCCTGGCTGCAGCATCTGAGACAGGCCCCGTGCGCTGGCACGGCAGGGGCAAGCTGTGAGCTCTGGACTCTCCTGTCTGTAAAACCACAAACACCCTCAGGGGGCCCCCACCCTCCTAACCCCATCCAGCTCTCATTACCTCCTAGAAACCCCGCCTCGAAAGACCATTAGTCCCTGACTCCGGAGATTCAGTCTCCAGTACTTGAACTTGTGGGTGACGCACTCAAACCATAGCGCGACCTGAATATCAGGGTTGGCAGCTGGGACCCAGTCCTTCTGTGGCCCTCCGGAGGAGTAATCTGTGTCCCTCTAAAGGACAGGAGGGTGGAGCTTCAGCCACTGACCCCCATGCCCGGCTGGCTGAGGACTCCCCCTGGAGGCACTGTCTGCCCTAGCAGCCCAGGGGTAGAATGGCAGAGAGGCCGGCGCCATGGCTCAATAGGCTAATCCTCCACCTTGCGGCGCCGGCACACCGGGTTCTAGTCCCAGTCGGGGCACCGGATTCTGTCCCGGTTGCCCCTCTTCCAGGCCAGCTCTCTGCTGTGGCCAGGGAGTGCAGTGGAGGATGGCCCAGGTGCTTGGGCCCTGCACCCCATAGGAGACCAGGAGAAGCACCTGGCTCCTGCCTTCGGATCAGCGCGGTGCGCCGGCTGCAGCGCACCAGCCGTGGCGGCCACTGGAGGGTGAACCAACGGCAAAGGAAGACCTTTCTCTCTGTCTCTCTCACTGTCCACTCTGCCTGTCAAAAAAAAAAAAAAAAAAAAAAAAAGAATGGCAGAGAGAGAAGGCGGACATCTGAGGTGGGACGCTGCGAGTGTGCGAGAAGTCTGCCCACCGTGGCAGCTGCTGGACCCCAGGGGACACGGTGTGAGGTCCCAAAGCATCCACTTTGGCGACGCTCAGGATAGGGAAGAGGAAGCCAAGTGTCTAGAAATGAGAAGAAGGGTCCTTCTGTCCCTGACACTCACACCCCCGGATCCACGGGGCTGGGCTGGGGACAGCTCTTCTGGGAGCCTAGAAATGAATCCTTAAAATATCTTTGTCACAGTTCCTTGGACCTCAAGCCACCCACTCATGCAAAATATGCCTGGGGATCCTAGTCTTCTGTGTCTGATCCCAGCCGAGGCACTGCCCCGCTCCTCCCCCAGAGTCGCCTGACTTCCGGAGACTTGGTGAATTATTCATGGAGCAATCTTTGGCTCTCAATAACTATTTGCTATTATTATCAGTAGTGTGAATGGAGCCAGGATGTGAACCCAGGCAATCTGACCCCCGGGTCCACTGTCTAAGCCACCAGGACTCCCCACCTCTCCAGGGGTAGTCACGGGGACCGTTTATTTTACCGTAATGTAATTGTGACTATAATATACGGGACTGCCGGAGGAAGCACCCAGGGAGGACGCTTAGGAGCCAGAGGGGCCATGGCAGGAATTTGCAGTCAAACCAAGCCCTCTGGGTCGGCCTCCCTCTGTGCCCCCAGCCCGGGCAAGTCCAGGCACTCAGCTCTGAAGAGGCCGTCTCAGCAGGTACCATCCCCAAGTGTTTCCGCGGCTCCCAACAGATGGCAAAGCCAGGGAGGCAAGGGACAACGTTGGGGCCTCAGAGAACACTGAATAACAGTGCAGGAGCTTTAGGGCCTTGGTCTAAGTGATTTCAGCTTGGTTAGCTTTTTAGGACACTGCAAAGAAATTGGCTGTGGAGGGGGCAGGTGCAGGGAGCAGCCGCTGGGCTTGGAAGCCTGCCATACCACCTGCCACGGGAGAGCGCGGAGGAGGGAGCTCATTAACCGTGCCCGGATCATTAACTCTTGGTCCCCAGGGGCACAATCACTGAGCTCGGACTTCTCGTTTTGTCGGTTTCTCTTCAGGGGGTCTCTGGAGGCTCCTGCCTGGGCCGGGGCTCTGATCTCAGGGAGAAGGAGGTGCAGGCAGCCCTTCTAGATAGAAGGGAGTAGTGCTCCTTGTTGGAAGAAGCACCAGGGCTGCTGCTGACGGAAGGCATCCTTTGCTCAGGTGGGGAGACTGAGACCGAGAGACTCTGATTAGCCGGCCCAGCAGCAGAGGCGGGGAGCTCAGCAAACCTGGGTAGGCCCCTTGTCCGTCTTCTTAACCTTGACATTGCTCTGAGTCTTGTATGATGGATGACAACGGTTCCCCACTGCCAGCGAGGGGCTTAAGAAGGAGGAAAGCCCGGCAAAGGGTGTGAGCTGTTCAAAGACGCATCAGCGGTCCCTTGCTCGGTAAATAAATTCACCCGTCAGTATCTACCGGTCAGGCTCTGAGAACCCAGTACGAGAAACCGAGTTCCAGCTTTCCTGGAGAGGGTGGGAGGGAGCGTTAACATCAGCACCTATAGGGGGCGCTAGGAAGCAAATAAAGGTAGCCAGGGTGTGAGGGTGACACAGGCGGCAGGGCAGTCCCGGAAGGCCTCCCTGGGGAGGAGACAGCTGTCTCCGGTCTCGATGGCGAGGGGCACTCCTGGAAAGACCCGAGAGCCAGCAAGCATCTGGAGCCAAGCTGGGTTTGGTCCCTCTGAGACCACGAGCATTAGAGGCGGGCAGCTGGTGCCTCTGCTGGGTACAGGCCTCTCCTCTGTCTCTGGCACTTGGCAATTGTGGCTTCCTATGTAGGATTGGCTGCCCAGTACCTGAACTCCAGGTGCCCGGCACAGGTCTGGGTGTGGAATCCGTCGTTCCTGGTGCTCACAGAACAGACCTGACCTGACCCTGCAGGGACAATGTGGGACCTCAGGTGACAGCTCCTAAGGCCACTTGTGGGTGGACAGCAAGCCGAACGTGGCTGTTGACAGTGAGTCTAGAGCCATGGCTGGCGAGGCTTCTGTCTGGACTGGGGGCCACTCAGAGCTTTCTTGTTAAGGGTTGGGGGCCTGCATCATGGATGCCCCAAGATTAGGCGAAGTCCTGGCCCCTCTTCCTCCAGGCTCACATGGCTCATTTGCTTACCTCTCTGAGGACTTTTCTTAAACCTTGCCTCCTGGAAGCCTTCCTTGATCACCCCTTCGCCAGTCCCCTCCTGCTTTATCTGTCCCCAGAGCTCTCACCTCTGGCCATGCCGTCAAATGTGTGTATTTACTCTGATTTCCTGTATCCGTGTCCCTAGGACATAAATCCATCGAGACAAACACGTTTGCCTTTTTGTTCACTGCTGTGCCCAGCTCAATACATATTTGTTGCATGAATGAATGAACAAATGAATGAATGATATCAGAGCCAGCTGACTCATGAGGCAGGGCGCATGTCACCATGGGACGCCTGCTAAGCAGTGGCGCCCTGCACGGGATGGTTCCTACTTCAATGAATGTTGGCCAATGAGCGGATACAGGAAGGAAGCTGTTTCAACGGGTACACGAGTATTTTATATGGTAGGATTGCTTTCATTTGGAATCAATATTGGCAGCTCTGGGGAACACCCTCATGTTTTCAAAGCTTTCCAGCCTTAACTACTGCCGTTCTCCTTGCTACCATCACTTGTCTATGAAGCAGAGCCGCCGAGTGAAAACCCCAACTTCCACTGCCTGCAGATCTTTTTTTAACCTTCCTTCTAAAAGGTACAGAGTCTAAATCACGCATCTCGAATCTTTCATGTGCAAACGTTCTACCAGGGTGGGGAGTGGTTTGGAGGAATTCCAGTTCCCAGGCTCGGAATGTCTGGAAGCAGAGCTTCGGCCATGGACTCTGCTATAAGAAATGCTGATCTTGCCACAGAGGGTCCATCTGATGTTGGTCTCCATCAGGTGAGGCCGTAGCAGAGGGGTCCAAGCACCACATGATTAGTAAAAAGCCCGTATGTGTCTAAGGCTATGAGCAGCTGTTAAAAATCCTATAATGGGGCTGGCAGTGTGGCATGGCAAATTAAGCCACCACCTGCTGCAAAGCCAGCATCGCATAGCAGAGCACTGATTTGAGTCCCGGCTGTTCCGATTCTGAGCCAGCTCCCTGCTAATGCACCTGAGAAAGCACCAGAAGATGGCCCAAGTGCTTAGTCCCCTGCTACCCACCGGGAGACCCAAATGGAGATCCTAGATCCTGGCTTTGGCCTGGCCCAGACCTGGCTGTTGTGGCCATTTGGAGAATGAACCAGTGATTGGAAAAATCTCCCCATCTCCCCACCTTCTCTCTGTCACTCTGTCTTTCAAAATAAAAGTCCTATAAGGGTGAAGAATTTAGGATGAAGATAGAGACCCACCCAAGACACAGGAGAAATCGGCACCTATTTTTCTCATCACCAGGTTTCCTCCATCCTGTGCCTTGGGTTTCTCCTGTCTCCCGACAGCATTCCCTCCCCACCTCATCAACCTGCCTGTCACATGATGTGGCTGCTTAGAATGCTGTGTGGGGGCCGGTGCCGCGGCTCAATAGGCTAATCCTCCACCTGCGGCACCGGCACCCCGGGTTCTAGTCTCGGTCGGGGCGCCAGATTTGGAGGGTGAACCAATGGCAAAGGAAGACCTTTCTCTCTGTCTCTCTCTCTCTCTCTCACTGTCCACTCTGCCTGTAAAAAAAAAAAAAAAAAAAAAAAAAAAAAAAAAGAATGCTGTGTGGGAAGAGACAAAAAACAGAAAAGATTGTTTCATGTTTCCCTGAGAGGAGCTGCTTTCTCTGGCCTAAAAAGTTCAGGCAAAATCACCCCCTTGGAGGAACTCTTGGGCAAGTAGCTAGACACTCAGCGTCACGGTCTGCACAGAATTGAGCTCCCCGGACACATGCAAACATTTCACCTCTGAAATTTTATGTTAATAGTCAGTGGATTGGCGGATTGAGGGTGGAGACTTGATCTAATGATGGCGTCTGGGAGGCAGGCCTGGGGCAGGTCTTCAGGTCCCTGGGGGCGTGCCCTGGGAAGGTATTTCCCGTGGGAGGCCGGCTGGCATGAGCCCAGGGTGCTCCCTGGGCCTCCGCCTCCTGGGAAGCCATGGGATTGTCCTTCTGCCACCTCCAGCCAAGGCAGATGACTCAATCAATGGGGCCACCCGATCTCCGACTGTGAACCCCAAACTGTAAGCTGAGATGAACCTTCTGCCCTCCTCATTTGCTCCTCTCAGGTTTTTTAGCTAAAGTAACGAACAGCTGACTAACGCACCTGGAAATAGCAAACTCCCTGATGCCCTGCCAGCCAGCTGCTGCTCTGGCCTCTCTGAAACGTCCGCAGAACCCAACCAATCCCCTGCAAGGATGCAGAGCTAGCCACGCCCCCAGGCACGTGCTTGGAAACTGTAGCTTCTGAGATGTTCCCGTCTGTCGCTGCTTTATCTCTTCTCTCTGAGGAACCTGAGTCCCGGAGCTCTGGTGGCCGGGCCAAGGCCACCCAGCAGAGGGTGGCAGAACACTCCTCATTGGCAGATGTGACCTCAGCTCAGAGTGAGCCTGCCTGGCCTTCCAATGAACAACCTCAGCTCCACAGGAGAGGGCTGGGAGGTGGAGTGAGCCCGGGTTCCCAGAATGAGACCCTAACCCAGCACCCTCCAAGAACGGGCAGGTGGCCGACGCTGCGGCTCACTAGGCTAATCCTCCACCTAGCGGCGCCGGCACACCAGGTTCTAGTCCCGGTCGGGGCGCCGGATTCTGTCCCAGTTGCTCCTCTTCCGGTCCAGCTCTCTGCTGTGGCCCGGGAGTGCAGTGGAGGAGGGCCCAAGTGCTTGGGCCCTGCACCCCATGGGAGACCAGGAGAAGCACCTGGCTCCTGGCTTCAGATCAGCGAGGTGCACTGGCCGCAGTGCGCCAGCCTTAGTGGCCATTGTGGGGTGAACCAACGGAAAAAGGAAGACCTTTCTCTCTGTCTCTCTCTGTCCACTCTGCCTGTCAAAAAAAAAAAAAAAAAAGAATGGGCAGGCAATGGTGACTGAAGTGGGCGGGGCTCCCTGTGGAGAGACGAATGAGGCTAGCCCTTCTGTCTGGGATGCTGGCAGACAGAATGCCACCTTGCAGCCATATGAGATACTCCATGTTTTTCAAGACAGTTTGGAGGTCAAGACTTTGCAATTTTCTTTGTATTTCAGTGACACCAGTGCATTCCATATTTTCAAAAATTGTATAAGCCAAACAAAACAACAACACATCCATGGACCATCATTTTGCAAGCTTTGTTCTGTAAGAGAAAAAGAACGAGAGAGAGGGGAGAGCTCAGGTCTTGGGCCCAGGAGCCACTGACCAAGTAGAAGCACCTCAGAAGGGTGGCCTGGGACCCTGGGATCCTGAGGCCCAGCCTGCTGGGGGTTGCCCCTCTGCTCACCTCATCTGGGAAAGGAGAACTCAGCCCAGCCTCTCGGAGCCCGAGTGTGGAGAGTGTGGAAGGGACATCTCATGTCCCTCCTAGCGCCCACTCCCTCTTCCTCTAGTGGGTAAGCAGGGTGACATTTCTTTGGGGACTCACTCCTCTTCTACTCTCAGTTCATGGAGTTTTCTAGGGAGGTGACCATGGGCCCAGGTCAGCAGCAGTGAGCTCATTGTCCTATCTCCTCCTTTTCTCCACAATGATTGGTTCAGAGCTGAGCACATGACTCAAGCTTGGCCAATTAGCAAATAGCACCCTGCTCTCCAACTGCTTTGGGAAATCAAAAATCCTGAGTCAAACCTCATGGATCGGAGGCAGGCATTTAGCCTAGTAGTTAAGATGACAGTAAAGACACCTGTGTCCCATTATGGAGTCCCTGTATTCAATTCCTGACTCCAACTTCCTGCTAAGGCACACCCTAGAAGGCAGCAAGTGATGGCTCAAGTGCTTGGCTTGAGCCACATGGGAGACCCGGGATGAGATCCCAGCTCCTGACTTTGGCCCTGGCCCAGTCCCCAGTGCAGGCATTTGGGGAAGCAACCAGTACATCATAACTACTCAGCCAAGGTGGAAAACAAGAGCAGCCCTTGACTATCAGCTCGCAGAGACCTCCACTGATGCTGCTGAATGTGCATAAACGCAGGGGCAGCAGGGTTCGACATCCGGCTCTTCCCCTCAGCGGCTATGTGACCTTGGAATAGTTGTCTAGCCTTCTGTGCCTCCGCTTGCCCACTGGAAAAGTGGAGGAGCATTTGTAGACACCTCACAAGCTGTTAAGGAGAAACAGAGAGCTCAGGACACAGCAAGGGTACTGGCTGTAGTCTTCACTTGCGACACCAAGATTGTTCCCCTGTGCCCTGGTTTGGGTAGGAGTCAACTGCAAGCCTCCTGGGTCAGCACCACTGGACTCCACACTGATGGGAGGAAGTGGAGGAGACGGGAATGCCATGAAGTGGGAAGGAAGTGAAGAGAAATGGAAAAGAAGCAAGGGGAGCAGACAGGAAGTTAGGGAGAGGTGTGTGGGGGGGGTGTGGGTTGGGGTGGTGGATACAGGGAGAGGGAAAGGGGTGGAAGGTGAGATAGGGTGGAGGGGGAAGAGAGAGGAGGATGAAGTGGGGTAAGATGGGATGGAACCTTCCTCCCAAACACAGGCCCTCCCAACATGACCACTACCTAAGTATGGCACCCAAGGATGCTATGGGAAGGGAGACCTCAAGATTGCTCTCCTTGGTGAGATCAATGGGAGGGAAGGGAAGAGACACCGCACAGGTGCAAGTAAAGAACACACTCCCCCCACCCCCACCCCCACCCCCAATGCACCTTTCAGCATTTACCCACATCAAGTCTCACCAAACCTTGTGCTTCCCTCCCCCTCAACCTGGAGATCATCTCCCAGAACTCAACCATGACTTCAAACATTCTGAGAAGATCCTATGGTGCACTGGGACGTCCACCCCGGGTCTGGCCTAGTCATTAGTGACAGAGGCCACGAGGCTCCCACACAGTCAGTGTTCGTGGGTGAGGGGGTCAAGCCCCTGGCATCAGGTGAAGCCGCTGGTGGTTTGGCCACTTGCCCCACCTCCCAGTGTTCATGTCAGAACCCTGGAGAGAGTCTACATTCCCAGAGTTCCAGTGTAACTCGTTTTGGAGATGGGCTGATAGTGAGAGTAGGAAGTAGACTTCAAGGTGTAGGCACCAAGGAACCTGAGGCTTGCTACATCCCAGGACACAGCCTCCCTGCCCTCTCCCTAGACATGGCTCAGGACATTTGAAGGGAAGCCTGGAATCCTCAAATATCTGGGGAGCTGATCGGTCTTGGTACTACCGGGTGGTGGATTCACTGAGGCTCCCTGTGGCTGAGCAGGGCAATGGGCTGGCAAGTGAAGTGCTAGGAGGAACACAGCAAGCAGGGTGGTTCTGTGCTGGGACCCTTGGGTTGCAAGACAGGATGTGATAGTCAGGCACCAACAAATCAACGTATTTCTCCACCATATGCCTAGGAAGTCCAGGAGTGGAAACTTCAGGTATAATTCTAAGTAGATGGTATTGATATAGATGCAAATGTAGAGTTATAGGCGCTCTATTTTTTTTTTTTTAATCAACTTTCTGCCCCTCTTCCTCCATCTTCTGTCCCTGGTTTCCTGCACTTTCTTATCCTCAGCAACACTCAGGAGCTTCTGTTTCAATAATCCCTTTAGAACTAAAGAGTCTCTCTATTTCTCAATGTCCACGCTAACTCCTCTAAAAGGGCACGGGTTTGATATGGCTCACATCTGCCCTGGACGCCTCCCTCAGATTTGAGGGACTTGCAAGGGCAGCACTTGCATGCCCCATCCTGAGTGTGGCCCCTTTATTGACCATGTCAGTGAAGTCATGTGGAGAGAGGAAGCGGAAGCTCCCAGAAATAAAAGTCATGAAGGGCAATGGCCACAGAGCAGAGGTTATAAGTCTAAGACTCTGCAATCCATTGCTCAGTGTATTAACATGGGCTACTGCCTTAGCCTCGCCCCCTATGCTATGATTTCTCCACTCCTTTTCTCACTGGCACACACACACAGAGACACAAAATCTTGGTATTTTAGACAATTGTAGCTCCACATTCAATTTTAAGAAACAACAGCGAGGCCAGTGCTGTGGCGTAGTGCGTAAAGCCACCACCTGCAGTGCCGGCATCCTATGCAGGTGCCAGTTCAAGTCCTGGCTGCTCTACTTCCAATCCAGCTCTCTGCTATGGCCTGGGAAAGCAGTGGAAGATGGCCCAAGTGCTTGGGCCCCTGCACCCGTGTAGGGGACCTGGAGGAAGCTCCTGGCTCCTGGCTTTGGATTGGCACAGCTCCAGCTGTCTCAGCCATCTGGAGATTGAACCAGCAGATGGAAGACTCCACCCCGACCCCGTGCCTTTGCCTCTCTGTAGCCCTGCCTTTCAAATAAATAAATAAACCCTTTTTAAATAAATAATAGAGGTTACAGATCCCTTTATCCAATTGTCCTCAATGGTAACATCTGCACAAACACAGTAGAACATCACCACCCAGAAACTGACATTGATTCACTCTACCAACCTTAGATCGCACCAGTTTCCCACACACTTGTGGTGTGTCTCTCCATTCAGCTCTATCCTATGTGTGGACTTGTGTGACCACTGTCATGATCCAGACCCATCGCCAAGAAGGCCCCTTATGCTGTCCCTGCTAGAACCGCAGCCCCTGCCTCCCATCCCTGTTCTCTCTGCTGTAGCCACCATTAATCCATTCTCCATTTCTATAATTTTGTCATTTCAAGCATGTCACATAAGTGCAATCACAGGGTATATAACCTTTGGGGAGTGACTTTTCTTCCAGCATGGTTCTCTTGACGTCCATCCAATGGGTTGCATGTTCCTTTTTATTGCTGACTGAATTCACAGTGTGGATATTCCATCATTGGCTCAAACACTTGCGTACTGAAGGACATTTGGATTGTTTCCAGCTATTGACTATTATGCATAAAGTGACTATGACATTCACGTATGGGCTTTTGTGTGAATGTAAGTTTCCATTTCACTGAGACAAATGCCCAAGAGTGCAATTGCTGAGCTGTATGGTAAGCACATGTTTAATTTTGTAAGAAGCTGGCCTGTTCTTTCGGAGAGTGTCTTTATCATTTTATATTGACACCAGCAATGACTGAGTCCTCCAAATCCTCACCAGCATTTGGTGTTATCGCTGTTTTGTTTGTTAACCATGCCAATATATGTGCAGTGCTGTCCACTCTACTTTTCATTACCCTAACAGCTAATAATATGGGATGTCTTTTTACACGGTTCCCACTGACTTTTTTTTTTTTTTTGACAGGCAGAGTGGACAGTGAGAGAGAGAGACAGAGAGAAAGGGCTTCCTTTGCCATTGGTTCACCCTCCAATGACCACCGCGGCTGGCGCACCACGCTGATCCGAAGGCAGGAGCCAGGTGCTTCTCCTGGTCTCCCATGTGGGTGCAGGGCCCAAGCACTTGGGCCATCCTCCACTGCCTTCCTGGGCCACAGCAGAGAGCTGGCCTGGAAGAGGGGCAACGGGACAGAATCCGGCGCCCCAACCGGGACTAGAACCTGGATGCCGGCACCGCAGGCGGAGGATTAGCCTATTGAGCCACAGCGCTAGCCCCCACTGACTTATAAGAAGATCAATCTTGGGCCAGCACCATGGCTCACTTAGTTAATCCTCCGCCTGCGGTGCTGGCATCCCATATGGGCACCGGTTTTAGTCCTGGTTGCTCCTCTTCCAGGCCAGCTCTTTGCTGTGGCCCAGGAAGGCAGTGGAGGATGGCCCAAGTGCTTGGGCCCTGCACCCGCATGGGAGACCAGGAGGAGGCACCTGGCTCCTGGCTTTGGATTGGCATAGCTCCAGCCATGGCGGCCATTTGGAGGGTGAACCAACGGAAGGAAGACCTTTCTCTCTGTCTCTGTGTCTCACTGTCTAACTCTATCTGTCAAATAAATAAAAAAATTAAAAAAAAAAAGATCAATCTTACCAAACTGTCTCACCTGATAAACGGAGATAACAATGGGCCAACAGGATTTACTTACCACACAGAGATGTTGGAAAAAATTCTCGGGGCCGGCGCTGTGGCATAGCGGGTTAGGCCACTACCTGCAATGCCCGCATCCCATGTGGGCGCTGGTTTGAGTCCCGGCTGCTCCACTTCTGATCCAGCTCTCTGCTATACCTGGGAAAGCAGTAGAAGATGGCCCATGTGCTTGGGCCTCCGCCACCCACACGGGAGACCAGATGAAGCTCCTGTCTCCTGGCTTTGGCCTTGGCCCTGCTGGGTGATGAACCAGCAGAGAGAAGATCTCCCTCTTTATGTCTCTCCCTCACCCTGTGTAACTCTGACTTTCAAATAATAAATATTTAAAGAAAATAAAAAGAAGCACTAACTATTGCTATTCCTGTAAGACAGGGGCTCAGTGGAAAGGCCTCAGAGTCAAACAGTACCCCTCCATAAGCCTCACTTTCTGTCTCTATAAAATGGGAATAACAACATTACTTACCTTACAGGGTTGTCATGAATATAAAGTAGGTAAGTTATGCAAAGCATTTCATACAGTGCCTGGTGAGTACTGAATTCTGCTTTCCCCCCTAGAGTTCAGCCTATTAGAAGTTCCCAGTTAAGCCTCGTTCCCCAAACAGACCCTTCATGTCTCTCCTACTGTCATCTCCCAGTCTGCCAGGTTCACTTGCCAAGGCCAAGGCAGGGGACCCCGGATATTAACTCTCCCTTCAAGGATTATTACTCCACTGGGGCCATCCACTGCTCCAGGAGAGGAAACAAAAGATTTGGCTGGGGAGCTGCGTGAGATCACATTTATCTAAGAAGCTTCCAAATGAAAACTAGCATTTGTACTTATTGCATTTCACCTCCAAATTTGATTACATTTCTCTCCCGCTGTAAATCTGCCTTCCCTTCTGCCAGCTTATTATTAAAGCCAGGACGGAATTGGTGGAGTGATACGTAAAATTTCCATCTTGGCTTTGACATTCCAGGAAGTTACAAACCAATTACAGCTGCTGAGCCTCAGGCCCTGATGAATCACAGACCACAGCAAGGCATGCAGGAGGCCAGAGAAGGGCAGGAGGGAGATAGTGAGTAGGGAATCAAAGGTCAATTAAAATAAAATGGTCCATTTTAATTCAAATGTCTTGCTTATATTCCTATCCCTCTCCTATAAATGAAAAAAAAATGAAGCTTGTTCTCCTGTGTGGACATGGTGTATATTTTTTGAGGACAATAACACGGTTTCAGAATCCCAAAGATTTGAAATGTGAAATGTCCCAGGGAGAAAACATGCAAGCTAGTGACCCGCTCAGATCCAAGCAGCTTTTGAGCGGCTGCCTGGCGAAGATTCTTCAGCATGTATGTGGGTTCACCGTCATCACCAGCTCCCACTCTGGGAACGGGCACCTCTGTGTTTGAGCCCTGGCTCCACCACTTAAAGGCTAAATGAATTTCCCCAAAGTGTGAGCAACTTCCCAGTGTCTCTGTTCCCCCAGCAGTAACATGAAGATAAGAATGCCTACCCATGGGGCTAGTGCTGTGGCGCAGTAGGTTAATCCTCTGCCTGTGGTGCTGGCATCCCATATGGGAACTGGTTCTAGTGCCGGCTGCTCCTCTTCCCATCCAGCTCTCTGCTATGGCCTGGGAAAGCAATAGGAGGTGGCTCAAGTCCTTGAGCCCCTGCACCCGCATGGGAGCCCCAGAAGAAGCTCCTGGCTCCTGGCTTCGGATTGGCTCAGCTCTGGCCATTGCAGCCAATTGGGGAGTGAACCAGCGGACGGAAGACTTTTCTCTCTGTCTCTCCCTCTCACTGTCTGTAACTCTACCTCTCAAATAAATAAATAAATCTTTAAAAAAAAAAAAAAGAATGCTTACCCCACTAGCAGATTTAAAGATTAAGATAAATAATGAAGCTAAGCTGTCCAACACAATGCCTACCCAGGGATTCAATGTTATTCCCTTTCTCCTTTGTCAATGGATCCCAAATCCAATCAAATGACCTCAAACAACTACAGTTTAATTAGATTTTAATGTAGTGGTGTAGATGCACCTGCTGGGGGCCTGGGTTACAAGACAACCGATTGCATCCACCTTTATGCGGCCACCTGCCTGTCTTTTCCCAAGGGACAAGCGGTTGGTGGACTTCAGCACCACGGACAACGAAGGCATTGCCAGATGAGAGTGCATTCCCTGACCTGCACCTTGGGGCCCCTTCGGGACCACTCAGACATCCTGTGAGCTGCACTGCTGACTGGGTGTTGGGCTGCAGTCCTGTGTCTCTGACCTTCATCAGTGGGGAATATTACAAACTTCCAACTCTATATTCCTCTTTCCCAGGAGTCCCAGGGCATGGATTCCTTTAGAAGGAATTCCGTCATTTCCTTTGGGGTTTCTCTGTCTGCAGGTGAGGTGCAGGGAAAGTGAGACAAAGGATGCTAAGGAGAACTAAGAGTAACGGAGGACAGTGTAGACTGGGTGAACTAAAATAATTTTTGAGGCTGGGCAAGTGTGTATAAATCTGCAGGATGAGGGAAAGAGGCAGATGGAAAAAGAAATGGCAAATTCAACAGCCGGAAAAGTCTAGTCCATAAATGAAGCCAGGTGTGATGAAGGGAAAAAAGTAGGATGAGACCATGAATAGTGACAGGGCACAAGGATGCCCCTTCTAAGAGATGCACAGGACTTGCAGGAGCTGGGACAGCCTGAACAGGTGCTGCCAACAAAAGATGGTTTGTGTAGGGGAGAGAGGCCAGAAACAGAGCGATGCTCAGACTGGTGGGTGGGGAGCAGTGTAGTCGCGATGATTTATCTTCCTTTCCCTCCTTTTATTGACCTTACCAAGGCTGTGCAAAAAAATTCCAGCAAAGGTGGTAGTAATGATAGGGATTATGGAGATTTCCAAAAGGGGGTGGTGTTCTCTCACTCCTCTCTCATATTCCCCTTCATGCCACAAACCATTGTCCTGGCTCGGGAGGACAGAGCAAAACTGTGTGCCTAGGGAGAGGTCCCAAATTAAGTCACAGGGTGCACACAGAGAGAGCCCAAGAGAAACTGGCTGGGGGTGGAGGTGGGGGGGTTGTTGGAATTGAAGGGAGAAGGAGACAGAAGACAAAACTCACACTTAGCGCACCTCTGCCTGGCAGCCATCAACACCTGTTAATTCATTTGCAGGGTTCGGTTCCTAGGAACACCTGCTCCTCTATTCCCTGAGCATCTGATGTTGTCCTTGAAACCAGAATGCCAGCCTCCCCGGGAGGAGCAGAGACACCAACAAACACAGCTGGCAGAAGTCCTCCAGCTGGCCCTCCCTCCTCCTGCCGGTCCTGTACTCTGGCTTGATGGGGCCAACTCACAAGCTGCTGCCTCCCTCTGCCTGCAGCTGGAAACTGGGCTGCAGGAACCCCTGGTATGCACAGGTGCCAGGGGACTCCAGCCCCATTTTCCTGACCCAAGCTCTGAGTGATCAGACACAGGTCTCCAGGACGGTGGGGAAGAAATCAAAGGGTTCCCCTGTCACCCTCCTGGACTCCTGCCCAGGCCCCTCCGTGTCTGACCTTGCTGCCCCCCAATCTGGAGAGTTCACAAGTGAGAAAGATTTTCTCATTTCAGAGCGCGGTCCTGCACCCAGCAGCAGCACTTCAGGGCTCAAAAGAAATGCAAATTCATGGGCTTCAACCAAGACTTACTAAGGCAGAAACTGGTTATGAAGACCAGAAATCTGTCTCCAGGCAGTTCTGTCACATGATAAAGTTTGAGAACTGCTTTCCGAGGAAAAACATGGAGAAGATGCCCGATATCCCAACAAATGGAACTGTTCCACTGTCCATCCCAGTTTATGGACTGGATTAGCTCCATTTTTTTCTTACAATAAAAAGCCTATATTAAATATTATTTCATATATATCTTCGTGGATCCATGCAAGTATCTTTAGGACATATTCTTTTTGAAAATTTTATTTATTTATTTGAAAGGCAGAGTTACAGAGAAAGAGGGAGAGACAGAGATAGCTTCCATCCACTGTTTTATTCCCCAATTGGCAGCTATGGCAGGGGCTGGGTTGGGCCGAAACCAGGAGCCCGGAACTCCACCTGGGCCTCCCATGTGGGTGGCAGGGGCCCAAACACTTGGGCCATCTTCCACTTCTTTCCCAAGTACATTAGCAGGGAGCTGGATTGGAAGTGCACAGCCAGTGCTCATATAGGATGCCGCCGGCATTGCAGGTGGTGGCTTAACCCACTGCACCACAACGCCAGCCCCTGGGCCACATGCCTCAAACAGGGTTTGCTAGGACGAACGATGTGCCCCTCACATGCTAACAGGTCTCCCACTTGGACTGCAGGCGGCCGCCACGCGCATTCCCAGCACGGGCAGCGAGGGGCGCCTCTGACCCCAGCCTTGCAGCTTGAACAGCATCCTCAGTGTTTTCATTTCCTTTTCCAATCACAGCAGTGAAAATGATATCTTGCTTTGATTTGCATTTCTTGAAGAGTGAAATTGAGCAGCTTTTCTTATGTTTATTAGCCATTTCAGCAGAGTACTTTTCCAGTTATCTCTGCTCTCGGCAATCAACATGCATGACTTGTATAATCATCATTTAAAAAAAAAAAAAAAAGAGTAGGCTCCCTCTTTCTTGCAAGGTGCAGACTCATGAAGGAGTCAAACAGAGGTTTTAGGGGTTGAGTGCAGGGTGAGCCACCATGGCCATTTCCCCAGGACCTGGGACATTCAATGCTAAAACCAGGAAAGTCGCAAGCAAACCCAATGAGAGGGTCACCTAGCTCAGGGTGTCACACAGCAAATCAGCAGCCAGCCTGGGAGGAATCTCTTCCAGATCCCAGGTGCCCTGCTCAGGGCTTCTTCTCCTCCCCTCGGCACCCATCACAGAGAGATGGAGAAGGACATAGGGGAGCGGGGCCAATTGATTTATTAATCCCTCCCAGCTAGACAAGTTGCTCATTTACCTCTTAAGCCCGGAGCCTGGCAAAGGGTGGGCAGCCAGATGTAGACTCAAGTCTACAATCTGCAGAATCAGTCCACACACAATCAGAATCCCTGAGATGGATGAGGACCCTGGACTTAGGACCGAAGCCTTGAGCTCTCAGCTCCCAGCTCGGGAAGCGGCTCTTTCGGATCTCGTTTCTCTTCTTTCTGCAATGGGGCCAGTAACGCCCACCTCACAGCAGAGTGGTGAGGACATGAAGAGAATGCAGGGAAGAGACAACAAACAGGTCTCGTTCTTCATCGCAAGGTGGGGACAAGCCAGCAGTTGAATTCTTGTCCAGTTTCCGCAAAAGCGCGAGTGACGGACGCATCAGGACTCTGCACCCAAGTGCCAAGCCAAGGGGTCGCCACCGCGCCACGCTCCCTGGCACGGGGCTGAGTGTGCCGAGACAAAGGGGTGACTTTCCTTCCTGAATGGAGCCCTGCCCTTGCCACACTGTGTGGCTGGGAGGCGATGTCCGGGCAGAAGGCGCACGCTCTGCCAATCCACGCACAGGCGCTGCGGAGGCTGCCGGCAAGCCCTGCTCCGCTCACCCCTGAGTTTTTCTGGTCCCCGCTCTGACTCTCCCATCCCACAGGGCATGGAAGATGAGGGCCCCGGCCCCAGGCCAGGCTTACCCTGAGAGGCTGCCTGAAGAGCAGATCTGGTGCTCTCAAAGAACCTCAATTCCTGGTGAAAGAGGAAATTGTCCCAATGCTGGAATGCCAGTGAAGAAGGGACCTGGGGCCAGCACTGTGGCATAGCGGGTAGAGACACTGCCTGTGATGCCAGCATCTCATACAGGTGCACACTGGAGTCTCGACTGCTCTGGTTCCAATGCAGCTCCCTGCTAATGCACCTGGGAAAGCAGAGGAAGATGGCCCAAGTGCTTGGGCCCCTGCACCCACATGGGAGACCTGGAAGAAG
This sequence comes from Oryctolagus cuniculus, assembly GCF_051225735.1. Lineage (NCBI taxonomy): Eukaryota > Metazoa > Chordata > Mammalia > Lagomorpha > Leporidae > Oryctolagus > Oryctolagus cuniculus. Next base: position 53,688,305 of record NC_142885.1, on the reverse strand, counting down.
CTCCTGGCTCCTGGCTTCGGACCGGCCGAGCTCCAGCCATTGTGGCCATATGGGGAGTGAACCAGCAGGTGGAAGACCTCTCTGTCTCTCCGCTCCCTCTCTGTAATTCATCCTTTCAAATAAATAAATACATCTTTAAAAAAAAATAGAGACTTGGGTTCACTCCCATAAGGCTTTGTTCACAAGCTAAGGTGCCGGCTGTCAATGAGGAGGCCTTGTGTGTTCACGGGCCCGCCAGGAGCCCGGCTGCCGATGCTCTGGGAGGTCCTTGGGCAGAATACCAATGCTCCCAGCAGCCAGCCTCCATTCAATTAAGAGAAGAAGAAAAGATGATTGCTAAATGTTCGGTTTACTTCCATCCCTGCATATACCCAACCCAAGGGAGAGGCTAATCTAATATATGCCGCGATGATTTACACTCATTTAAATAAAAAAGAAAATTCTGAGCTGCAGAGAGCACGGGGGTTTGATGACTTCACAGAACAAGCCAAAAATGTGGCTCAGGAAACAGAGGAAATGAGCAGCTTGCTTTAAAATCTGACCCTTCAACCAGCAGGCTAACCAGCTAAACAGGCCAACCAGCCCCCAGAGAGAAGACTCCCTGTGACGACGTGTGAAAGCAGGATGGATAGTCCTTGTTTCTGTTGTCAGTGTCCAACCCAAATGAACGACGCTGGGGGAGGGAGAGCTGTTGTCAAGTAAACCGAAACAGTATGCAGACAAAAGAGGTGGGTGATGAGAAAAATTAAGCACATTCCTTGGGTGGCTGCTGCCACACGCTACACACCTCGCATTCCAGGCACAGGCCCCACACTTCTCACACTCACAGCAGCACAGCTCTGCAGCCACACTGTCCCTATCAGCTGCAAACTGCCTGTGAGCATACACACCCCTCACTCAGCCACCCCCCCCCCCACACATACACACACCCCGTCACTCATTCACCCACCTCCAAGCTACATATATTCCAGTGGCCGACCACCCGTGCCTGACTGGATCATGGGAAATTCTGCAGCTCTGCTGTTGGTGACCACGCTCACCCCTCAGGAAGGTTCCGTCCCCCTGTGGCCTTGTGTGGCCCCGGGACCAGGTCACAGTGCCACAAAGTGCAGTTCTGCTCTCCCTTCGGGTGGAAGGACCCTGTTGCCTCCTGGGGCCCCAGGCTGATCATCTGCAAGTTTGCACCTGAGGTCTGTTCTAGACCAGGGGGACTCAGAGGGGACCCGCACCCACCTCTGCTGTCTGGAAATCCTGCTTGTTCAGTTTCTGAAAGCAGAGGATCTAACAAACAGGCGGGACCGAGAGCCAGCCTGGCATCCAGGGCGGGGGGCTCTGGTGAGTGGAGACCCACAGCCCATGGCCAGAAGATACGAGCAACCCCTGGATGATAAGAGGAGCTGGAAGTGGGATTTTAAAATGAGCCTTCCCATTATTCAAATATTTCAAATGCTTTGAATTCCCCTCACTACCACCTCCAAGAGAGAACCAAACAAAACAAAAAGTCGGGTTGCAACTTGGCCTGCTCTCCCAACTATCGGGTGAATGGTGGCTTTTACCTGCATTTTGGGGTAGACTTGGCCTATTTTCATCACCAGCAGCTCCTCTTATGTTGTACATGTGCAGATTTGTGGGTGGGCTTCATATTCGCAATTGTTTCTGATGTGAGTTTTTTCCTATGTGTGACAGTTGTCTTAGCCCTAAGCACAGAATTCCATGTTAACCTGTGCCCCTTCCTGATTCTTCAGTTCCTCTGCTCCCAGGGGACCTGCCTGTGTCCTGGGCTCACACAGTGGCCTCAGCTTCCCTGCTTCTCCCACACCTGGGTACGCAGAAGAAACCCTGCGCTTTTGCAAGGCTGAATTCTACTCTTGTTGTGTGAATGAATGACACCAGCCCACAGGGGAAATGTTGACTCTGATCATCTCAGTAGGAAACTGTTTCCAAAACAGATGCCACCCAAGTGGAGGAGAGAGCGAAAGCCTGCAATGGACCCACCTGGTCTGGCGTCCTGGCTCAGCTATCTACTACCTGTGAGACTTCAGGCAATTATTCAACATCTCTCAATCTCCATTTCCTCAAAGGCTAAACCCAGGCCATCCCCACTGATCTCACTGAAGTGGTGTGGGATGCTTTATTCCTCCACTTCACGAAGACTTATTGTGTTGCTATGCGCCAGGCACTGCTCTAGGCGCTGGCACTATGGGGTGGCCCCAAGCTAAAAGGTACCGGCCTTCTTGGGACTTACTAATCAGTAGACTGACTAAGATATGAGGGCACTCCAAAAAGTTTGTGGCAAAATGGAATTAAAAGATCAGTTTGGGCCGGCGCCGCGGCTCACTAGGCTAATCCTCCGCCTTGCGGCGCCGGCATACCGGGTTCTAGTCCCGGTTGGGGCGCCGGATTCTGTCCCGGTTGCCCCTCTTCCAGGCCAGCCCTCTGCTGTGGCCAGGGAGTGCAGTGGAGGATGGCCCAAGTGCTTGGGCCCTGTACCCCATGGGAGACCAGGAAAAGCACCTGGCTCCTGGCTCCTGCCATCGGATCAGCGCGGTGCGCCGGCCGCAGCGCGCCGGCCGTGGCGGCCATTGGAGGGTGAACCAACGGCAAAGGAAGACCTTTCTCTCTGTCTCTCTCTCTCACTGTCCACTCTGCCTGTCAAAAAAAAAAAAAAAAAAAAAAAAAGATCAGTTTGTCTTGGTGCAAAAAAAATTTTGAAATCCATGCAGTTATTGCATAATATGCATTTTCCATGAACTTTTTGAAAACTCCTTCTTGTGCATGGATTTCAAAACTCCTTGCATAAAAATAAACTGATCTTTTAATTCCATTTTGCCACAAACTTTCTGACATATCCTATATAATATACAAAGATCTAGCACAGTAGCTGGAACACAGCAAACATGCAATGGTTTTCTCGTCTATTCTCTCTCTCTCTCTCTCTCTCTCTCTCTCTCTCTCTCTCATTCACTGGCTGGCAAGACCTTGGCCCTGGAGCCAAAGCTGTCTATCTCCCTGGTGAGTCTTTGGCAAGTACCCCTTCAACCCCAGCTCAGAGTTTCTTTGGTCACTCTGCAAACCATGCAAAACTAGACATTTGTCAAGAGCCTACAGTCTCCTACTGTTCCTTTTCCACTGCACACACGAGGGATAAAAAGACTGTGGGAATGAGGTGATCAGTCCCATTTCCATAGGCGAGAGAGCAAGATAACCATTGCTTTAACCGTTAGAAATCAATTTCTCTGCCACAGAAAGCCCAGGTAGGCGGTCAGTGGTTGGTACGGTGTTGCCGGGCTCCCTCTTGTTGCTCTACCTGCCTCACTATGTGGCTCCCATCCTGTGACCAAGATCGTGGGTCCCAGGTCCCATCATCACATCCTCATCTTGACAGTAGAACAGGGGAAAGGGAAAGGGAAAGTGGGGAAGGCATGCTGCTTTCCCAGAGGGCACCTGTTGCTCATCACCAGTTCCCATTGGCTAGAAGTTAGACACATGGCTATATCCAGAGCAAGGCACTCTGGGAAATGTAGTCTTGGGGACCATGTGCTTTTCAGACCCAATGCCAGAGGTTTTAAAGTCTGCTGATGGTTGTTAGCCTCTGCACTACCCTCATGGTGAGACAGATGTTTGTGAACGATGGGTCCTAGCACATCTTACGTGATTTGGTGGTTGTCAGCCACCTGACCAATATTCCAAAGAAGGGCATGGCAAGGTTGCAGAAGGTTGGATTCTGAGGAGGGGAACCTTGCAGGTGCAAAGGTGAATCCCCACTTCCATTGTGAATCCCCACTTCTCAGTGGATTCACCTGACCTTGCCCATGATTCATTTCTCTGAGACGGACTCACATGAAACTGTAGTTTGACACGTAAGCTCCAGCTCCAAGCAGTCACTTGCAATGAGAAATTCAGTTGTTCGCTCAGGCCCAACAGTCAGCATATTCTTTGCTATAGGGAAAGCCACATGGGAAGCCGCATCATAACCAAAAGTGTGCCAATAAAGGGGCCGGCACCATGCTCACTTGGTTAATCCTCCGTCTGCGGCACCGGCATCCCATATGGGCGCCAGGTTCTAGTCCCAGCTGCTCCTCTTCCAGTCCAGCTCTCTGCTGTGGCCCAGGAGGACAGTGGAAGATGGCCCAAGTCCTTGGGCCCTGCACCCCATGGGAGACCAGGAGAAGCACCTGGCTCCTGGTTTCGGATCGGCGCAGTGCTGGCTGTAGTGGTCGTTTGCGGGGTGAACCAACGGAAGGAAGGCCTTTCTCTCTGTCTCTCTCTCACTGCCTACAACTCTATCTGTCAAATAAATTTTTAAAAAAAGTGTGCCAATGAAAAGTAGAACTCAGCAAAATGAATTGCATTCATCTCGGACGGGATGGCCATGATGAGTGTGGCCAGGATGCAGGGCCTCTGTGTCTCATGCAGCTGCTGAGTCTACCACCGTTTCTTGAGCAAGAGGCTGCTCCAGGCAAAATGCCACCATCTCTGAACTGAGATGCATTTGTCCCAAATCCAAACCTTTCTGGCCATTCTAGAGGCAAGCCCAAGTCCGTCTCCCAAGCAGGCAGATCTTCCTCCCTGGCCGCTACCCCTGTGTTCACCTCTTGATCTTGTGGGAGAAGGGAAGAGATGCACTATTAGGATTTCCCTGCGAGAGACAACACAATCTCCAGCAGTAACTTCAGGGGCCACAGCGATTGAACCAAGGTTAACTTCTTGGGGAGCCCCCGCGAGTGACAGCCAGGTGGAATCCCAGGGCCTTGCTGGATGTGCCCAGTGCAGGAGTCTAACGGGCTGCTTTGCATCATGGCTTCCCCCGGGCTGGCAGAGACCTGGCGAGATCTGCAATACAGTCCCCAGTGCACTCCTGTCTGTTTCCACTTTCTTTTCACAAGGATTATTCTCCCTACAACATTGGTGTTCCAACTCCACTGTGGCATCGGAGGAGCCCAGCATGCAACAGTTCTCTAGATCAGCAGTCAGCAAATTGGACCCAGGGCCTTTGGTTTTGGTCTATAAACTTTTATTGGAACTCAGCCAACACCTGTCTGCTCACTTATTTCTGGCTGGTTTTGGACTGTAATAGCAGGTTGAGTAGTTGTGACAGAGACTAATCTAATTCAGATGCTCCTGGATCTATAATTATGTAATAACACCTGCATCACATATGAGCATATGAGAGGCCCTAGCTTCCTGCTAATGCAGAACCCAGATTAGTGATGGATTAAATAACTGAGTTCCTGCCACTCATGGGGAGAGACCTGGATGGAGTTCTCAGCTCCTGGCTTCCATTATGAGCATTTGAAGAATGAACCAAATAAATAAATACTTAAAAAAAAAAAACAACATGTAATGCACCCAACCTATGGATCATCCTGGCTTAACAACACAACTCATTGTGGAGTCTTGGTTGTTTCCCTTGGTACACAGGGCTGACCGGGAGCTGTGGATCTCCGCCACAGTCCAGCATCACGAGATGAGATCATACTGCATAGTGCTGGCCTGGGGAAAGATCCAAATTCAAATTTCAAAGTATGGGTTCTACTGAATGGATATTGCCTTCATATCATTGTGAAATCAAAAACTCATAAGCTGAGCTATTGTAAGTTGGGAATCATTCTAGTTAAAATATCATGCATCTGTAATAATATTTACAGAAAAATTTTTGCCAGCCCCTGTTGCAGATAACACAGTGCTGAAGCCAGGAACAGACGTGCACAATGAACGAAGCCGCGTGAGCCTGATATACCCACCTGGCACCTCATTTTCTGTGTGTCCTCCGTGACTCACAACTGCTCTCTGACAAGACCCTGAAGTAGAGGAAGGCACTGCAGATCCAGAGTTCAGACCCTGGCAGGTTTTTTGAAGATCAAGGGTAAGTTTTCTGGGTCTTCTCACCATGTCCACAGTGGCTCCTCCCACAGCCACTGCTTTCGCGGGTGAAGCTGCACAAGCAAGTCTACGATAGCCAGTGTGGGTCTGAGTGCAAGTGCATTTGCAAGCTTTTGACCGTGACCATGAAAATGGAATCTGTTATTGCTACCAGCAAACATCGACCACCATTGCTATTGCAGTTTTTCTCTGGGAGACCATGTGGTTTGTATAGGGGTCCATCCTACCTCTGGCCCCAGGGATGGGCATGTGACCCCTCTCTACCCAGTCTGAATGCTCCACCACTGCTGGCCACCACAAGGGCACGTAACTCAAGCTACATCTGACCAGTGCTATCAGTAAAGAGAAGCAGTTTCTTTATTACCAGGAGGATGCATAAATATGGTGCTTCCAGGGACCATCTTGCCCCCACCAAGGGAGAGTTTGTCTGAGACTGATGCCAACACATAGGAAGGCAGAGGCCAAGAGACGGGGGGTAGATCCCTAGAGACACCATGTCGGCACCTGGATCCAGCCATGCCTGAACACAGACCTAGCCCCAGACGTTTCATTTACATGAGCCAACAGGTTTCCCATTTGGCTTGAAGGTGACTTCAGCTTCCTGCCACTTGCAAAGCCAAAGACCTTACCCTAGGACCATATCCAAACCACATCCCCATGACACACTGGTTATTCCCAAGAGGAGACTGGACCTCTTCAAGAGAGGGAGGGAGAGGAGAGCACAAGGCAGAGGTGCACTGAGCATACACCTGTGCACCCCAAGGCCTGGGCAGAGATGACGGCACCCACACGCCAAAGCCTTTCACTGTGCTCTCAGCAGCGATGTTTACGGTTGCAAGCAAGCAAGTCTGAGCTGACTTCCAAATCATCAAAGCCAGGTGACCAGGGGGATTCTATTTGATATATCTATTCCTAATCCAACGATTCTCAAGACATCCATAAGTTTCTTTTAAGCTGCTTCCCCTCCCCTGCTCCCCAGGTAGAATATCCCTGTTGCTTCTAGGACACTAAAAATAAGATGAAAACGTCCCTGTGCACCGGGCCAAGGCAGCTGAGATGTTGCCCTCCCCACCCCCAGCCCGGCCAGCTGGTGGACACCTGCCCCTGCCTCCTTCCCGGCCCTGCTTAATCCTCTTGTGGCTGGGAGCCCTCATCCACCATGGTCAAGCCGACTTGATGTCGTTACAGCCCGAGCAATGGTTGGGCTGCAACACAAAACTGCACTATTTATATTTTCATTTCTATTAGACCTTTATAATGATTTCTTATTGAACTGCAGCTTAAATGGCTCAAGACTGATTGTAATAGAACATTTAATTGTTTGCTTGTCTAACTCTCTCAGTCCTAATTAAATATTGTTTTTCAGTGAGCAGGTTGCACAGGGATTTTTTTTTTTTTTTCTTTTTGCTGTCACTGAAGAGCACAAGGGGACTGAGGCAGAATTCAGATGAGCCCAGGCTCACTTCCTGCTCCTCCTGGTTGCTTCCCAGTCCAACTGTGGGAAGCAGCGCCCTCTGGTGGGAGAATCACTGAGTTCAGAGAACAGCTTTGGGAGGTGATCTCACTCAGGTGCTGGGAGAGGAGAAGGTGGATTATGCAGATGGGTGTTTGGCCCGTGAGTTAAGGTGCCACATCCCACATCTGAGTGCCTGGGTCTGAGTCTCAGCTCTGGCTCGTGAGCCCAGCTTTTTACATTTTTATTTATTATTTAAAAGGCAAAGAGAGAGAGAGAAGGAGAGAGAAAAAGAGATCTCTCATTCGCTGGTTCACTCCCCAAATGCCCACGACAGCCAGGGCCGGGTCAACCCAAAGCTGGACGCTCAGAACTCACTCTGAGTCTCCCATGTGGGTGGCATGCACCTGGCCACGTGAGCCCTCACTGCCGCCTCCCAGAATGTGCGTTTGCAGGAAGCTAGAACTGGACACGGAGCTGGGACTTGAACCTGGGCACTCCGATACGGGATGCTGGCGTCCTAACCGGCATTGTAACCACTGCTGCAAACACAAATGCGCACTAGGAGGCACTGGTGATGGCTCAAATAATTGGGTCCCTGCCATCAGTGGGGAACCTGGATGGAGTTCCTAGTCCCTGGTCTGGCCTGGCCCAGCTGTTGCAAAGATCAGAAGGAACCAGCATACAGGGTTGGCCTGTCAGCCTGTCTGTCTGTCTCTCTCAAAAAACAATGGATAAAATAGGAGTTAAAGAGCTGGCATTACCTTGTGGGGTTTCCTGTGGAAGGTGCAGAGTCTCAGCTTTGAAAGCTGCCGCCGGGGTCACGGCTGACCAGTCTCTCTCCAACCCCCCACCCCTGCAGCGCTCCCTTCCATATCTCCACATCCCGCCGCTCCCCTCACCTCCATGACATCCAGGGCCACGCCAGGGGCCTGCAGGGGCCTCCTTACCCGCCTCCCGCCTCTCTCTCAGCTTCCCTGCAGTCTGTTTCCAGCAGAGCAGACACAGGGCTGGAGTGCCGTGTTGCTCTCCATCTCAGGACGCTGCTCTGAGCTCCCAGCTCTCAGACAAAAGCCCAGCTCCTGTTGGACAATGCCCTCCACCCTGCTGGGACCCCTTGACCTCATCTCCTACTTTCCCCCCTCCCCACTCTCTCAGCTCCAGCCATACTGACCTCCTTGTGGTTTTCTTGAATATTCTGTCTACATCTCTCTTTAGGGCTTTTCCCCCATGGGTCCCTCCACCCAGACAAGATCTCCCTCCAAACTCTGCATGTTTGGTTCTCCCATCAATGTCAAAATGCCACCTGTCTGGGGCCGGCGCTGTGGCTCACTTGGTTAATCCTCCGCCTATGGCACCGGCATCTCATATGGGCACCGGTTCTAGTCCCGGTTGCTCCTCTTCCAGTCCAGCTCTCTGCTGTGGCCTGGGAGGGCAGTGGAGGATGGCCCAGGTGCTTGGACGCCTGCACTCGCATGGGAGACCAGGAGGAAGCACCTGGCTCCTGGCTTCGGATCGGCGCAGTGCTGGCCGTAGCAGCCATTGGGGGGGGGGGGGTGAACCAACAGAAGGAAGACTTTTCTCTCTGCCTCTCTCTCTCACTGTCTATAACTCTGTCAAATAAATAAAAGAATGCCTCCTGTCAGTGGGACCTCTAACTGCCTTGCTTAAAGTTGCAACCACCCCACACTCCCCACCATCACCCTGCTCTTCCCTATATATTTCACTACTGACATACTCATCTGTTAGCTGACCTATTTGTTTTATTGTTTGTCTCCCTTTCTAAAATGTTACCTCCAAGAGGGCAAGGATTTCCTGTTGGTTTCCCTGGTGAATCCCCAGAAAAACATCCAGCACACAGTGGGTGGACAAATATTCGAGTGAATGAATGAGTATACAAATAAACGCTTTAAAAATGCACAAATGGCCGGCGCCGCGGCTCACTAGGCTAATCCTCCGCCTTGCAGCGCCGGCACACCGGGTTCTAGTCCCGGTCGGGGCGCCGGATTCTGTCCCGTTGTCCCTCTTCCAGGCCAGCTCTCTGCTGTGGCCCGGGAGTGCAGTGGAGGATGGCCCAAGTGCTTGGGCCCTGCACCCCATGGGAGACCAGGATAAGTACCTGGCTCCTGCCATGGGATCAGCACAGTGCGCCGGCCGCAGTGTGCCGGCCACAGCACGCTGGCCGCAGCGGCCATTGGAGGGTGAACCAACGGCAAACGAAGACCTTTCTCTCTGTCTCTTTATCTCTCTCACTTTCCACTCTGCCTGTTAAAAAAAATAAATAAATAAAAATGCACAGATGAAATGAATAGTCTGTCATTTGTTTCTGGCCAAGAATACCAATGGCCAAGAGCTGTCTGCTCTAGACCAGGAGGCTGGATGCATTTGCCCTTGGCATCCCAGGACTCTGGGTGCTAAAGAAGAAAGCTTCCCACTGGGGATGGACCTGTCAGGGGCAGAGCATGGTCCCAGGTTCAGAATGAGTCCCAGCTTTTCTTTCCTGAGTGCTGATTCTTCCAAGCTTTGAGCAAAATGGTAGAAGAGGAGGGCTCTTTTCTGAGCCCGGGAAGGGTCCCAGTTTGCAGTTGACGCAAGCTTCAGTGGAGGCAGTGGAGACAAGGAGAGCTCAGGGAGTGGGCTCAGGCTGCACTGGGACCACCCTTATTGCCCAGGGGTGCTCCAGGACCCTGGCAGTGAGTAGGATTTTAGCCTGTGAGGACAACGCAGAAGCTTCTAGAAGGGGAAGAGGGCAGAGAAGTGAGATAGCCAGGACCACCCCTCCTATCCAGGATGTAGAGGGTCATGGGGACCAGGGCTGGGATGACTGAAACACATCCTGCTCCAGGGATGCACTGCTGGAGGAGGGGCTCCCCTCCATCCCCCACTCAGCAGGTGCAGGACTCAAACTTCCATAGAAAAAGGAATTTTTTTTCATAAGCCTTTGCATTTGAGAGGTTCATTCATTTCAATCTAACATTTATGTATTCATCAAATTTGCAAGTTATGCACATTTTACATTTTATCAGTCCTGTCAAACCACCCACTGGAAACGTTGGACCAATTTATTCCGTCCTTTTCCCACACCTTATGGTGGATGTCTCTGCATTCTTCAGTGTTACAGGGAGTCAAGCTTCCCAGAGACTGGTCTATTTCATTGATCATTTCAAAGTTCTGGTTCTTGATTTGATTAATCAACTCATGGCCTCTTTCCTTGGTGATTAATGCGTGCTCTTTATTAATTGTTTCCTCTCACTTCCCTTGTATTTATCTGCTCACTTTCTACTTTTGGAATTCTTACTTCAATTATTCTCAATCTCTAAATATTTAAGCATACTTAATTTAGTGAATGACAGCTTTAGAATATGCATTTTACCAAGAATAACCTTAGTCACAGTCTATAGGAATTTGTGTACAGTGGCCTTATTGTCTCAAATGACTGGATAGCCTCCCCTTAGGATGACCTTAGCCATGCCCCAAGAGGTATCTGTGTATGTTGGCCTCATTTTTTTTTACTGACTAAACAGCCTACCTTTGCAGTGTTGATTTCTATTTTGATAGGAGAGGTTTTTTTTTTTTATTGTTTAGCTTCTATGTAGCTCTCATTTGTCTTAATTTAGGCATACTCTTGTATTAATACAATCAGGAAATATCATTTGTAAAGCTTTAATTTGGAGGATTCACTATGGATTTCTCTCTAACCTGGCATGCATGCTGCATCAGTCAGGGTAGGTTAGGCTACAGTAACAAGAAACCAAAAACATGTCCGTGGGTTGAACATGCTGCCTGTTCAAATGGGACCTGAGCTGATGGAAGGTCTGTTTCAACACAGGCTTCCACAACCATAGAGCAGAGAATGGAGCCTGGCCCTTGAAGCCACTTCTGTTCCCATTTCATTGACAGCAAAAAATGCAGAGTTCAACAGAGCACGGATGTCTCCCGTGAAGGGAGGAGCCCTGGATATTGGTGAATACAAATCCTACCATATGCATTCAACAGGTGTTCACAAAGGACCATGGAGACACCTGCTGCTCTGTCAGCAGCTGTCTGGCTGTTCACGACACCTCCTGGGCCCATGCCTACCCCGCCCCCACCTGCCATCCACTTCCTAGCCAGACCTGCTCATGTGGCCCAATTATACCTGGGGTCCTTGCTGATACTGATGCTGCTTCTCACTCCTTCCTCTTTCTTCCTGTCCTGCTATTGTGCAGAAGGCCAGAAAGATCCCAGAAATATTTGTCTCGGCATTGTTGAGCATCTGAACCAATGCCAGAGATGTCTACCTCCAGATCGCTTATATTGAAAAACAAAGATACACGGGTTTGTATAAGTCACTGTGGTTGAGCTTCCTGTTACTTTCAGCTGAAAGTATTGACGGGAGAGAGAGAGAAGTCAGCGTGTGCATTAGTGAGCTTTTCATTACTTTAGGATACCTGCGAGGAGCTCTTAGGAAGGGAGATGATTTTGGAAGGTTCACAGTCCAAGATCCGGTGCCCCATTAGACTGCTGCCTGCTTCAGGCAGAGCACACGTGGAGGGAGATGACACGGTGAGCCTGGAAAGAACCAGAGAGTGCGGCCAGGCCAAGGTCAGCTTAAATAAGCACCTTTCCTTCTCAAAGCATTCCGCCAGTGAGCCAAAGACCTCCCACCGGGTCCATTTTCTAGGATCATAAGCCCATCAAGTCTCTATCCTTACTCCATTAGCCATTAACAGCCGACTGTCCGGCGCTGTGGCATAGCACATAAAGCCACTGCCTGCAGCGCCGGCATCCCATATGGGTGCTGGCTCAAGTCCTGGCTTGATCCACTTCTGATCCAGCTCTCTGCTGTGGCCTGGGAAAGCAGCAGAAGATGGCTCAGGGACTTGGGGCCCTGCACCTGCATCAGAGACCCAGAAGAAGCTCCTGGCTCCTGGCTTTACATCAGAGCAGCTCCAGCCATTGCAGCCATTTGGGGAATGAACCAGCAGATGGAAGACCTCACTTCTCTCTGCCTCTGCCTCTCTGTAACTCTGCCTTTCAAATAAAATAAGTCTTAAAAAAAAAGACTTGGGGGAACCAACCCACCAACATAGGGGACTTTGGGGCCACCCAAACCATAACAGCAAGTAAACAAGAGGCACAATTCCCATCTTCATAATCCTTTGATAGTATTCTGTGGACTAAAAAGAATGTTAAATATGCATTTTTAAAAAGATTTTATTTATTTATTTGAGAGATAGAGTTACAGACAGTGAGAGGTAGAGACAGAGAGAGAAGTCTTCCTTCCGTTGGTTCATTCCCCAAATGGCCGCAATGGCTGAAGCTGTGCCGATCCGAAGCCAGGAGCCAGGAGCTTCTTCTGGTCTCCCATGTGGGTCCAGGGGCCCAAGCACTTGGGCCATCTTCTTCTGCTTTCCTAGGCCATAGCGGAGAGCTGGATTGGAAGAGGAGCAGCCGGGACTAGAACCGGCGCCCATATGGGAAGCCAGTGCCACAGGCGGAGGATTAACCTATTGTGCCACAGTGCCAGCCCCCCTAAATATGCATTTTTAAACATGGAAGAGTTTAGATGCTTCCATGTTATCATGTATGCAAAAATACACTCTGAGAGGGAGGTGTTGAGGCACAGGGGGTTAAGCTGTCCCATATCCAGTGCCGCCGCCCCACATCCTCTCCGAGCCTCCCGTCATCCTTTTCTGTACCGCTATTACATGGTGTGAGGTGGTGACCTCTTCATGCATGTGATCTGCATTTCCGCGATGGCTAATAATGCTGGCGTACTTTCATGTACCTTATTGGCCATGTGTATGTCTTCTTTGGGGAACAGCCTATAATTTTGCTAATAATATGTAGGTTATTTGTCTTTGTGTTGTTGAGTTTAAGTTCTTTATATATACGAGTACAGGCTCCTTATCAGAGGGATGATTTGCAAAGATTATGTTCCCTTCTATAGAGTCCTTTCTCATTTTTTTGATGGGGTCCTTCGAAGCTCAGAAGTGTTTAGTTTTGATGATGTTTTATGTATCTAGTGATTTCTTATTTGTGCTTTTGGTGTCATAATTAAGAAATAATGACCTAAACCAAGGTCACAAAGATTTGCGATTGATTTTGTGTATTGATCTTGGATCCTGCAACCTCACTGAACACATTTATTCTTTCTAATGGGTTTTTTTGGTGGATTCCTTAGGACTGTCTATATGCAAGGTAATGTCACCTGCAAATAGCACTACTTTTATTTTGTTTTCTAGCGTAACCCCCCACACAACGATGAACAGAAGTGAGAAGCACCCTGTGTGCTGCTGACCTCAGGGAAAAACACACCCCTTTTCTCTCCTTGAGTAGGACATAAACTGAGGGGTTTGCATAGATGTCCTTGAACAGGTTGACAAAGTTTTCTTCTATTCTTAGCTTGTTGGCTGTTTTACAAGGGTGTTGAATATTTTTCAAACCCTTTTTTTAATCTGAAAAATGTTCACACCTGTTGAGAATACCATGTGGATTTTGTTCTTTGTTCTGTTCATATAATGTGTTAATTCCCCCTCCCTCTCCTTCTTCTTTTTGGAAAGTTTGACATTAATTCCTTCTTCAGTTTTTGGTATAATTCACCAGTGAAGCCCCATTGGCCTGGGCTTTCTTTATGGGTAGGTTATGAGTTTTTTTTTTTAAATTTTGCTTTATTAATTCAACTTCTTGTTAAAAGTCTATTTAGATTTTCTACTTCTACTAGAGGCAGTTTCGATAGTTTGTCTTCTAAGAATTAGCTTACTTCATTTAAATTATCTAATTTGTTAGCATGCAGTAATAATCATATTCAAATGCTCTCTTATTATCCTATTTATTTCAGTAAGTAGGAACGTCCCCTCTTTCATTCCAGATTTTAATAATACAAGTCTTGCTTTTTCACTTTTAAGTCTAGTTCAAGACTGCCAATTTGTTGACTTCTCTAAGTATCAACTTTTGATCTTACTGATTTTTTGGTGTTACTTTTCTACCCTTTATCTCACTAATTCCTGACATAATCTTTATTATTCCCTTCTGCTTGCTTTGGGTTTCTTTCTCCCATGTCTTCAGGTGGAAGGATATGGTTTGGATATGAGAGTTTCTTTCTTTCTTTTTTTGTTTATTTTATTTGAGAGGCAGAGTTACAGACAGTGAGAGGGAGAGACAGATAGAAATGTCCTCTCTCTGTTGGCTCACTCTCCAAATGGCCGCAACTGCGCCGATCTGAAGCCGGAGCCAGGGGCCTCTTCCCGGTCTCCCACACGGGTAAAGGGGCCCAAGGACTTGGGCCATCTTCTACTGCTTTCCCAGGCCACAGCAGGGAGCTGGATTGGAAGAGGAGCGACCGGGACGAGAACCAGCGCCCATATGGGATGCTGGCGTCGCAGGCGGAGGATTAACCTACTGCGTCACAGCGCCAGCCCCGAGAGCTTCTTTTTTAAAATGTAGGTGATTACAGATACATTGTTTACAGTGTGAGCTGCATCCTGTAAGATTTGCTGTGCTGTCCCTTCCTTTTCATTTATCTCAAAGTATTTTCTAACCTCCTGTGATCTGTTTTCCAATCATTATTTAGTATGTGTTCTGTGCTCACTTCGGCGGCACATACACTAAAAAATTTAGCATGTGGCCAGCGCTGTGGCTCACTTGGCTAATCCTTCACCTGTGGTGCCGGCACACCGGGTTCCAGTTCTGGTCGGGGCGCCGGATTCTGTCCCGGTTGCCCCTCTTCCAGGCCAGCTCTCTGCTGTGGCCCGGAAGTGCAGTGGAGGATGGCCCAAGTGCTTGGGCCCTGCACCCCATGGGAGACCAGGAGGAGGCACCTGGCTCCTGGCTTCAGATCAGTGCGGTGCAACGGCCACAGAACGCTGGCCATTTTTGTTGCATGTATCTTTGGGCTCTATGGCTAGGTGAATATATATAGCTGCTGCACATTCTTGATGCATCAAGCCTTTTACCTTATAAAATGCAGCGCTAGTACCTGTTTCTGTTTAAAGTCTCTTTCATCGGTTAATCATATAGTCACTTCAGCTTCCTTATGATGGCTGTTTGCATATCACATCTTTGCTCATCCTTTTATTTCCAATCTATTTCTATCTTTGAGTCTCAAGTGTATCTCCTATAAAGAGCATATGGTGGCCAGCGCCGCAGCTCAGTAGGCTAATCCTCCGCCTTGCGGCGCTGGCACACCAGGTTCTAGTCCCGGTCGGGGCGCCGGATTCTGTCCCAGTTGCCCCTCATCCAGGCCAGCTCTCTGCTGTGGCCAGGGAGTGCAGTGGAGGATGGCCCAAGTGCTTGGGCCCTGCACCCCATAGGAGACCAGGAGAAGCACCTGGCTCCTGCCATCGGATAGGCGCGGTGCGCCGGCCACAGTGCGCCAGCCGCAGCAGCCATTGGAGGGTGAACCAACGGCAAAGGAAGACCTTTCTCTCTGTCTCTCTCTCTCACTGTCCACTCTGCCTGTAAAAAAAAAAAAAAAAAAAAAAAAAAAAAGGCATATGGTGGGGCCGGCACTGTGGCGTAGCAGATAAAGCCGCTGCCTGCAGTGCTGGCATCCCACATGGGCACCAGTTTGAGTCCTGGCTGCTCCACTTCCAATCCAGCTCTCTGCTACAGCCTGGGATAGCAGTGGAAGATGGCCCAAGTCCTTGGGCCCCTGCACCAGTGTGGGAGACCTGGAAGAAGCTCCGGGCTACTTGCTTCAGATCGGCACAGCTCCGGTTGTTATGGCCAACTGGGGAGTGAACTAGTGGGTGGAAGATCTCTCTCTCTCTTTCTGCCTCTCCCTCTCTCTGTGTGTAACTCTGACTTTCCAAATAAATAAATAAATCTTTTTTTAAAAAAAGAACATATAGGTTGTATTTTGTAATCCAGTGGGGTTATCTGGGTTGTTCTGTTTTGATTGGATTGTTTACTCTACCCACAACTAAAGAAATCATTGCTTCTTGAATACCACGTATTCCCTTCGTTCAGTCCTTTATTTGTATTTTTTTCCCCACTTTATAGAGAGCTGTTCCAGGTCTCTGTGGATGGCACCTTTTCCGAGTCCTTGAATGTCTGAAAGTATTTCTCTCTTATTCTTATGCAAAAACAGTCCTTTGGGAGACCTCAGAACTCTGGAAGCCCCGTGCCACTGCCTTCTCACATTCAGCAGTGCAGGGAAGCAGGCCAGCACCATACTATTTCTTCCTTTGAAATAAGTGTATTTTTATTTCTCTTTTAGTATTTATAGACTTACAATTTATAAAATTCCATAAAATATGTCCAAGTGCAATCACAAATCAGGGGTTTCTTTTGATATAAAGATTTAAATATTCAGAGCAAGAAAATTTTATTTCTTTCCCTCCATCTACTTCATTATATATTTCTGGAACTTCTTTTTATATAAAGGAGTTTTGAGCCATTTGATCTAATCTCATATAATTGTTTTTATGATTTTCCCTTCTTTTTAATATCAATGTTCACCATTAAAATAAAATGAAAATGTTAACAAGATTGCCGTTTCATTTAATCATATGATTCAATTTTTCTTTTTTTTTTTTTTTTTTGACAGGCAGAGTTAGACAGTGAGAGAGAGAGAGAGAAAGGTCTTCCTTTTCTGTTGGTTCACCCCTCAAATGGCCGCTACGGCCGGCACACCGCGCTGATCTGAAGCCAGGAGCCAGGTACTTCCTCCTGGTCTCCCATGGGGTGCAGGGCCCAAACACTTGGGCCATCCTCCACTGCACTCCCTGGCCACAGCAGAGAGCTGGCCTGGAAGAGGGGCAACCGGGACAGAATCTGGCGCCCTGACTGGGACTAGAACCCGGTGTGCCAGCGCCACAGGTAGAGGAATAGCCTAGTGAGCCATGGCGCCGGCCCCGGCCAATTTTTCTACCAACATCCTTTGCATCTCCAAAAATCCCGTTTGCTCTCTGATAAAACCATCTCGCAGCACCTTGCTTCTTGCTGACGTCATTGCCTCATCCTTGAACACCTCACGGCCGTCGCCCGGCTTCACGACGCCTCGCTTGTCCAGGTTCCTCCCCGTAGTTCCTGTTTCACTCTGATGACTTTCTTCCCGTATCTGAAGGTTTTTCTCAGAAAGGAGGTCAAGAGACTGCAAGGCCAGTAGGTGAGGGCGAGTTTCACTCACCGTCCCTCGTGTGGATGGATTTCGAGACCAAAGGAGAAGGAAACCCTGTGTTGCCTTTTTTGGATTGTTCATTTCCTTAATTGATCTCAGCTGCAGAAAACTGAGGTGCGCTCACCCTTCCGTTCGTGGCACATGATCATCCCCAGTCTGCGAAGAGCCCCCTGGTCTTATTCTATCTCATTATCTCCCTCCCTACACTCATCAGCCCCTCTCCAGACAGTGGTCTCAGCAGGGTGTCCGCTCCGGGCAGCTCTGTGGGACCCCACTCCCCAGAACCTTCATTCGTGGTTGGAAGCCTGAGGCAGGGGCCTCTGAGTGTCCTGCACTTGTTGATTCTCGTTCTCTCTCTCTCTCTCTGCTTTCACTAACTGGACAGAGGCTATGGGGTTTGAGGTGTTTGAAGGCATGACAATCCTATTACTTTTTTGGCAACTGTCCTCTTAAGGCAATGAGTTTCAGTGGGCCAGAATCCCTCTTCCATGAACTTTCCCTAGATGGCTTTATATGTATATAGATATAGATATAGATATAGATATAGATATAGATATAGATATAGATATAGATATAGATAGATTGATTTATTTATTCGAAAGTCAGAGTTAACACAGAGAGAGAAAGAGAGGTGAGAGTAAGAGAGAGAAAGGTCTTCCTTTCGTTGGTTCACTCCCCAGTTGGCTGCAACAGCCAGAGCTGTGCTAATCCAAAGCCAGGAGCCAGGAGCTTCTTCTGGGTCTCCCATGTGGGTGCAGAAGCATCTTCCACTTCTTTCCCAGGCCACAGTAGAGAGCTGGGTTGGAAGTGGAGCAGCCAGGTCTCGAACCAGCGCCCATATATATGGGATGCCAGTGCTTCAGGCCAGGTTGTTAACCCACTGCGCCACAGTGCCAACCCCTCCCTAGACACCTTTTGATATTTTGGGTGCGCAGACTTCACTTCTATTTCTAGTAGCTTCATAGGGTAACTCTTTTGTTTGAGGACACATCAGTGGGATATCAGACAAGAGAAAAAGTCACACTGGTGGCTTTAAATTGTCATCCCATATGGGTGCCAGTTCACGTCCCTGCTACTCTGCTTCTGATTCAGTTCCCTAACGGCCTGGGGGAAGCAGCAGAAGATGGAGCTGGTATTTGCACCCCTGCCATCCACATGGGAGACCCAGATGAAACTTTTTTTTTTTTTTTTTGACAGGCAGAGTGGACAGTGAGAGAGAGAGACAGAGAGAAAGGTCTTCCTTTGCTGTTGGTTCACCCTCCAATGGCCGCCACGGCCGGCACGCTGCGGCCAGCGCACCACCCTGATCCAAAGGCAGGAGCCAGGTACTTCTCCTGGTCTCCCATGGGGTGCAGGGCCCAAGCACTTGGGCCATCCTCCACTGCACTCCCTGGCCACAGCAGAGAGCTGGCCTGGAAGAGGGGCAACCAGGACAGAATCCGGCGCCCCGACTGGGACTAGAACCCGGTGTGCCGGTGCCGCAAGGCAGAGGATTAGCCTAGTGAGCCGCGGCGCCGGCAAGATGAAACTCTTGACTTCTGGTTTGGCTTGGCTCAGCCCTGGCCATTGCAGCCACTTGGGGAGTGAACCAGTGGATGAAAGATCACTCTATCTCCCTGTCTCTCCCTCTCTCTTTCAAATAAATAAATAAATCTTTAGGAAAAAAAATTGTCATTTGGCCCATTGGAGGGGAATCTGTAAGACTCAAGATGATGTTGGAGTTCTTCCTCACTACCAAGAGAAACAGTCCTGATGGCTGGCACGCCTCTATTTTGCTGATAGACTTGAGCAAAGCAGAGATGCAAATGTGGGTCAAGGGACTTATTCAATTAATCTCACCCCTTGACTGTAAGCTACAGAAAGGCAAAGAATATGTTGGTTTTGCTCAGCCCCAACTCCCAGGGTCTAGAATACAGCAGCTGACACACAGTAGGCATTCAATAAATACCTGTTCAATGAATGAGCAAATCTTCAGCAAAAATACTGGGCGGCCAAGTGGAATCTACATGTAGGGCTTCAGCTGCCAGCACGGCTCTGTGTCTGGACCCCAGGGACAGGGCAGGACAGGAGCTGCAGAGCGTTGCTTCCTGGTCGCAGTGGGACAAGAGGTCAGGGGACAATGTCCTGCTCCCGCTGCTCTGGCAGGCTTTGGACAACAAACTCAGAACCCGATCCAGCTGAGAGCAAACGTGCCGATGACCCGAGAGCCAGTGAAGTGTATACAAATCACGATCATGCCACTGTTGTCACTCAGGGGTGCACAGAAGCAAAGCAGCATTTGACAACGGTGCGGTCAAGGCCACGGCCTGGTCGCAGAGCCACGGAAACCTTTCTGGTATTTGAGAAGAGATTCACGCAGATTCACGGAGTGAGGAAAGGAAGGAAGATCCTCCTCCTCCCTCCTCTTCCCTGCTCTCCTTCCTCTTCCCCCTCCTCTTCCTCTGTCTCTTCCTGGACAAAATGAGGGCCATGGGAATTAGGGCATCAGCGCTGTGCTGATGAAACAAAACCCCAGTGGCAGGGCCTTGAATGTGTCTGAATTTTCCCTCACATATCCAGAAGTGGAGTCTGGAAATGGACACTTCCGCTGGCCTCCAGACAAGCACCTTATGTGTCTGGGTCTGAGGCAGCTGCTCCGGGCACTGCCATTTCTCAGCTAGCAAGAGAGGGAGAGGAGAGGACAGACATGGAACCTGCTTGCCTCTTACAGACACGCTCTGCGGGCGGCCATTCGGCACCGTGGTAAAGAGGCTGCCTGGGCTGCCCACATCCCGACCACAGTGCCTGGGTTCAAGTCCTGGCTGCTCTTCTGATTTCGGCTTCTGGAAAACGTGCATCCTGGGAGGCAGCCGGTGATAGCTCAGTGCCAGCTCCACGGGAGGGCCTGATTCAGTTCCCACATCCTGGCTTCAGTCTTGGCCACTGGGGAAGTTTAGGAAGTCACTTCATCAGGGGTGCTCTCTCCACTGCCTCTCAAATAAACATATAAGCTAATTAATTAATCAAAAGATGATGAGTCACATGACCACATCTACCGGTCCAGAGGCTGAGAAATGCAACTTCTCGCAAGGCAGAACAGAACAGATTATAGTGGACAACGAGTACTTTCTACTGCAGGAGACATGGTCATTAATCCAGAAAAACATATTTATTTCTCAATGCCACTTCACGTATGTGAAGATGTTGACTCAGGCACCTATTTCACGGGCTAGAGCAGGAAACCTACGGGTCCACCCAACCCCCAGTCACAGTGAACGCTCTGCCCGAGTCTCCCCAAGCCCCAGACATTTTAGAATCAACTTTACCATTTTTACCGTATTTACCTTGCATGCCCCTCGCAAAACTGTGTGGCAGCCGCTCCTGATCTCATCACCGGCCCTACACGCCTCCTGCCGGGTCCCTCGCTTATCCCCTCTGCAACAGGAGCACGCATTCCAGAATGAAACATTACAATAATCGGAGTGCTCTAAACCAGTGGTTCTCAACCTTGCTGCACATCAAAGCCACCTGGGGAACCATAAAAACCCATGAGTATCTAGACCTCCGGGCAGACCAGTTGGATCAGAATCCCGGTGGGGGGGGGGGGGGTTCCAGATCGCAGGCATTGCTAAGAACTCCCCAGGGAACTCCTTTGTGTAAAAGGAAAGAGATCCACCAGCTCTCTGGCCTGGGAAAGCAGTAGAAGATGGCCCAAGTCCTTGGGCCCCTGCACCTGCGTGGGAGACCCAGAAGAAGCTCCCAGCTCCCGGCTTCGGATAGGCACAGCTCCGGCTATTGTGGTCATTTGGGGAGTGAACCAGCAGATACAAGACTTCTCTTTCTTTCTGCCTCTGCCTCTCTGTAACTCTGCCTTGCAAATAAAATAAATAAATCTTAAAAAAAAAAAAAAAAAAAAAGGAAAGGGATCCAGACAGAGCCTTAACATTGGGAAGTACTGCTGGGAGGGGGTGTTTGGCCAAGTAGTTAGGATGCCATTTGAGTAGCCCGTGGAGCATGTGTCGGTACAGTGGTCAAGCTGCCACCTGGGCCTGGGTTCAAGTCCTGGCTCCACTCCCAATTCCAGCTTCCTGCCAATGTACACCTTGGGAGGGCGCTGGTAATGACTTGAGTTGTTGGGTCCCTGCCACCCGTGTGGAAGACCCAGATTAAGTTCTTGGCTCCTGGCCCTAGCCTGGCCCAGCCCCAGGTATTGTAGGCATTTGGGGAATGAACTAGGGGATGGAAGATGTCTGTTTCTGTGTCTGTCTGCCTATCACATAAATATAAAGACCCATCATGTTTAAGAAGTAAAACGAGACACCTGCCTCCCAGCTCTGGCTCCCAGTTCCAGCCTCCTGCTAATGCAGACCCTGGGAGGCAGTGGTGCTGGTGCAAGGAGTTGGATCCCTGCCACGCAGGTGAGAGGCCCAGATGCAGTTCCCAGCTCCTGGCCTCAGCCTGGCCCACCTGCTGTTGTGGGCATTCGAGGAGTGACCCAGAGTACAGGGGCTCCTTCTTTCTATCTGACTCTGTATTTCTCTACCTCTCAAGTAAATAAGGAAAACAATAATTTTTAAAGTAATATTACTAAATTTCTGCAAAAGGTACTTCTACTCCATAAGAAGAGAGCGCCTTGCTTGGCCCTGGCCAGGACGGTCTATCTCAAAGAACCCTAACATCATATTTACACCCATCCTGGGTAGGGGAGGGAGGAGACACGGATTTCTTGCCCTTAGTGGGTCAGCAAGACAGAAGAGGACTTGGATTTTCCCCAGGGCCACTCAACAAGGTCCCAACTCCCACTCCCAAGCTCCAGCAAGACTTTCCCCATGCTGCAATGGCCGGAGCTGTGCCGATCTGAAACCAGGAGCCAGGAGCTTCTTCCAGGTCTCCCACATGAGTGTACAGGGCCCAAGCGTGTGGACCATCTTCTACTGCTTTCCCAGGCCACAGCAGAGAGCTGGATCTGAAGAGGAGCAGCCAGGACTAGAACCGGTGGCCATATGGGATGCAGGTGCCGCAGGTGGAGGATGAACCTACTGTGCCACAGCGCCGGCCCCTTGTCTGCTCTCTGAGCATCCTTAGTGAGGCTGCCTTGCATCTCCTCACTGGCCCCGAGCACAGGGACTTCTGCCCTCACTGGGCAGGCACGGAGCAAGCGAGCAGCACAGGGTCTCAGCCATCACCCCGAAGCCTCTCTCTGCCCCGGGCCCTCGGGGAGGGTCTGACCACTGAAGCCCCATTAGCGCCGACACGCAGGCTCCGAGAAGGCATCCAGAAGGGTGTCGCCCTTCCGTTATTCCCTTTCTGCACTGTCACTCTGACAAGCTCGGGCTGACACAGGGGCCATTAATTTTTCATGCTGCCCTGCTGCAGACACATAGATTTGTTTGGAGCGGTGATAAATGAAATGCAAATGTGGCTGCAAGCCGGGGGCTGAGCCGCCTGGACGACGGGTCACAACAGGCTCCCGCCTCAGCCTCCCGTGCCTCCCGTGAGGCCGGCGGCTGCTGCTTTCCATGGCTGTGAAGGCTGCACCGAGCAGAGGTGGCGGGCGGGCGGGTGGGGAAAGGGACCAGAACCCACACAGCTGGTAGCACGCCCTCGATCTGGTGTCTGATCTCCTGTTTATCTCCATTTGGACTGTCCTGGGTAGAGGTGTTTTAATTGCAAACCATTTCCATTCTTTTTCCGGAAGCAGGCAGGGCATACATTATTAAATAAATAAATGATTAAGAAACATCTAATTATTGTTATTACTTTCCTACTGGAAGGTTACTTCCAAGTTGCTTCTTATTAAAGTCGTTCATCACCGAGCCACCGTGCCCTTTCCAGGGGCACTGCTCCTGGGACCAATGGGGGACGCCGCCTCTCGTGGTACGCAGAGCTTAATAAACACGAGGATATTGATGGCTACAAATTCCTCCCTCAGCCCAAACTCCAGCGTGATGGATGGATGCTTCCGAAACATGGTGGCGATTCCTCTGGCCATTCATCAGCCCCACCACAAACACAGGTGTCAGCGCCAGCAGCCATGGACTCTAACTGCCTCCCCCGGAGCGCACGGAGAGAAAAGCCCGCCGCGTCCCCCGCTCGGGGACCTCGTCCATTTTTCACGCCGCGCTGCAGTCCCTGACTTATTAAATATTTATAACAATGTCATTATTTACCAAACAAGCTACCCGACTGTGTCGACGGCCCCTGGAGCAAGACTCCTGAGTGTACAGAGCAGAGAACCCCCCCCCCTCCTCCCTGCGCCCCCGGCCGCTTCAGCGCCCCTCCGTTGTGGGAGAACCTTTCGAGCAGAGGTGAGTGGGTCTTGCCTTCCATCCAAGATGCCTCCTGAGGTCTCTCTGAGGCTTTGGTCCAGGGGGCTGTCGGGTCCCGGAGGCACAGTCCTGCTGCAGACCAAGGCCCGCTGAAGAGCCAGGGACTGTCCCACGAGAGACTTCCCCACCCGCCCTGGTCCCATGGTCAGGAGCAACGGCTGCCTACAAGGCTTCCGGCAGCAGATAAAGAACCTCATTCACCGCGCAAAGATGCGCGCGAGGACTTTTCCAAAAGTCCGCGGATGATGGAATTGAAAGGTAAGCTTAGGGGTGGTGTGTGGCCTCGCAGTTAAGATGCTGCTGGGACTCCTGCATCCCTTATCCAAACGCTTGTGTCCGAGTCCCAGCTCTGCTCCTGATTCTAGCTTCCTGCTAATGCGCGCCCTGGGAGGCAGCGGAGACGGCTCCACTAGTGGGGTCCATGTCAGGGGAGACTGGCTCCCGACTTTAACCTGGCCCACCCTTAGCCACTGCAGACACTTGGAGAGTGAACGAGTCGGTGGGAGACCTCTGTCTCTCTACCTTTCAAATGAATAAATCATTTTTCAAAGTTTGCTTTGATGCGAAAGTTTCTGAAGCCTGTGCAGTTTTTTTCATCTCACACACACTTCCCCGCGAGCTTTCTGGAGACTTTTTGGATGCATGCATTGGAGACGTTACACTGACATAAATTTTTCTTTTAATTCCATCTGTCCAGGGACTTCCTGAACTCCCCTCACATGGAGCAGTGTCAGGCCCGGGGCATGGCCCTGGGTGCTCAGGGGCCAGATGTTATGGGTAGCCTCCCAGCAGGGCTCTCTCCAGGAAAATGTGCCTACTACTTTCTTCACTTCCCTTGGTCACAGGCCAGTGACCCGGATCCTGCTCCGTGGGATCTGAAGGCGGCTTTGAAGACAGCGATGGTTACTCTGGGAAACACTGTGCTATAGATTCCTCCACCCTCAGGTGGCTGTTCTTGCATTACAGGTCTGTGGCCAGCACTGGAGCCCAGATCTGAGGACAGAGGCCAAGGTGCTGAGAATGACAGAAGTGCCCCGGTCCTCAACTGAGCCCACCCTTGCCCCGCCAGGCCTCTGGACTTCTTAATGAGTGAGGAGGCTTTTAATAATTTCTTTCTGGGGCCAGCACTGTGGCACAGCAGGTTAATGCCCTGGCCTAAAGCACCAGCACCCCATATGGGCGCCGGTTCAAGACCTGGCTGCTCCACTTCCGATCCAGCTCTCTGCTATGGCCTGGGAAAGCAGTGGAAGATGGCCCAAGTCCTTGGCCCCTGCACCTACGTGGGAGACCTGGAATAAGCTCCTGGCTTCAAATCGGCACAGCTCCGGCCGTTGCAGCCAACTGGGAAGTGAACCAGTGGATGGAAGACCTCTCTCTCTCTTTCTCTGCTTCTCTTCTCTCTGTGTAACTCTGACTTTGAAATAAATAAATAAATCTTTAAAAAAATTTCTTTCTTGCACTGTTAGAATACTGCGATAATGAAAACTGCTGCAGGCACGATCCATGATAAAATTAGAGGGCCAACGTTTGCAGAGACACAGGACATTCGTATGGCCTTTAAAAGCATCTCCACCAAGATAAAGAGTGACGATGAGGGGAGAAGCAGGAACTTTGCCACGGGAAGCCCTCTGTCACTAAGCGGTCAAGGTTAAAATCACCCGAATTCAGACATACGAAGGCCTCCGTATAACCCCACGAAGCTCTAGGAAGTACATATTGCTTTTGTGACACTCCTGGCCACAAAATGCAAAACCTCAGCCAATTCATGAGCACCCATGAGACAAACCCCGAACCGAGGGACAGTCTGGAGAAGTGGCTTACTTCACAGGTGTCAAGGTCACGAAAGACTATGAAGGAGACCAGAAGAACCAAGGATACAGGAAAACTAACTGCACTGTGGGATCTGGGATTGAACTCTGATACAGGAGGGGGAAAAAGGCAGTAGAGGAAAAACTGATGAAGCCAGATCAACTCTGCAGTACAGTTAAAAGTATTGCATCAATGTTAACTCCCGGTTTTGACAACTGTATCGTGGTTAGACAAGCTGCTGCCAACGAGGCGCTCCTCAATCGTTACCAGAAAGTACAAATTTCCTTATTTCCCAAATTCGCTGCCATAAATATGACTTGGGGATTACAAAGAACAGGACAGTGTACAATACAAAAATGTTCCCTTTCTTACTGTACTTGCGTGTGTGAACTATAACTTTTCCTATGTAATATTGTACAGGGTATAGGAAATCTTTAAACACACTCACACACAAGCTTTGAGTAAGATGGGCCTAGGTTCTTAGCCAACATGCACCATTCACGACAGGTGTGGCTTTTAGGCGAGTGGTTTGCTCTAAGTATGAAGTTGCAATAACAGGGCTGACTGCGGCTGGACGCTGTCACTTACAGCAGAAAGCAACCAGAATGCGACGGGCATCCGAGCACAGGCAGACAAAAGGTCCTGCTCTCATGGGAGCTGCAGTCCGGTGCGGAAGACAAGTGATGAAACCAGGGGCCAAGAAGGAGCGGCAGGGGCCGAGAGGTGGGGCTGCAGTGGAGCAGGGCGGCGTGAGACACGGCTGCAGGGTAATGGGGCAGTCGTGGGAGGACTCTTGTAGGTGCCCTTAGAGAAAGGACAGCCGGTGAACACACGGTGGGAGGGCTTTCCCCGTAGGGCAAGGAACCAGCAGCCAAGCCCCGTGGTCAGGATACTCGAGGGAAGCTCTGTCTGAAGAAGAGTGGTAGAGGACAGAGCTGTGGTCTGAGCGATGGAAGAGGAGCTGGACAGGGCTTGCTAATGGAGGAGATGTAGGGAGGGGTTGGGGGGTCAAGGGAAGGGGCAGCTTCAAGGATGGGGCCCTGGATCCTGGTAGGGGTGGACGACGCTGTCATACAAAGCTGGGAGGAAGGATAAAGTGGAAAATGAACCATGTTTGTCGTATCCTTCCATATCTTTTATTTATTTATTTATTTGAGAGGTAGAGTTACAGACACTGAGAGGGAGAAAGAGAGAGAGAGAGGTCTTCCATCCGATGGTTCACTCCCCAAATGGCCGCAGCGGCCAGAGCTGTGCTGATCCAAAGCCAGGAGCCAGGAGCTTCTTCCTGGTCTCCCAAGTGGGTGCAGGGGCCCGAACACGTGGGCCACCTTCTACTGCCTTCCCAGGCCATCAGTAGAGAGCTGGATTGGAAGAGGAGCAGCCAGGACTAGAACCAGCGTCCATATGGGATGCCAGCACCACAGGTGGAGGATTAACCTACTGTGCCATGGTGCCAGCTCCTTATTTTTTAATTTTTAAAAAGATTTATTTTATGTGAAAGAGTTAGAGAGAAAGAGGGAGAGACAGAGAGAGATCCATCTTCCATCTTCAGGTTCAATCCCCAGATGGCCACAATGGCCAGCCAGCACTGGGCTGGGCTGAAGCCAGCAGCTAGGAGCTTCTTCTGGGTCTCCCACGTGGGTGCAGGGGCCCAAGCACTTGGGCCATCTTCTGCTGCCTTCCCAAGTGCATTAGTAGGAAGCTGGATTGGAAGTGGAACAGCCAGGACTTGAACCGGTGCCTATATGAGATGCCGATGTCACAGGCAGCGGCTTTACCTGCTGTACCACAGCACCGGCCCCAAACAGATTTATTTGTTTATTTGAAAGGCAGAGTAACAGAGGGAAAGAGGAAGAGATAGAGAGAGCTTCATCTGCTGGTACATTTCTCAAATGGTCACAACAGCCAGGGGTAGGCCCAGGCCAAAGCCAGGGGCCAAAAACTCCATCCAGGTCTCTCACAGGTGCATTAGCAGGGAGCTGAATCAGAAGTGGAGCAGCCAGGACTCAAACTGGCACTCCAATATGGGATGCCAGCATCGAGAGCAGCAGCTTAACACACTGCACCACACTACCCCCACCCCTCATTGTTTCAATATCAACTTATCTCCACCCTTCCATTGCTTCAGGAAGCCAGCCCCAGATAGGGTCAATCATTATTGCTCGTCTGTCTCTTCCAGATGGGCATTCAGCTAAACTAGGGAAGGGCCTTTTCTTTCTCTGTCTGCTCAGTGATAGCTCCTGAACCCCCGACTGGTGCTCCACAAACACTTGTTAAATGAATGCCCAATTTTTATGGAATGACCCAAAGGCAGAGACTTTTAAAAACTACCACCCAGCTTTGAGTTACTCTGTTCCTACCACCAGCGGAGGACTAAGGCGGAGGCGCTGGAGAAAGACAGCCTCACCTGGGGCCTCTCACACTGCCTAGCCTTCAATCAGAAAGGACACCAAAAAACAGAAGAGAAGAAGGAACAGGGACTAGAAATGAATCCACCTGTGGCTGGAGAGTAAGTGTTAGCACACACAGACGGGACAGTAAGTGAGGGGCGGATACTGGGGACAGTGGGTTAAGCTGTTACTTGGGATACCTGTATCCCACGTTGGAGTGTCTGGGGTCAAGTTTCACCTCCACTTCCCATTCAGCTTCCTGAAAATGCGCACTTGGGGAGGATGGCTCAAGAACCTGGACCCTTACCACCTGCAGGGTACAAACGTAGATCAAACCAAATACACTAATGAAATGAAAGGCCAACGGGGGCGGGCACTGTGGCATAGCAGGTAAAGCTGCCACCTGCAGCACCGGCATCCCATATGGGCGCCAGATTGAGTCCTGGCTGCTCCATTTCCAATCCAGCTCTCTGCTGTGGCCTGGGAAAGCAGTGGAAGATGGCTCAAGTCCTTGGGCCCCTGACCCCATGTGGGAGACCTGGAAGAAGCTCCTGGCTCCTGGCTTCAGATCAGCACAGCTCCCGCCGTTGCAGCCAACTGCAGAGCGAACCAGTGGATGGAAGACCTCTCTCTCTGCCTCTCCTTCTCTGTGTAACTCTTTCAAGTAAAATTAAAAAAAAAAAAAAAAAGGCCAATGAACCAAGCACCCCGATTCAGCCTCACACTGATCACACAGACACTATCACCCGCGTTCTACAGGTGCAGAAGTCAAGGCACAGAGAAGCGCAGGCACCCGCCCAAGGTGGCCCAGCGTGGGAGTCGCATGGCCTCCCTCCTGTCCATCCACCCAGCACTGCCTGAGCTCAGCCCTTCAGAGACGGCACCCAGACTCCTGCAACCAGCTCCCAGCTGGGCTCCCGGCCCACAGGTTGTCACGGTGACCCTGCTAAGGCACAAACTCACCAAAACCTCTTCCTGGATGCTCCAAAGGTGGCTCAGGAAAGGTTCCTCTCTGGATCTCTGCCCACCTCTCACCACCCCACCCCCCGCTCTGCCCTACACTCCAGGAAGTGCTCCCCCCTCAGCCCGCCCCACTGCAGGTGGATGTGACGCACGACCCAGCGCCCCCTCCCGAGCCCTCCTCACCGCTCTTGTTAGAATGGTCAGTGGCACCCTGAGTGGTCAGTCTGAACACGCCACAGCCGCTCCATTCCCGAGCAGCCCTCGCTGCTCTCCTGGTACGCTCATTCTTCTTCCACTCCGAATGGTTAAAGCAGCCTACCCGAGTAAATCCGTTCAGGTGGTGCCTACATCTTTACTGTCATCAGCATGTGCCTGGAGCATCCCAGGGGGTGGGGGAGGAGCAGAGAGGGGAGTGGCCTAGGCTGAGTTCCCACATGAACCTGCACTAAGGTGGGCGGTGAAAAGTGATACAGAAATGGGGGGCGGGGGGCAGCAAAGGCCCTGGGGATACCTGAGCTGAGATGTAAATGGGGTGAGGGAGAGAGCCCTGTGGGATCTCGGAGGAAGCCATTCTATAGGGCAGAGCCATGAGTTCCAGCTGTGCCCGCTGGCCTGACCTCCGTGAACCGCCTCGGGCCCCGCATTGGGCACTGGGGTGGTCCTAGCTCTGGCGTCTGTGCTCCAGGAGGCACGGCCAAGTGAGGGAGCACAGACTGATTCCAAATGAAGACAGGAAGGAGGCACCATCTCCACTGGGCTTGGAACCTAAGGCCGCTGCCCTCCACCCCCTGCCTGCACCGCACAAGCCCATGGGACGTCCTGTTCCCAACTCGAGGGGGACAGATGCGTCTCAGCCCCTGCCCGGAGTCTTCGGCATCGGCTCTGTGCACCTTGGGCCTCGGGGGCTGTTCCTCAAAAAAAGGGAACATCCCAAGACCCCGCCAATGCCAGGCAGCTCTGGTTTCCACCGCACACCACAGTCCCATTCACATCACCTCAAGCAATGTGGAGTTGCTGGGAATCCAAGGAGCCAGTGGGGTTCGTGTCTCATCCCCGCAAACTCTAAGAAAAGAAGCACGCCGGCACCGCGGCTCACTAGGCTAATCCTCTGCCTTGCGGCGCCGGCACACCGGGTTCTAGTCCCGGTGGGGGCACCGGATTCTGTCCCAGTTGCCCCCCTTCCAGGCCAGCTCTCTGCTGTGGCCAGGGAGTACAGTGGAGGATGGCCCAAGTCCTTGGGCCCTGCACCCCATGGGAGACCAGGATAAGTACCCAGCTCCTGCCATCGGATCAGCGTGGTGCACTGGCCGCAGCGGCCATTGGAGGGTGAACCAACGGCAAAGGAAGACCTTTCTCTCTGTCTCTCTCTCTCACTGTCCACTCTGTCAAAAAAAAAAAAAAAAAAAGGGCGAGGCCACGGGGTTACGTGGGGAAACGTGCATCAGGGTGACAGCAGCCTTCCTGAGCCACACACAGGTGAACAGGGCTCACACCAGACCAAGACCCAGTTCCAGAGGGTTCTGCATGTGGTAGACCAACCCACCCATGTGGAGACGTCTGAAAGGGAGCAGGGCCGCCACCACCGTGTACTGGGCTTGGGGGCGGGGCTCCAAGGCAAGGGGCTTCACCCCCAACCTCGCTGTCTTCTGCAGTTGGCAGGGGTGGGCAGGTTTGTTCAGGGGCGCATCACCCACACTCTTAACTCCTTGGACGCTGCATGACTGCTACCTCTATGCACTTAGGACACGGGAAGACCTCGGGCATGTGAAGCCCCTTGAACCAGTGTCCTGTGGTTCAACTCTGTAATCGACTACTACCATCAAAAATAGAGACGGGGTCAGAGGTGCTGAACCTTAGTTCATGCTCATCTCCCCAGCCCCAACCCTAAATTCTAACACAGTGGTATAGGAAGACAAGATCTGCTCTGCAATCTGGAGTCGAGTGACTGGGAACAAACTCACCCTAACAAAAAGTCCTGCTCATGGACACTGCACCCCTCAACTCAGAGTAAGCACCTCCACACTGGGAGAGGCGAGCCATCTGCAGCCTGGGCTTCTAAAACACACTGAACTACTGCGATCTTTAGTGCCCCCAAGTGGTCACGAGCGATATGACACCCTCAGTAGGGAGTTCTGTGCTGCAGACTAATGACAGCTGGAAAAATATCAGAACCTGGTGGTTAAATAGGATATTAAGTAAGAGAGGGCTGAGAAAAACCACCGCTCTCTCTTCCTCATAATAAAAATGTGACAGAAGAGGGAAAATAACAAGTAGGAAACGTGGAAAACCCGGGGTCGGGTTAGAATGGAATTCTGGGGCTCAAGATCAAGTCCCTCTGCTCTGTCATGGAGGAAATGGTGAATGTTAACCCCTGATTATGCAACCACAGAAGCATGGATGGCACTGGCTGTCTTCAAGTTCTCCAGAGTATCTGCATTTATCCTTCTGTAACCAGCTTTCTTAAAAGTTTGATTTAATGCAATTTCAAGGCATTTTGTTTAGACAGATGCCCTGTACAAATTAGTTCAACACCAAAAAAAAGACATCCGTTGGCAATGGGGAGAAGAGAGGAAGATGGCTTGAAGAGGGCATCGTGTAATAAATTTATTATGTTTTGTTACATTTTCCACTTTTAATTCCAACCGTATGCTGTATAGTCAACTGCTGTTTCGGAAATAAAACGTCTTAAACATAAAAATAGAGACTCTGCTTCTTAAAAGTGCATTCCCCTTGAATAATAAAACATACAAATAAATAACAGAAGTCGGCGACACATCTCATGCACTTGTCTTCTAAAATAATTTAAAACATTATGATACACTTTCTTCCAGCCTCCAGGAAAGACATCCTGCCTTCCAGATCATTGTACAACCAAAGAGGAAACTTCCACAGAAATCACTCGGGGTGGGGGTGGGGGTGGGGGTGTGAGCAATGAATGCCAAAGCATCTCGTGTACGGTGGTAGGACATGCGGCTTTCAAGAGTCAGTGTGGAAACGGAGAGGCTGTTTCTGTAGTGGGCCTTGGAGTCAGTTTTAACCAGTGGTGAGAGGCACGGTTGGTGAGCGAACCCAGCTAGAGCGCCAAGTGTGGGTCAGAAAGCCGCTCTGTGTGATGACGCCACGCCACTTGGAATAGCACCTGGGAGACCTCCTGCTGCATTTTCAGATACCGTCACTCTGGGTGGCCTTTCCGAAGACACAGTTCCTGGAATCCTTCATTCCTGAAACTGCGGAGACCACCAGGCCGCCTGGGTTTATCTTCCTTTTGTGGGCAGCAGAATGCACAAGCCGCTGAAACACCTGAGCACCCACAGCATTCTGAAGAGGCCCCGGCGCACTCAGCTCACCACAGATTAAAACCGCGGATCAGGTACTGCCAGCTGTCTGGATGAGGACTACTCGGTATGTAAAGACAGCAGTGAGAATTGCAAATGAAAGAAAAAAACTGAAGAGAATGCCCTACATTCATTTCAACTGCAAGAGAATTCCTGGAGCTACACTCTGTGTGAGGAGGAAGTCCAGTGGAGAACGGGCCGCCAGGGGGTCTGCTAGGACCACAAGCAGGTGACCGGCCTAGCTCAGCGGGCACAGCTTTTCAAGGCTGGAGAGGCGGTTTGCCACTTTCTAACTCGGACTGACTGCCCTCCTGCCCCAGCTAGAAGTGCGGAAGGGACACAGCCCGCAGGGCCACTCCCCGGGAGCCCAGTGCCCACGGACGGGCAGGTGCGGTCAGCAGCCGTCTGTCTGTCTTTGCCTCCGGCACACGCGGAGGACTCGGAGTCCTGAGGGCCCTGCCTGGCAGTGATCTCGCCTCGGCTCTCAGCAAAGGGACGGAGGATCACAGCTCCGACCGCCGCCTGGGAACACCAGGGCTGGAAAACAGGAGGCAATCCGGGGACCGCCCCCATTTCCCAACGTTTCCTGGCAATGATTCCAGGGAACACTGGGTGCCCCGATCTCAGACAAGTCATTCAGGAGAGGCCAACATGTGCCATTCTAAAAGGCCTCTTAGGAACCCCTCTCCTCCCCCAAACTGGGAAACACTGGTTCTAGGTGAATGAGAGATGGATCTAGAATCTACCCGCTGTACGACACCCCCGTGAGTCCCTCGGGCCTTAATCTTATTGTAACCAGGGGATGGGTCTCTCCAGGGCCTTCCAGAACAAATCCAAGTCTCTACAAAAGCATTTGAAAATCATTAGCACTGTTTGAAGCCCCAGTCTTTCCTGGTGACGAGAGAACTCTAGAAGATATAAAAAATTAAAATCTATAGAAAATGGCAGGTTATTTTTTAGAACAAAATACTTTGGGAAAGTCTTCAGGCTAAATACAGTATATACACCGATATGTGTTCAACATAGTCAATTCCACTTCTGCTTGCAAAACACTTATTTTACACACAATCTTGCCAATGATCAAAAACCTCATCAGAGACGTTTGATCAAAAACGTCGTCAGAGAAATATATGTAAAGCAAGACAACACATTCATGCGCTCCTATACTGATTAAGCCACATTGTAAAACGTTACAAATTCAAAAATAGAGCTCCATAACCTAAGAGTGGCCTTTTTCGTTGTTGTTGCTTTTTTTAAAACTTAACATTTTGTAAAGTCTGTATTTTTCATGGGTTGCTTGCATAGGTAGTAAGAGCATGCGTTCTGGGTTAGATGGAGGCCATGCAAAAAAACTGTTACTTGGGACAGAGATGATCGGTCATGCTCAAATGCAGCTGCAAAAACGAACATTTTGGGAGTTGATCAAAAGGCAGTGTGAGACACAGAATGTTCGTTCAAATAAAAGCATTGGATCCCCCCCCCCCAATATGTAGTCAGGTTTAACAATAATATGCCCTTTATGAAATTAAAGCCTGCACGGTAATAGCTACTTTTTATATTTATGCTTATGATAGGCACTGGTTTGTCAATACATTTTGCCCTTCTCAATTCCAAGTAACACAAAGTTCAATGCACCTCCGGAATGTGGTTTGATGAAACGGTGCTCAGAATTTGCACACTGTCTCAGAAGTCCAACCCAAAACACTAATGATCTTTGCACCCATTAATTATAATAACCTATGTAGGAAACAGTAACTTCAGGAGTTCAGTAATTAGAGTGAAATGTTACATGTCCATTTAGAAACACATTTATTTGGAACTCACGGGAGCTTGGTCACAGCTGCAGCTACTGTTCCCTTTACACACTGTGCCTTTTGTCATGACAGTTATTACAGAGGGATGACAATTCTTCCCAGTTCCCCAGAAAGCCCCCACACCCATGCCATACAAACGGAGATGACCAAATTCTAACGTAAAGCGACTGGGCAGTGGATCTCCCACCCCTCCACGGTGCAGACAGCTCCATCTCAACTGTGGGAGTAAAATGTCTCCAGAGACAAAGCAGGGGTCTTCCGGTTTCCAGACAGAGCTGACCGGCTCCAGAGGAGCTGACGGACCAGAGTCCACGTGGTCTTTTTACCGAGGACCGGCAGGGACATCCGGGTGGTACTCCCCAGGCTCCTCCTTAGCAAGTTCCCGAGGCGGTCAGCTGTGCCTTGACAGGCAAAGCAGGCTCTCCGTGAACGTCTGCACAATGAATGAAAGAAGAAAGAATGGCTACCAACAAGTGTGAAGCCATGCACTGGTAATCACAGTGCTTCAGGCAAGCGGCAGTCCCACACCCGGCCCTGCTGGGCCACGTGTTTGTTCTCACTTCAGGTTAAGCTGCTTTTAGGATGAGAAAACACAAAAGGGGTGGGAGACCTGGTCAGGTGAGAGGCGCCTGCCAGTGGTTTCTTTGTGCTTCCAAGTTATCTAAGGGCAGGGCCTGAAGGAACGAGCCAAGCTAGGGCACTGGCAGAAAGAAATCAAGAAGAGACGCCTTTTCTTTTTAAAGCAACACTACAGATACAGCACTACTGCAGGCGACCACTCGGTGCCTACCAGGACACACCTGCTCTCAGCAGGCCCTGGGTGTCAACCAGAAACCTAAGTTGGCAAACGAGTTTTAACCCCAAAACACAAAAATGTTCATTTTGCCAAGTATCACTGGGAAAATAAAAAGGTAAACATACGTCCCTAACCCTACAGAGCAACTGAATTGAACTAAGTGAACAATCTTCCCTTAAGATACTTTATGCCCCAAAAAGGGCCTCCCAGATTTTAGGCAAAATATCCTTTTCTGTGGTTTACAGTTGCACCACATAGGTAGGGACAATGAAATTTCCACTGTTCACCAACCAGGGAAACACAATGGCTTAACGATGCCTAGGCAACGCCATAACAGTTCCTGTTTTCTTTTTCTATTCCAGCAAATCTGAAACAAGGACTAAACTCCAAAGACAGATAGTTTACAGATTTTATTAAATTATAGAAATTTTATTTCTAGAGCTCATGAGACGTAAAGGGAGTTCTGGAGGTTTTCTTTTTTTCCCCCTCAAAACACTGGACATAATGGAAAACACATTCCTAGAGAATTCGAGAATAAAAAAAAAATTACCACTGTGAAAATTAAACCAGCTTCTATTAATGCTTGTCTGGCTACAGCGAAAGAGTGTTTATTAAAACCCTTTGTCTAATCAAACGATAACTCTAGACCAAGTCAGAGCTTCCTTAGACAGGAGGTATCATGTGGGCTCTACCTAGTAAACAGACGACAGGCTCAGAGCAGACAGTCCGCTCCTGACACCGACCACCCACGTCCGGCGCACCTTCTTCAGGAATGAACATGCCGGCCCACTGCAGCACAAACACTGAGGGGGCCGTGAGCAGGCCGATGGAGGCGGCACCGGCACGGACGCAGCCAGTCCCCCGCGGCCACCCTCCAGCACGGCAGAGTGCTTTGGGAAGTCACTGAGAACTGGGGGGGGACCTCAGGGGTGTGCCACGGGAAACGGGCTCCCATCCGATGAAATCCATGGAGCGCTCGTGGTTAACTTTCAGAAGGCCGAATACGTTACATCTTAGCTATTGCCAAGGTCTAAAATTCCAAGCTACCTTCAACACAAAGAGCCTCGGCACTTGCAAGTTACCAGCGAATGCTCAAAATAGCAGCAAAATAAAGTTCAGTAACCTACTGGAAGTACATCCAAGAGGTATTCAAGAAAAAAAATAAAAAGAACGAGAAGGCAGTGCAGGGTTTCCAGCTCCACGTGTGTATTTTCTTTGCAAACACAGCAATACTGAAAAGGGATGACACAAACGAATCTGTGCACCAAGAGCCCAGGAGGAACCTGACACTCTGTGACCCACCCTCCAAAGTTCAGATTTTTAAAAACATATGAACTTAGCACACCATATTTTATGGCAAAGTGACAAATGCTATCCAGGGAGAATCGGGACCATGACTCTCTCGACGGTATTAAAAAAATAACAATAAAGAGAAGAAAAGCTAAAAATTGAGCAGAAAAGTACTGCCAGGAGACCTCGAGAAAAGCTGGAAAAGCTGTCTCTTGATTATCTGTAGGTTCTCCTTTTTCTTAACAAGAAACGCCGTTTGCAACGACGCCGCCAGATGGAACACGCTCCAATCCTGCTAGTGAGCTCTGGCGTGAGATTACATCTTCAGCACAGAGGAGAAATAAAGGAGTTAGTGCAAAGCGTGGTAGCTAGGACCCACGGACAGAACCCGAAGTGCGCGTGGAACCCTCTGGCACCGGCCGCTTCCACGTGCCACGGCTGACGTGTGCTCTCCGCGTTACGAGGCGAGGAAACACGAGCGTGCAGATGGGGAAGCACGAAGCGGTCAACTTCCAACAGAAAGAAAGCAACACAGGGAAAGGAAGGTAAGTGTACAGATGCGTGCATCCAGTTTAGAATCCTTTTTTTTTTTTTCCAGGACTCTTCCAAAGGTATCAACTGCCCTCACTACAGTTTAAAACCCCCATGGCCTTGGCTAGCAAATTCATAAGGAACTTTCTGGCTGTCCAGTTTGCCACCTCTTAGGACGTACTATGGCACACACGTCTCTGCAGACACGAAGGCAGAGAGACTCTTCCACCTCTGAAACGTCTGTGGCAGTAGGAGAAACAACAGTCACCCGCGTGCCATCCTCCTCTTTAACCCCGTTACTGAAGCGCATCGAGCCTAGACCAGCCGAGTGTATACCTGAGAAACATTAGTGTGAAAATATTGCCCTTTACAAAGACTGCAAGATGGGCCGGAAAGTGCAGAAAGCAACAGTTTTTCCCTCGGTTTGTTTTGTTGTTAGCGTCACAGTTTTCAGAGCTCCCGGTGCCACCCGACAATCGGCAGAGGGAGGCCGAGTCAACAGCTCACCCCACTACTCACTAACGCCAGCGTCACTGCTTCACAGGTTTCAAAATCCTAGTGTCCGCCAAAAGTCATCAGAGTTCTCCAGAAAGAAATATGTACAACTGCTAGAGGGGACTGTCCAAAGGACCGCTACGAGTATTCCAGTTAGCTTGGGGTCAATGCTTTGCCTATGGCTGTTATTTGGTTCAATGGCAGAATAAGGCGACGCTTTTAACAATTTGCAATTGAATTCTATCTCACATACACACACACCTACACACACACACACACACACACACACCCACGCCCACCCAAACATACGCGCAGTCAGCCATGTGACCCGAAAAATACAAAACAAAAGCAGAGCGGGCTTTGGTGGGAGGGGCAGGGTTCCAAATAAATAAACATCTTTACAGAGGAGACGCTGGCTCGCTCGCTCGCTCGCTCGCTCGGTGTGCAGCGACCTCACTGAGGTCTCTGGGACGGCCGTGCAGGGGTGCTCGATGACTTTCTGGAGGCTTTCTCGGCAGGCTGCCTGCCGCCAGGAGACGAGGGCGCTCCGGAGTCGAGCGGGGAAGACTTGGATCTGCGAGCGGACAGCAGGGAATGTTTAGCGGAGGCGGGGTCCTTGGGGACGAGCGGCTCTTTCCCGAGCACAGTGGCCTGTGTGGCCTGTGGCTGCTGGGAGCCGGGCGGCCGGAGGCCTCGCTCTGCCTTCTCATCCGCGCTGTTCTTACAGGCTGACTTGGCGGAGCCCCCGCCGGCTTTTCTGGAGAGCAAGGCTGTCTTGCCGAGGTCCGTGGAGCGCCGGGTCTCCTTCTGTCTCA
Organism: Oryctolagus cuniculus; assembly: GCF_051225735.1. NCBI lineage: Eukaryota > Metazoa > Chordata > Mammalia > Lagomorpha > Leporidae > Oryctolagus > Oryctolagus cuniculus. The sequence goes on along the minus strand of NC_142885.1, from coordinate 53,650,318 downwards.
AGGCGGACTTGAAGAAGGACAGCCCCTTGTCCTCGGACTTGCTGTCCCTCTTCAGAGCCGACCTCGCGCTCGTGCTGGGGGAGCGCAGGCTGGCCATGGAGGAGCTCCGGACGTGCTTGCCGTCACCCCTGCCCTCCCCAGCTCGGGCCTGGCTCACCCGGGGGGAACTGGGCTTGGAGGTGGAGGTGACGCTGCCTCGGTCAGAACCCAGGCTCTGTCTGGAAGCCTCACGACTCAGGCTGCGCTCCTGAGTCCTGCTCTGCCCGGCGGGGAAGGGGCCTCTGGCTGTGGGGCCGGAAGCTTTTCTGGCCGATGTCGAGGAAGCGGTGTGAGCGAGGGCAGAAGCCAACTTCTGCTTCTGCGGAGAGGGAGAGGACACAGAGTCCTGGGACTTGGGTGACGACTCCTTCTTGGGCTGGGCGGGGGTGGGGGCCGAATGCCTTCCACTGGCCCTGGCAGAAGACTCGGCTTTGCTCCGGGAACGGGAGGGCTTTCGAGACACCTGGACGGGAACGGGAGAAGAAGGGGACGTGCTAGAAAGAGACGAGTCCTGGCTCGCCAAGGCTGGCCTCCCCTTCCGCAAGCTCTTATCCGGCTCACAAGTGCCTCTGGGGCCAGGGGATCTCTTGGTTGTGCTCTCTGGTTTCTTTGTGAGGGAGCTCGGCTGGCTCGGGGCTTTTGCCTCTTTGACTGGAGAGCTGTCCACGGAATCGCTCTGGTCCACGTAAGCAATCTGGTTGTTGTTATCAAACGGATCAGAGATGGGGGGCAGGCGCTGCCCTTGTGCTGAGTTTTTGCCCTGTGGATCCGCAACACCAGAGCTGGATCTGCGCGTGTCTGACTCATCTCTGAACACACCTTCCATGACTGCCAGAGGGGCTCGGCCCACAGCCCTGTGCTCGCGCCGGCTGGGACTGTCGCTGGGCTCCTGGTAACTGCTAGCCAGGTTCCTCAAGCTACCGAAGCAAGAGATGGAGACCTTGTCATCCGCCGCCTCCCCGATCTTCTCCAAGGTGGAGGCCGAGCTGTGGATCGGAGAGTCCCCCGAGAAGCGGGAAGGAGAGTTGGAGCGCATCTGCAGCTTGGCAGACAGCGACCAAGAAGGTCTCAGGCAGTTTTCGTTGACGGCCAAGGGGCTGGTCACAGAGGACCTGGATGACAAGCTCTGCCGCTGGACACTTCTCACGAATGGCCGAGTAGAAAAGCCTCCTGAACACAGCAAAGAGAACACCGTTAAGCTGGACCAACAGAAACATTCCAGTGACACCTCCAGGTGATGAAGATGGGACAAAGGCAAATGACCTGGAACGAGAGGAGCACGAGCCGCAGAGGCAGCCCGTCTCGGGTCACGGAGGGGCTGCGCAGCTTCGACCTCCACGAGCCCACTCCCCGCACCCACACAACAGGGCTCTGCCGGGTATTCTCGCTCCTTGTCCCTCATCAGGGTCAGCATGCTTGTCTTGGCAGGGCCTAAATGCAACAGACTGTGTGGGCCGACCACTCAGCTCTGCCCCTGCATCACTAAAGCAGTCACAGTGATGCATAAACAGGTGTGCGGTGTTCCAAAGAGAGTTCCTTTATTAAAAAAAAAAAAAAAAAAAAAAAAGGCAGGGGTCCTATCTGTGGGCTAGTTTACCTACCCTTGGTCTAACTCGCAGGGGATACTGTGAGGATGAAACAAAATGTTGGGAGTTCTAGGGCTGGCGGGGCACCTGTACTCCACCGATGCTCTCAAGGCGTGGGCTGCCAATCCAGCCGCTTCAACTCACAGACGGATAGCCGGGCTGTGCAGCAGTGACGTCTTTGACCAAGATGACCCAAGCTAACGGCAGAGCCAACAGCAGACCCGGAGCCCCTTGGTCCCCACTTCCTGGCACATGTTGAGCTAGCCCCTAGTTACTGACTAGAAAAGTGAATCAGGAGTGGGCATCTGGCACAGCAGTTAAGATGCACTCAGTAATGCCTGCATTTCACATCGGAGAGCCTAGTGAAAGTGCCGGCTGCTCTGCTTCTGCTCCCAGCTAATGCGCCACCCAGAGAGGCAGGAGGGGGTGGCGCAAGCAGTTGAGTCTCTGCCACTTACGTGGGAGACCTGGCTGGAGCTCTGGGCTCCTGGACTCGTTTTGGTCCAGCCCTGGCCGTGGTAAGCATATGAGGAATGAACCAGCAGATGGAAGATCTCTCCTTCAAATAAATAGAAAAAATTCTGAAGATTTATCCACTTATTTGAAAGAGTCACAGAAAGAGAAGGAGACAGAGATCTTCCATCTACTGGTTCACTCCCCAAGTGGCCACAATGGCTAAAGTTGGGCCATGCCGAAGCCAGGAACCAGAAACTCAATCTGAGCCTCCCAGGGTAGCAGGGGCTCGAACGCTTGGGCCATCAGCCACTGCCCTCCCAGGTGCACTGACAGGAAGCTGGACTGGAAGTTGAGCAGCCGGGACTTGGCTTGGACTCCAACACGGGATGCCACCATCACAGGAAGCACTCGTTGTGCAACAACGCTGGCCCCAATCAATTTTGTTTAAAAAATCAACAGAAAGAACCAAAGAGACTTAGATACAACCTACTCTGATCCTGAATGATTTAAAGCTCCCAGAGAAAATATGCGTGATTAGAACAATATAACTCCTGGCCGGCGCCGCGGCTCACTAGGCTAATCCTCCGCCTAGCGGCGCCGGCACACCGGGTTCTAGTCCCGGTCAGGGCGCCGGATTCTGTCCCGGTTGCCCCTCTTCCAGGCCAGCCCTCTGCTGTGGCCAGGGAGTGCAGTGGAGGATGGCCCAGGTGCTTGGGCCCTGCATCCCATGGGAGACCAGGAAAAGCACCTGGCTCCTGGCTCCTGCCATCGGATCAGCGCGGTGCGCCGGCCGCAGCGCGCCGGCCGCGGCGGCCATTGGAGGGTGAACCAACGGCAAAGGAAGACCTTTCTCTCTGTCTCTCTCTCTCTCACTGTCCACTCTGCCTGTCAAAAAAAAAAAAAAAAAAAAAAAAGAACAATATAACTCCTATTTGGAGTGGCTTAAAACATCCAAAGAAACAAATCTACATTAAATTCTTTGCACGCTTGATACTGCGGCTGTGGTATTTATAAACCTCTGCAAGGATGAGACCCTCAGAGACAAGCTCTGCTTTGTGGGCACCGCCCACATCACTGAAGAAGATGTGCTTAGGTGGGTATTGATGTCAGCAGCTACACTGTTAAAAACACACGGGGCAAACCACATCCAGGCTTCCTGCCAACACCACAGTGAACCCTAGTGAAAACAGCCTCTGCCTCAACAAGCAAAGCTCATTAGTTGGTTTTCCCAAGCTGTAAGGACTTAGAAGTTCTAAGCGTGGCGATGACAGTCCAATGCTGTTATTTTGCAAATCAAGAAGCAACGAGACGGAAGAGGTGGCAGAGCCAGGGCTGCAGCACAGACCTCCTGGTCTGGCACTCGTCTTCCAGCAAGCCCCACTCCAGGTCACCCTCTCGGAATCATCCATCACCCACAGGAGCGGATCACAGCGATCGAACTGCTGGCCGCAGAATGAAGCTTGTTGCAGGATGAGTCACCGGCTCATTCTGGAAGCTGAGCTCACCCTCCTCTCCCCCCACCTCTCAGTGCTGGCTGCTTGATCCTCCCGTGCCACCTGGGACCCTGCTGGAACTGCCTATGTGTCCTGTAAGTAAGGGAAAGCTTAAAAAACCAGCCCAAGTCCAATTTTTACCATGTTCCCAGTTTTTACATCGTGCCTGTCTTTAGAAAAAAGGGGTCTGAGGCTGAGAGCCAGGAGACTCCAAGCCAGTTTGGGAACAGTGACTCCGCTCCAGGTGGCCCTGAGCAGGGCACAACCCCTCGGAGCACTTTGAAAATAAAGAGTTGGGGGGCTGGCGCTGTGGTGCAGCGGGTTGAGGCCCCAGCCTGCAGCACCGGCATCTCATATGGACGCCAGTTCATGTCCCAGCTGCTACTCTTCCAATCCAGCTCTCTGCTATGGCCTGGGAAAGCAGTGAAAGATGGCCCAAGTCCCTGGGCCCCTGCACACATGTAGGAGACCTGGAAGAAGCTCCTGGCTCTGGCCTGGCCCAGCTCTGGCCGTTGTGGTCATTTAGGGACTGAGCCAGTGGAATGGAAGACCACTCAGTCTCTCTGGCTCTACTTTTCTGTATAACTCCTCTGTCTTTTTTTGTTTTGTTTTTGTTTTTGGACAGACAGACAGACAGTGAGAGAGAGAGAGAGACGTCTTCTTTTTCCGTTGGTTCACCCCGCAAATGGCCGCTATGGCCAGCGCGCTGCAGCTGGCACGCTGCGCCGATCTGAAGCCAGGAGCCAGGTGCTTCTCCTGGTGTCCCATGGGGTGCAGGACCCAAGCACCTGGGCCATCCTCCACTGTCCTCCCGGGCCACAGCAGAGAGCTGGACTGTAAGAGGAGCAACAGGGACAGAATCCAGCGCCCCTCTGTCTTTCAAATAAATAAAATAATTTTTTTTTTTTTTTGACAGGCAGAGTGGACAGTGAGACAGACAGAGAGAAAGGTCTTCCTTTTGTCGTTGGTTCACCCTCCAATGGCCACCACAGCCAGCGCTGCGGCCGGCGCGCCGCGCTGATCCGATGGCAGGAGCCAGGTACTTATCCTGGTCTCCCATGGGGTGCAGGGCCCAAGCACTTGGGCCATCCTCCACTGCACTCCCGGGCCACAGCAGAGAGCTGGCCTGGAAGAGGGGCAACCGGGACAGAATCCGGCGCCGCAACCGGGACTAGAACCCGGTTTGCCGGCGCTGCAAGGCAGAGGATTAGCCTAGTGAGCCGCGGCACTGGCCAATAAAAAAATTCTTAAAAAGAAGAGGGGAGGGGAGGGGAAGGGACAGAAAAGAGAGTTGGGGCCAGTGCTGTGGCATAGCTGGCAAAGCCGCCACTTGCAGTGCCAGAATCCCATATGGACACCAGTTCGAGTCCCAGCTGCTTCTCTTCCGATCCAACTCGCTGCTATGGCCTGGGAAAGCAGCAGAAGATGGCCCAAGTCCTTGGGCCTCTGACCCACATGGGAGACCCAGAAGAAGTTCCAGGCTCCTGGCTTCAGATCAGCACAGCTCCAGCCACTGAGGCCATCTGGGGAGTGAACCAGCAGACGGAAGACTTCTCTCTCTCTCTCTGTCTCTAACGCTGCCTTTCAAATGAATGAATAAATCTTTAAAACAACAAAAAGGAAAAAAGGAGTTAAAGCGCTAGTTTCCATGCCAGACCTTAAAGGGGCAAAATGATGAAGCAGGAGAACGCTGTGGGAAACGCAGGAAAAGCTGCTGCTCCTGTTAGAGTCACAGCTGGGCAGCCCCACTCTCTTTAACCCCCTCTCAGTTCTCCCAGGCTCCTTGAAACTCACTCCTAACCACAAGGCACTGTGCTGTGCCCGTCACCAAACGCCACACCCACCATCATCTTCGCTCCTTTCCCCGGTCATCTCTACAGACTCGGAGAGCGAGGCCAGGGAAGTGCGTCTGGAGGAGGCCGCAGAGGTCACGCTGGCTTGCTTGCTCCCCGGGAGTCGGCTCACCCAGTGTTCACACAGAGAAGAACTTGTGGAGCCTGCAGAAAAGGAAGCAGGTACGGGTCAGGCACGGTCCACAGGCAGCCGGCACTGCACGCACCTCACAGACACTGCAGCCTGCACTGCACCCGCCCTCAGAGGGACTGCAGCCTGCACTGCACCCACCTCACAGAGGGACTGCAGGCTGCACTGCACCCACCTCACAGAGGGCCTGCAGCCTGCACTGCACGCACCTCACAGAGGGACTGCAGCCTGCACTGCACCCACCTCACAGAGGGACTGCAGCCGGCACTGCACCCACCTCACAGAGGGCCTGCAGCTGGCACTGCACACACCTCACAGAGGGCCTGCAGCCGGCACTGCACCCGCCCTCAGAGGGACTGCAGCCTGCACTGCACCCACCTCACAGAGGGACTGCAGTCTGCACTGCACCCACCTCACAGAGGGCCTGCAGCCTGCACTGCACGCACCTCACAGAGGGACTGCAGCCTGCACTGCACCCACCTCACAGAGGGACTGCAGCTGGCACTGCACCCACCTCACAGAGGGCCTGCAGCTGGCACTGCACACACCTCACAGAGGGCCTGCAGCCGGCACTGCACCCACCCTCAGAGGGACTGCAGCCTGCACTGCACCCACCCTCACAGAGACAGTGCAGTCTGCACTGCACCCACCTCACAGAGGGACGGCAGCCTGCACTGCACCCACCCTCACAGACACTGCAGCCGGCACTGCACCCACCTCACAGAGGGCCTGCAGCCTGCACTGCACCCACCTCACAGAGACAGTGCAGCCTGCACTGCACCCACCTCACAGAGGGACTGCAGCCGGCACTGCACCCACCTCACAGAGGGACTGCAGCCTGCACTGCACCCACCTCACAGAGGGATTGCAGCCTGCACTGCACCCACCTCACAGAGGGACTGCAGCCTGCACTGCACCTACCCTCAGAGGGATTGCAGCCTGCACTGCACCCACTTCACAGAGGGACTGCAGCCTGCACTGCACCCACTTCACAGAGGGACTGCAGGCTGAGCTGGGGTACCTTGTTCCACACCCAGAGTGCAGCATTAACTCCCAGACCGAAGCATCCACCAATTAAAACGAAAAGATGGAAAGCAGACTCCAATTTGTAACAATAAAATGCAAGGCAAAATGAATACCTCATAATGCAAAGTCTGAGCCTTAAAATAGTTAGCAGGAGGAGGCATCGCACATAAATTCATTTGCCCACATGCCAGGCGCTGTTTTGAGCACCTGCAGTGATATTTCTGTCACAAAGGAGGAACAGTACACTGTTTTCTTCTTAACTCTTTTCATAAACACACACATATACCCCCTCTCTGTCAGTGTGTCCTGTCTGTTCCAGGGTGGCCCTTACACATATTTTAGGGCCACAGACACTGCTCTTGAAACCGGGCACATGAAGCAGCAGGAGGCGGCCAGCAGAGGGCGCTGAGAGTGTCAGACTCCAGAAAGCACAGGGCAGGCCTGAAGCCCTGGGATCCCATGTGCTGTGAAGTAAGTGAGCTGGAGGGGTCACTCCACTCCACTCCACTTGATGCTTCCTTTTAGCTGCTCTCTCTACCCTGACCACACCATGTCCCAGTCCTCTGTCACATTCTCTAACAGTCAAATTCCTCCTTAACAGGCACCCATCTCCTTGTCTGGATTACGTGTGGTTGTGTCCACACCATGCGTGGGTACTGCTTCCTGAGTTTATTAACTCAACAGACGAAATCCCATCAGGCGAAACCTCAAGACATCTAATATGAGAGGGCTTCAAAAGTTCACAAAAAATGGAATTAAAAGACAATGCACATTTTCCACAAACTCTTTGGAGCCCCCTTGTATTATTCAGGCTACCAACCCTTTCCCTAACGGGACAGACCAGTCTTCTTACTGGAAAGACAGACCTGTGATCAGTGATACTTTAGCCTGCACAAAACGCTTCTGCACACTTTCTCCTCATTTGATGTGAGGCGGGCAGCATCACACCCGCATTCCAGATCACAAGCACGTGGCCGTGGCCCTGACAGGACACGCTCCAACGACGCTTCCGAGTGGCACGCCAGGCTGCTTTTCAGATTCTTCACGCGCTCCTCTCACAAGCACACGTCCTGGGCTGTCTCTGAGGCAGGCCCCGCCCCGGCCCTCCTTGAACTCCGCCAGTCCACACCTGCTCTCACAGTCTACCCCTCTTCCTTGATTGCAATCATGCTGGTTTCCAGATTAAATGGAAATCTTGAGAATTAATCTGATCACACTGACAGTCAGGAGACCTTCTGGAAAGGTCCTCTGGGCCGTTAATTACAATCTTCTACTCTGGAGAAAACCCCCCAAGGTCAAGAGCCGGCTTTACCTGCCACCGAGCTGTTGGCCGACCACGACGGGATCGCTGTCCGCCTCTGGTAGAAAAGGATGTAGGCTGTCTGCGTGCAGACCTCGTCTTCCGACAGCTGCTGCACGTCGCTGTCGTCGAAGCAGTACCAGAGGCCGTCCACGGAGTTTTTACAGTACGCTGCAAACAAACAGCCCGCCATCAGCACCCAGGCACCCGGCACTGGACAGCCCATTCTACCCACAGACACCCTCGCTACAGCTCCCAAATTAATTCAAGAACTTTTTAAGGCTGCATGTAGTAACCCAGAGGTGAAATGACACTCAGGCAGACTGTCTCAAGAAATTCCACACTAGTCCGAGTACAGGCAGTTCTATTTCATCTTAGGAGACTGCCAGGGCTAACCAACTGTGATTCAAGCACCTTGTAACATCCTAGTGCTTATCAGAAATAGAAAACAGCAGGACTAGAAATGAGGGCGTCAATAACAGCAACAGCAAGTACTTGTTTTAAGACTTACTATGCGGCCGGCGCCATGGCTCAATAGGCTAACCCTCAGCCTTGCGGCGCCGGCACACTGGGTTCTAGTCCCGGTCAGGGCACCGGATTCTGTCCCGGTTGCCCCTCTTCCAGGCCAGCTCTCTACTATGGCCCGGGAGTGCAGTGGAGGATGGCCCAAGTGCTTGGGCCCTGCACCCCATAGGAGTCCAGGATAAGTACCTGGCTCCTGCCATTGGATCAGCGCGGTGCGCCGGCAGCAGTGTGCCAGCCGCAGCGGCCATTGGAGGGTGAACCAACAGCAAAAGAAAGACCTTTCTTTCTCTCTCTCTCTCACTGTCCACTCTGCCTGTATGTTAAAAAAAAAAAAAAAAAAAAAAAAAGACTTACTATGCGCCCAGCATCTCATTTAATCCTGAGATGTGTTCTATCCTGATTCCTGATTTAGGGGCTCAGTGAGATGGCCCCCTTTGCTCCAGGTCACCAAGCAGGTGAAGGGCTGGGCCCGGTTCACTTCTGGTTTATCTAGTCCTTGAGCTTGCACTTAAACCCCACCCTGCCTGGCGCCCCTCAGTGGGGAGTGCCAACAACGCTCCGCAGATGTTCTCTGGAAGCTCATGCGCCCAGGAGGCCTCCCTGCAGTTCAGGTCCTAGGCCTGAGCTAGAAACAAAGAGCACTCAGCACCAACGAGAAGAGACAAACATTTTTTCAAGAGTTCACGAAGGCAGCAAGTCAGCCCGGAAACCTGCATCAAGGAGTGTCATAAGCGTGACCCGGAAGAGTATATTATTACCACACTTTCTGAAAATACCCATTTACTGGGGTGAGGAGTAAGTGCCAAACAGCCAGCTGCAGCTGGACTATACTGATGATGGCCCCAGGCCGGAGCACAGAGGTCCCGAGGGGTGCTGGGAGTGACTCTCTCAACAGGCCACAACCACATTCATGAACACGGAACCCTACCGCATGAAGGGGACCCAGGCGAGGAAGGGCTGTACCAGACAGGTCCCCAAAACAAGAGCAAAGTAAGAGCCTAGGAATGCAGAGGGAAGTCATCTGTAGCTGCAGATTCACCAGAAGCAGAAGCGGAGAGAGAGAGAGAGAGAGAGAGAGAGAGAGAGACAGACAGACAGACAGAAGCGGCAGATGGAGCTGTAAAAACAGCAATTGCCTGGCCGACGGTGTCAGGTCAGACCGGGTGCATGGATGAGCCAGCTGGTGAGGCGGCCGCTATTCGGGAGCGGTGGGTGGGATTAGAACTGTGAGAGGGGAACACACCCAACAGACAGCGACAGAACAACCTGGTGCTTGCTTCAGGCTGCCTCTCCCCCAGGGGTCTGTTCTCCGTCACAGCATGCAAACGGAGGCAGCACGGTAACTCATTAATGGGTGAACAATGCAATTACAAAATAACTCCAACTGGCGTTCCTTCCTAGCTCTGTTTTCTGAAGTGTTTTCTAGGCCAGGGCTCCTCAGATTGTGGCTCACAGACGGGCGCCAGTCCTCAAGAAGAGAAGCAAGGAACTGGAGACCAGCATTTAAAAGCCTTTATAGCAATCTGATACCGCTGTGATATTTTTATTGTATTTTTGTAGAAGTACTGGTTCATGAAGGATTGGAAAGCTTAAAATAGAAGGAGAGCCCTACCACCACAGATGGTAGGAGAAGCACTGTTCCAGAATCCGCACACAAGTTAGCCGCACACATTCTGTGTAATTATAGCTAGAATCAGCGCCAAGTCAAGGAGAAACATTCCAAATGGGAGCTGACGACCGGCGTCTCTACCTCGACAACGCGGAGAGTGTTCACAATGTTCTCGAAACATGTTATGTACCAGGAAAGCTGCTGTGTGGCTCAAGCATGGAAAAAGGGGGATGAATCCAGGAGGTATCCGAGCACCTTTTCTGCTAATGGGCCCTGTGGGTAAGCAAAGTCACTTCTGGCTCACTACTGTGGCAGCCAGGTTCTAATAAGGCTACCTGCCTAAGGCATGCAGCGGGGAGGAGGGTCTGGCTTCTGACCCAGGCTCCTCTCACTAAGTCGTACTGCCCTCAAAGGGAGTTGAGGCATTTTCCAGCCTGTTCTATGAAAAGAACAATGCTGAAATCCAGCCCTCAGTAACTTCTTGCTGGAAACCACCCAGCAAGTCACTCCATATTTTCCTGCAGAGGTGTTGCAATGGGAGATGCATTCTTTACCGAAGCTGGGGCTGCATGAATCTGAGTCAGGGGCGCTGGCAGAGGCCTGGTCAGGTTACCAGTGAAACTGAAGGGCCTCCAAGTCCCTTTCCCTGCGGGGAGCCCAGGAGCTTACAACTCTGACTCAGTATCAAAGAAGACAGACGAGAAATGGCCACAGAAGCAAAATGCCAACTAGACACACAACACTGATACAAGTGGCCTCCGGAAATACAAGCATAAAACACGCAAGACCTGAGAGATAAGAGGGCATATTATCATACTCAGAACTCTGTTCAAACCAAGGCAGGAGGTAAAATCACTTAAACTTTCCGTGAATGGGAACTTTTGTCTTCCACACAGTCTCAGTGTCTTTTGAACTCCCCTATCTTCTTTCTCTTCTTGAAGGTGCTTCCTAGGGCAAGCAGAGGTGACCCAATCCATTCCATTGTGAGATCCGCTCCAGGTTGGGGTCTCCCTTCTCAGAGACAACTGCTTGCAGCATGTAAATACCTAAAGAACTTGAACTGAGGCCAGTGTGGTGGCATAGAAGGTCAAGCCTCCGCCCATGTGGGCACCGGTTAGAAACTTGGCTGCCCCACCTCCAATCCAGCTCCCTGCTAATGCGCCTGGGAAAGCAGTGGAAGATGGCCAAGTTAAAAAAAAAAAAAAAAAAGAGTAGTAGTTCAAAAAGTAAGTGTACCCAGGCTGGGAAGGCAATGGGAAGGGAGGCTGTGGCTGACATCTGGGGAAACTCCAGGGATTTAAAAACAGCAACTGGCAGGGCGCAGACCTCCCTCACCTACCCCTGCCTTTGTAAATGACATCAAAGGTCAGCATTAGCATTCCGGTGTCCTGATTCAGTGACAGAAGTCCCTGAGAAACACACATGGGAAAGGATGCAAAAATCTGAGGCCTGGCCACTCCTACAATTGAACAAATTAACAGTATTACCCTCCTGCGGCGCTGGCACACCGGGTTCTAGTCCCGGTTGGGGCGCCGGATTCTGTGCCGGTTGCCCCTCTTCCAGGCCAGCTCTCTGCTGTGGCCCGGGAGTGCAGTGGAGGATGGCCCAAGTGCTTGGGCCCTGCACCCCATGGGAGACCAGGAGAAGCACCTGGTTCCTGCCATTGGATCAGCGTGGTGCGCCGGCCACAGCGCGCCGGCCGTGGTGGCCATTGGAGGGTGAACCAACGGCAAAGGAAGACCTTTCTCTCTGTCTCTCTCTCTCACTGTCCACTCTGCCTGTCAAAACAACAACAAAACAACAACAAAAAACCAGTATTATCCTCACTTCAACCTTACGTAAACAGATGTCTAAGCAAGCAGCCCTAAAATCTGCCTGTCTTGAAAAGGCTCCTGAATCTCTTTAGCCCAGCAATTCCATTTCTGAGACTCGATCTCAAGGAATTACAATATTAAAACTCAGAAAGAACAAGTACACACACAGTTATATAAAGACCAGCAACAACACAGATGTTCAGCAGTGGGCAACTGTTATGTAACACTGGTGGTCCATCAACTGAACATCCTACAGCCATCAGAGAGTGGCTCTAAGTGTCGACATCACAAGAACACTGAAGTGGCGACACTAAGTGTGAAGATCAGGATGTAGAAGCACACACAGCCACTCGTTTCTCACTGTGCTTCTGTGACTGTGAAATTCTACGTGACCCTGCCCCTCCACTCCACAAGCTGGAGGTGCTGCAGGGCAGGCAGCAGACGCTGATCCCAACAGCTTCCTCGCCAGCACTCTGACCACCCTGTCTTCCGGCCCTGCCCCTGCCCCTGCCCACCGCTCACACTTCCACCACAGAACCTACCACACGTCGCTGCTCCTCCTACGTTTCACTTGCCCCACACCTCCCCCTACTGGATTATGCTTCCAGAGGGGGCTGGGACCTACGCGCCTCTGGTGTGACAGAGCCCAGCCAGACTAGACATGAGGCACTCAATAAATGCTCACCTGGACAGAACATTCCAGTATTTAATCACAGCAGTGTAAAACAATGGTAAAAATTATAGAAAAACACTGATAGTATATACCATATATCAAGGTGTTACCCATATAAAATGGAACATTATTTAGCCTTTAAAAAGAAGGAAGAAAATTTTTTTCTCTGAGAGACAAAAAGAACTCCTACCTGCTAGTGCACTTCTCAAATGCCTGCAATGGCCAACACTGGGCCAGGGGGAGCCAAGAGCTAGGAACTCAATCCAGGCCTCCTGTGTGGGTGGCAGGAACCCAACTACTTGAGCCATCACCACTGCCTCCCAGGATCTGCATTAGCAGGAAGCTGGAGCCAGGAGCCAGGAGCCAGACCCAGGAATTGAACCCACATCTTCCAATATAGAATGTGGACATCTTAACCACTGTCTTAACCTCTAGACCAAAAGCCTGCCCTTAGAAAGAAAACGTTAATACATGGTACAACATGGATGAACCAAGCCAGTCATGAAAAAGACAAATACTGCCTGATTCTACTTCTAAGAGGTACCAAGAGTAGTCAAATTCAGACAGAAAGTAGGGTGGTTGCTAGAGGCTGGCAGGTGAGAGAAGTGGGAATTCTTGTTTAATGGGATTGCTCCTGCTGGGAAGATGAAATAAATTCTGGAAACAAATAGTGATAGTGACTACATGACAATGTGAATGTACCTAATGTCCCTGAACAATACATTTTAAAATGATAAGTTTTGTTATCTACACTTCATCACAATCTTTCAAAGTGTTACCAATGGTTGTGCTGGAGCCCGTGGAAAGTGGTATCCTTTCTAACTCTCTCTAGTCTCTAAATCTCATATACTGAACATAGCTGCTCTTATAAAAAAGTAAATTTGACTGTAAATACAAAAAGAAAAACCCTTCCAAGTCACAGTAAATAGTGGTTCACAATGACTCCAAATAAGGGAGAGACTAAAACCTCAGGACAGTAGAGCAAATCAAGTAGGGAGTGCAAGCCAGGCAAACAGGAGGCAAACCCTCAGCGGACCAGACGATGCTGTTCACGTCTGCACCGCTCGCCCAGCCGGGTCAGTAACTACTGGAGGAAGAGCTTTAGTGCATTCGCTCCTGGACAGAGACCAGAGGGTGGAGACCGCCTTTACTGGTGGCACACAACCTTGGAGAAGAGCAAGTGAGGTCCTGGGGCCACGTCCCTCTGTCCCAAGGACAGCCTGCCTGAAGGAACCGAAGCACAGACACGCGGCCTCTCGCGCTGCAGACCTGTGTAGTGCCCCCCTTGCATGGTGCCATGATGATTGCACACAGCATACAGGTCATAGATGTAGTCCTCAGGGTCCCTCCCGAGTCCATAGGGCCGTCTCCACGGGGACCAGTGGGATGGCAAACTCCAGCTGCTCTGGCTTCTCTTAACCACATGAGGTGTCATGTCCAGGCCAGTCAAAGGGAACTTGACCATGTTCTGCAGTTTCATACGTCTGTCTCCTTCCTATTAGAAGAAGAAAAACAAGTTCTAACAACATTTTAACGCAAGCAGACGGCAGATCAGTTTAACGTGGAACGAGGATCCTATCAGCTGAAGCTGTCTGAGCACCTGATGTCCCTAGACATATACATAATAGAGAAATCGACTAATCGTTTTAACTCTCTGGAGGAAGAAGTTTTATTATCACAAATAGCAGAACCAGAGTGCATCTACATACAGGAGGTAAATTAACCCAAGTCTTTACTTCCTCATCTGTTGAAAGTGTTTTAAATTTCTGACTTGCAAAAACAGTTTCAGGTAGCTCATCCTGATACTCGGTCACTGAGGCATGAAAATTCCAGAAGTGATGACTATGCAAAGAGCAAACCCCAGGGCCTAGCACAGAAGAGCCTGCAGTTAACAATGCCCTGTTCCCTCCCCACCTTCTCCAGCTTCATACAGAGGACTCCAAAAAGTATGGGGAAATAGAAGCAAAAATAAGTTTATTCTGGTTAGTGCAAAACATGTTCTTTTTTTCCATAATACATGTTTTCCATGAACTTTTTCATGACCTTTCATATGCAGATTTCAAAATTTTTTTAAAGTACAATGAACTTCTCTGTCAACTGCAGTTTCCACAAACTTTCTGAAGTCCCTTCATATTTATTTAATTTACAATCTTGGGTAGTCTGTATTTTCCATTAAGCCCAGGGGGAAATTCAGGAAAACACAACCACTGGCTGAATAGTATTTACTACATGCATGTTTCGTATGTCTTTGGGAACTTCAAAAGCTTGATCAAGCATGGATGTGCCCACCCCAAGGAGATATGGAATTATTCAGGCAAGAAGAACGTTCGTAAGAGAAAGGGAGGATGGGGCCTGGATGGTCAGGAAGGCCGGGCTGAAGAACTGAGACCTTACTCTGCAGTTCACGGGGAAGCCCTGGGCTTTCACGGGGGAGGCCACGTCCTCAGAGAGGAGGTGAAGAATGACGTGAGCTGCACACATGACATGTTGGGAGGCGTCGCAGGAACCAACTAAAAGACTGCAACCAGCTGGGAAGTAAAGAGAGTCTGAACCAGGCAGCAGCAAGAATGGGGAGGAGGCACGAGCAAGCTGTGAGGTGAGTGTCTAGTGAGGGGCACAAGAACGAAGCAGAAAGGGCGACACAGCCCACTGGAGTCCAAGTTGCTGGAAGGGCAATGATATGCCTTCAAAGAAATGGGAAGCAAGGGAAAGTCTGAGGGGCAGGAAGGGAACAGAGAAGGCTGGGATCCAAATCTTCAAGCAGAGCCCAACAGGAGGAAGTTGGGGCACCCAAGGCAAATGTCCACTCTCAATACTACAGGAGCCGAACCCAAACATCTGGATGAAAGCCCCAGCCCAGGGCCCATGTGTGTGTCACCCCTGACACCTCCACGTCCTCAGCGAGCCCTAATCATCACCACCTCCACAACTCTACCAGGCCATCAGCGCTCCATTGATGACTGCATCGACCTCCGCCCTCAGGTGCCCCATCTTCACTCCTGTAGCCTCTAATCTGTTCTCCAGAGAGCAGTCAAAACCACACCTCTGGTGGGCTACCTTCCCTGCGTACCAGCCCTCATCACATCTTACTCTGCCTACAAGGCGGATACGCTTGTATAACCAGCCTCTACCCACTTCTTCCGCCCCAGCTCCCACCACTGTCCCACGCACTGGCGGGCCAGCTCCACTGGCCTCTTATAGCCCCTGCCCTTGCTCTACTCCCTCCAGCCCTGGCTCTGCACATCTTGCAGACACAAACCTTAAAGCCAGGCCTCACAGACTCCACCAATGTTTACCTCCCATTCACCATTCACAAATGGGGCTGTCTGGGATAACCCTCCCTCAGAGAATAGACAGCTTTTCTTTGGGGGGTGGGGGAGGACTGACTCACAAAGCAAGACAACTCAAGTACTTTTCTTTGTGTATGTCTATGACTCATCCCCCACACTACACAGCTGCTTTGGGGTAGCCAACATCCGTCATTGCATCAGGTAGAAACAGAATTCCAACTCCCCCAGAATGGATCTCTGTTTATTTTTTTAAACCCAAAGCACACAAGATGTACAAGTCTAGAACAAACCCTCAAGACCTGCCATGTGAACTCAAACATCTAGGATCTCAAGGATCTCAGATGCTCACATTTTGCTTTGGGAGAACAAAACGCGACACAGAACAGAGAGGCAAACGTGTCTGTGACTATACACACAGAATCACTGGATCCAACAGGGACACCCGGGAACCTCACCAGTAGGGGGCATAAGAGACTTAGCCGTGGCTTGCTTTTCCCTCCCCAGAGGACCCCTCACCTGCCGAAACCTCTTGAGGTGTATAATGAGCACGTCGGGCAGGGTCCACAGGCTCAACGTGATGCTCCCCTGCTGCAGCTGCTTGCAGTGTGGGCACCGCCAGGCGTCATCTGGGGCAAGCTGGAAACAAGGCGCAGCTTGCGTTAGCTCCTCGCAACACAAAGCTCTGTGACGGCGACACGCGGGCGCCCGGTCAAGTCCCGCTGCTCACTTTCGATCCAGCTCTCTGCTATGGCCTGGGAAAGCAGTAGAAGACGACCCAGGTCCCTGGACCCCTGCACCTGTGTGAGAGAGCTGGAAGAGGCTCCTGGCTTCGGATCAGCTCAGCTCTGGCCGTTGTGGCCAACTGGGGAGTGACCCAGCAGATGGAAGACCTCTCTCTCTCTCTGCCTCTCCTTCTCTCTCTGTGTAACTCTTAAATAAATAAATCTTTTAAAAAAAATCAGAGAATCAGACAGAAAGGGACCTAGACTGACACTGGTGAGTCCCCATCTCTGTGTGACATACTCCTCATATGTGGCCACACGGCTCAATGCTTACAGTAAAGAAAATTTGCTTTTTAATTTCCAGTATTACAAACAGACGCTGTTATCAAATACACTAAGAACGTCAAGCCAATGTCTAACTGCTCTGATCAGTTCTAAACACTATACTGATAGTGTCTGTGCTGCTCTCAGGGTAAACCACCAACTAGAGATCCTGGTCTCTTGCTGATCTACCTGACTCTGCTTAGCAACGAAGGCCCTATCCACTCCAGCAGGCAGTGTGTTCACTTTCAGACTGTCTGCTACAAGGTTCTTCCTCATAGGAAGACAAATCACTCTCCTGTCATCCGTGATATTTAAATTCTGCTTTCCAGACAAAATTAAGTTCAATCCTTCATCCACAGGATGGTCCTTAAAGTGCCTGATCCCTGCTAAAGGCCTCATCGGTCAGAAGACGCACAGCTGGGTCTGGATTTCCCGCCCTCCTCTCCCTGATACGTCCCACTTTACCATTTTCTTGACAGTGAGCACTTGAAGGAATGAAAAGAGCAGTGCCACCACCATCAGCGTCCTGACAGTTTCTCAGGGATCCCCAAGGAGCATGACAGAGACTGACACCCCGTGGCGCTGCTGATCAAGAATGAGAGCTTGTAGGCAGTCAGACCTCACAGTCACTGCCATACCGCTGACTGCAAGTCCCAGCTTGCTTGTATCTATTCTGCTGTTCTTGCACTCCATGATGAATTCCTGCGTGCCACGCGTGCATCCCAGGCCCCATTTACTGATCACTTTCTATGTGCCAGGCACTTCTCTGGACACTGAGCTTACTCAGTGACCAAGACACATGGAGCTTTCGCTGTTATGGAGCGTGTATTGTTTTCTTTTCTTTTTTTTTTAAATTTTTTTTTTTTTGAAAGGCAGAGTGGACAGTGAGAGAGAGTGAGAGAGAGAGACAGAGAAAGAGAGAGAAAGGTCTTCCTTTGCCGTTGGTTCACCCCGCAAATGGCCGGCGCACCGCACTGATCCATCTGATGGCAGGAGCCAGGTGCTTCTCCTGGTCTCCCATGGGGTGCAGGGCTCAAGCACTTGGGCCATCCTCCACTGCACTCCCGGGCCACAGCAGAGAGCTGGCCTGGAAGAGGGGCAACTGGGACAGAATCCGGCGCCCCGACTGGGACTAGAACCCGGTGTGCCGGCGCCGCAAGGCGGAGGATTAGCCTAGTGAGCCGTGGCACCGGCAGCGTGTATTGTTTTCTCTCTCCCTTACCTCTTGTGCTCCAGCCACACTGGTCTGCTGAATGTCTTCAACCATGTCAAGTTCCTTCCTACCTGTCCAACCCCTCTACACTGTAAACTGCATGAGGGTAGAAACACTGTCTGGGTCTCTTCTCCAACCCCAGCGCCCACAGAGCAGTACTCAGTAAACTCTACTGAAAGGAGGAGCCCCTAAAACACATCCTGCTAGCAGGAACTCATCATTCCAGATCAGCAAGAGTCTTGTACTATTAAAGCTGCCACCTAGTATATGTGTTCTCCTCTAGTCTGTGTGCCATTCTCAATCATCTCCTGAGACAATTTTTTAAAAAAGCTAAGTAGAAGGGGCTGGTGCTGTGGTGCACTGGGTTAACACCCTGGCCTGAAGCACTGGCATCCCATATGAGCACTGGTTTGAGACCCGGCTGCTCCACTTCCAATCCAGCTCTCTGTCATGGCCTGAGAAAGCAGTAGAAGATGGCCCAAGTCCTTGGGCCTGTGCACCCACGTGGGAGACCAGAAAGAAGCTGCTGGCTCCTGGCTTCAGATCAGCACAGCTCCGGCTGTTGTGGCCAACTGGGTAGTGAACCAGCAGATGGAAGACCTCTCTCTGTCTCTCTCTCTGTCTCTCTCTGTGTGTGTGTGTGTGTGTAACTCAGACTTACAAATAAATAAATCTTAAAAAAGTTAAGTAGAAAAAGGTGTCATATAGAGACTGCACTCAAAAGTCAACTATGTTATTATTAAAACCAAAACTGAAAAATCAAAAACAAAAACATGTCTTATGAAAAACTACTTCTAAAGGAACCAGCTATGAGGAGCCAGGGGAGAGAAGATTCAGTGAGAACAGGAAAACTACTTGCAGATATCTGAAGGAAAGACAAGTGGAAACAGATGAAGAGTTCTCGGGGCTGGCACTGTGGCGCAGCAGGTAAAGCCACTGTGTCGCAGCACCAGCATCCCATATGGGCACCAGGTCTAGTCCCAGCTGTTCCACTTCCGATCTGGCTCCCTGCTAACTGCCTGGAAGCAGCGGAGGATGCTCAAGTGCTTGGGCCCCTGCACAAATGTGGAGAACTGGAAGAAGTTCCTGGCTTTGACCTGATCCAGCTCCGGCCATTGCAGCCATTTGGGGAGTGACCCAACGGATGAAAGATCTCTCTCTCTCTCCCTCTCTTCTCTCAGTAACTCTTTTCAAATAAATAAAAACTTAAAAAAAAAAAAATTAGGATGTCTGAGTCATCACAAACTCAAGCGAGAACAGCTGTTGGGTACAGCAGCCATGGAGCACAGGTCACATTAACTGATCAGCATCAGAGCTACCCAGAGGAAATGCCAAGTCTTGAGTAGACAAACCCTCGTATTCAGACTGGAAATTGCCCATTTAAAATTAGGCAGAAGAACCGAACCAGCAGAAAAAAAGGAATTTTAAAGTCCCCTCTGATGCTGAGATTGTGTGATTCTCTAGGAGGATAAATGAACAGTAAAAACCAACAGCAGTGGCATAGCAGGTAAACCACTGCTTGCTGCGGCAGCACCCGCCGTGAGTGCTGGTCTGAGTTCCACCTATTCCACTACCAATACAGCTCCCTGTTAATGTGCCTGGGAACGCAGTCAAAGATGGCTCAAGTGCTCAGGTCCCACACTCAAGTGGGAGACCTGGAAGAAGCTCCTAGCCCTTGGCTTCAGCTCAGCCCAGCTCTGCCTGTTGCATACATTTCGGGAGTGAATCAGCGGATGGGAGACTTCTCTGTGTCTGTCTCTCTGTAACTCAGCATTTCAAATAAATAAAATAATTCCAATTAAATATTTTAAAAACCCAACAGTCAAATTTACAATCCTAAGCATCACTGCATGATGAGACGAACTCCAAGTGCTCTAGTCAAGCTTTCTCAAGGTGCATAAAAACCACATAGGCCTGGGTCCCACCCATGGAAACTTATTTCTCCATTTATCTGTCATCTATTCACTTAAATATGTACCGTGTTCCTATTATTTACAAAGCACTGTGATGAGTGGTCCAAAGTACCACTGCCCAACACAACTTTCTGTCCATAGCTGCACTGTTCAATATGGAGGGCCACCAGCCACATGCCTACTGGGCACTGGCAATGTGGCTAATGCAACTAAGGTCTTCTATCCGCTGGTTCACTCCCCAGGTGGCTGCAACGGCCGGAGCTGTGCCGATCTGAAGCCAGGAGCTTCTTCCAGGTCTCCCACATGGGTGCACGGGCCCAAGGACTTGGGTCATCTTCTACTGCTTTCCCAGGCCATAGCAGAGAGCTGGATTGGAAGTGGAGCAGCCAGAACTCGAACCAGCGCCCATATGGGATGCCGGCACCACAGGCGGTGGCTTTACATGCTATGCCATAGCGCCGGCCCCTATTTTATCTTATTTTAATAGGTCCTGGCACCTTCGCTCTTAGTACACATGTACTAGTTGAGAATCGCTGTTTTAATTACTAATGAAAATGACTTAAAACTTCTAAACTGAAACAACCAAAAAATAAACTGATCTTCAGCCACTAGTAAGCAAGAAAAAGAATTTACTACAGATTTACTTCTTGAGCACTTCAATTACTCAAGGTTTTCTAGAAATTTAAACTACTTTTTATTAACATCCTAAAAGGAATAGCACTGAGATATCCCACTGCCAGTGTAGAACCTATGTAAACACAAACTCCCAGAGGGTTTTCTGGGACATAATCTGTCTCTCCACTGCCATCTGGCCATGCCCCAGCCCCTGCCACTCTGGGAACCCCAGAAGTGCTGGGCAGCCGCTTAC
This sequence comes from Oryctolagus cuniculus, assembly GCF_051225735.1. Classification (NCBI taxonomy): domain Eukaryota; kingdom Metazoa; phylum Chordata; class Mammalia; order Lagomorpha; family Leporidae; genus Oryctolagus; species Oryctolagus cuniculus. The sequence continues at coordinate 53,629,484 of NC_142885.1, read as the reverse complement.
CCGCTCCTCTTTGGTGTAGAGTTGGAAACACTGGGATAAAGTGCAGGTCTGAGGCTGATGATGACGCTCATTTTGCAGACGGACACTTTCTGCATCGGGGATATACTCGTCTTCAGTGTTCACAAACAAGCTGCGATTAGGAGGGAGAAGTGTTTCAGAGAGGCCTTGCAAAAGAGACACGCAAATACAGTTACACCCTCAGAAAGTGGCTATGAACTCAGAACTAGGCTGAGGTGTGAGAAAGCAAAAGTAGTGATCCAACTTTCTTAGGTTCTAACATGTTCTTCAAAATGGCTGCAAAGTTATTTCAAGAATTAACTTAGGAGTTGGTTTTTCTGAGATTGGCCATGAGCTGTGATTACATCATAAAGTCTTATCCTGTATATTTAAGTGCATGTATTTCCTGCAGCTTGAGTTAATGCATCTATAATTTAAAAATCAGAGTAACTGGACATATGCAGCAGTTAATGAATATATAGCTTTTCTCTCAGCAGCAAACTGTTCTAAAGTTTTGGGACTGAGAAGACAGAATATATGAGGAAGTAATAAATTGCTTAAATAAAGGATTAACAACATATGATAGGTATATTTACCTAAATAGAAAACAGATCTGTGTCTGAGTTCATTTGTAACATCAAAGGAATGCTGCTAAAAATAATTAAAGTGAGCCTCTCGGGGTCACCACTGTGGTGCAGTGAGTTAAGCCACCACCTGCGATGCCATATGGCTCCAGTTCAAGGTCCCAGCTGCTCCACTTCCAATCCAGTTCCCTGCTAATGAGCCTGGAAAGCTGTAGAAGATGGCCCAGGTGCTTGGGCCCCTGCCATCCATGTGGGAGACCAGGAGGAAGCTCAGGGCTTCAGCTGGCCCAGCCCTGTCTGTTGTGGCCATTTGGGGAGTGAACCAGCAGACAGAAGATCTTTCTGTCTCTGCCTCTCCTTCTCTGTATCTCTGCCTTTCAAACCAATCAATCAATCTCTAAAAATGTATAAATATAAAGCTAAAAAAATACTCACAAATCTTTTGTCTCTTTGTCCCATTCTACGACTAATTTCACATGAGCAGTACCACCTGGTCCACAAGATTTTAATGCCCTATAGCATGGAAGGAAAAAAGCCACACATTATTTTCTAAGTAAATTACTTTACTTAAATGCAATTATGTCCTTCTGAATCATAATGTGATTGCTGAAAATCCATCACAGTTCCCATCAGGAATTGCTCTTAGACCACTGTCACTTCAGATTTAATAACTAGGTTACAACTGGACTACAAACTTCTTAAACTACAATGTCTAATATAGAAATAGAGAGGCTGGAAAAATTTGGCATCACACTACAACACTGTCCATGATCACTCTCAGATGTTTGTCATGATCTTTGCAATCTGTCCAATTTCTCACCTACCGAAAGATTGGACAACAGAACTCTGCAAACAAAGACTAGGCTTGCCCTACCTCCCCACATACCATGCTCAGTCTTCAGGCTACGCCAGATCTACACTGTGCCTTCCCCCTCCTCTCTGCATACAGCCACTCCCCTGCCAGCTCACCGGCCCACTGCCATCTCCTGAGAAACCCCCTCAGCATTAACAGTTAACGTTACTAATCTAACCTCTTTACTGATGTGCAATATTTTGGATCATTACCAATCCATTAAATCTAATCTCTAAAACCAAACAGTGAATGTTCAAACAGGACCATGTTGTATACGTTTTAGAATCTTAAAATGCAAGGACAACAATATTTTTTGAAAAGGTCATTACCATAAGTGTTTATGTTTATGTGTCTGTTTGTGTCTGTGCAGAGACAAGTACACATTTCTGTCGCTATTCTGTCAATACAATAAAAGGCTGAAGACAGCAGGGAGGTAGCACACTGGAGTGACTAAATCTATGGGGGGAGCAGTGTGAAGGCTTTAAGGAAAGGACTATGGGCAGAGGAAACGACATGCCACGGCGCACAGAGAGATCAGGAAGCGCAGGGCAGCGGGGAAAGGACTGGCCAGGCCTGAGAGAACCATGAGAGCGTCACACACTAGGGGACCCGGGCCAGGCCTGAGAGAAGCATGAGAGCGTCACACACTGTGGGAACTGGGCTTTATTTTTCAGGCCACACATCACCTTTGAAAGGTTTCACGGAGAAACAAGCATGATCAGAACACTACTTTGGAAAATTTCCTTCTCCGTGAATATAAAAATGTGTAACTGATCTGTGGTGCCAGGAAATACACTTGCTTGCTTCTCTAACATGAGTAGTCCATGGCTTTTCTAATGAAAAAAAAAAAAAAAAAAAAGATCATAATATACATCACACTCAAATAGGAATCAGAGTTAAATAAGTACTTAATTTCTGAATGAGCCTGAAGAACATTTATATGGGAATTAGACCAAGGGTGACCGGAAATCACATAGGAGCCTATGTGAAATTCCAGAAGCTGATTTTTCTTCGTTACCTTTCTACCGTCGGGTGGCACAGGGGCTGTTCCTCCTGGGGCAGCAAGTATGTTATTCCCACGACGCTGACCACACGCAGACTGAACGGACACACCTGCGCCAACGTCAAAGGGCGATGAGACTGAATTTCCCCTCGAGGGCATGTCTCACGGGGCAATTGAAACAAGGAGGAGAGGTCTAGTGAGCTGCTCACTTCACAAGACAATTCTCTGTGACATTCTATTGGGTTGGGGTGCTGAGCCACTCTGATACTTTAAGTATGATTTACCCAAATGCACTTTGCATATCACATTATGTGAGACAAGTAACACATGGCTTTCACGGAACATTAACTGAGCACTCTTCCACGGACACCATAACACACTAGCAATAATTGTAAAGATATACAGATAGACACACTACTAAAACCTTTCCAGAACGATCATGTACTAAACGTATCAGATAAATACTCTATAAAGGATCACACAGCAGTTCAAGGAAAAGCTTGAGTGGCCAGCCCCTTTCTTACAATGAGGGATACGTTCCCAGCCTTGAAAATCTGACCACAGTAAATCCAAATTTCATGGCAACAACTGTCTCTCCTGGGTATACGTGCATGCTCCGCTCGAATATCAAAGTGCTTACAAACCTGAATGCAAACTGTGGGCCTCAAGAAATACTTCATCTTCTCCAGGATTTCCTTCTGCAGAAGGTCCCATGCTACTGTCTTCTCCAGGTGCAGCACGAAAGGCAGTCCAAATCTAGCACACATACATTTTGTAGTCACCTTAAAAGTATGGCTGTTTTTCAATGATGTAGTCCCTTATTTCTTTTTGTTTTTTAGTTTGGGATGCAGAGAGAGAGGGAAAGAAAACTCCCGGCCCTTGGTTCATTCCCCAAAAGCCAGAGCCAGGCCAGGGCCAGTGTCAGAAACCAGGAACTCAATTCAGATCTCTCCCACACAAGTGATGGGAACCAATTACTTGAGCCATCATTGCTGCCTCGCAGGGTCTGCACTGGCAGGAAGCTGGGGTGAGGAGCCAGAGCCGGGAACTAAAGCCAGGCTCTCCAATGTGGAACGTGGGCACCTTAACTGCCAGCCTAAATGCCCACTCCCAGTCCCTTGCTCTCATCTTTCAAAGTGGAATCACAATATATTGGTTTCAGGAGAGTTTTCAAAGTGAAAACACAGGAAATTTAATGGTAACTCTCATAAAGAGATGGTGAACAGTCAGAGGAACAGCTTAGACTGCTACGTGGAATTTAATAGCTCATGCACCCAAATAGCTTCCAGGGAAGTATGATGCTACAATCAAGGGGACGAAATAGGTGATGAGAGTGGACACGAGTCTGGCAAACTACATGGATCAAACCTACAACAAGTGGCAGGCACGTGGGGCTGAGGACTAAGCCAGCACTTGGGACGCCGGCATCCTGTATCGGTGCCAAAGGATTATTTAGGGTTGGAAGATCCAAGAGGCAGCAGCCACATCCTGGTCATCTCTGAAAACATGAGAGGCCCTGGCAAGCAGGTGGCATGCCGGAAACTGTCTGGGCTCTGCCATGTTCCTATGCCCTAGAGAATCAGAGGCAATTCTGTGCCCTGAAATCACCAACGAAGCTTCAGGGGACAATGGGGCCCAAATCCAGTCTCCAGACATTCTTCAAAGTCAGTGTGGAACGAGAATTTCCTGAGGCGCACCCCAGAGGTTTTCATATGCAGTCAAAGGAGGAGACCATGAGCCTAGCCGCACCTCTCACCCACCACCCAGTCATTCAGACCTATCTGCTGTTCCTGCAGGTGTCCGACTCCCACACGTCCACGTTTTGGGGCAGGCAATTCCCTCCACGTGGGCACCCCTCCCCCATGTCTTCTGGGCCGTCAACTACTCCACCACAGGAAGACCAGTGGAGGCTCCTTCTCCAGGATGCAGCCTGGTGCCACAGCTCTAGCGGCTCTGAGCCATCCAGGTTGCCTAGTGACTGTTACACCTCCGCTGTGAGTCCTCTGACAGCAAGAGTGGTGATTACTTATTTAGTGGCCTCAACAGTCAATGCCTCAAAAATTGCAGATACAGAATGGAGGAGTGAATGAACAAGCCACTGATCTAAGGATGAACTTGGACACAGGCCTCGGCTGAAGCAGAAACGCTGACATCACAAGAAACGTGTTCCTAACAGCCAGCAGACTGTGGACTCACAGGAGCACTCAACAGCGAAGCCGTCTGCTGAGAGCTGCCAGGTCTGAATCCCTGAGCACAGACCCGAATCACCCGATCTATCTTCTGTAAAGCATCGAGCATCTTGAAGAGGACACCGCCCGCTCTTCATTTCACACACACACACTGAGCTGCCTCTCCTCCGGGGCTCTAAACAAGCCAGGCGCCATCTAGTCTCACTGTTCACTCCAGGTATTCCCTCTACCCAGGCTCCCTGCCCTCCACAGTCACACAGCCCCCTCCCACCCCCACGCCGGGCTCTGCCCAGGGCAGCCTCCTCTGGACGCCTCCTCTGACCTGCTTTGCTCACGCGGTCTTGCCTCTCTACCATCATACTCAAACATTCTTGCTGTTCTCTTTGTTTTGATTGACTTGAGGGAAGGAGGGTGGGGAAGACAGGGACCCGGAGAGGGGGGAGGGAGCCCCAGCCCGAGCTCATGAGAGCACTCCCATCAGCTGATTCACTCCTCAAAGGACTCCAACAGCCAAGACGGAGCCAGGCCGCAGCTGGGAGCTGGGAGCTGGGAACTCAACCCAGGTCAGCCACATCACGCAGGGACTCAACCACCTGAGCCATCATCTGCTGGAAACTGGAACTGAGAGCTGAGCCAGAACTCGAACCCAGGCATTCCCGTACGGATGTGACTTCTCGGCCAAATGCTGTCTGAGTGTCTTCAACATGGCAACAACTGCCTAAAGTCCAAAGTGTTCGCTTGTTTTTACCTGGTGTGCTAAGGAGGAGTAAGCTAAGCTAAGCTCCCAAGGGACAGAGACCCTGTTTATCTTATTCACTGCTGTATCCCCAGTGTTTAGAACAATGCCGGACACACTGAAGTGCCTAATCATGAGTTTCACAGATACACATATCAACATACTTTACAATGGTATTATTTACCTCCTAAGGAGATGAGTTCAAAAAACATCCTAAGAGGCAAAAAGAAAAACTATCCTGACACAAGTGTCAGAAATATGGGGGGGAAGGGGGCTGTGGCACAGCGGGTTAAAGCCCCAGCCTGCAGTGCCAGCATCCCATATGGGCACTGGTTCAAGTCCTGGCTGCTCCACTTCCGATCCAGTCCAAGTCCTTGGGCCCCTGCACCCACGTGGAATCCGGAGGAGGCTCCTGGCTCCTGGCTTTGGATCAGCTCAGCTCTGGCCATTGCGGCCATTTGTAGAGTGAATCAGTGGAATGCAGGACTGTTCTCTCTCTCGTTTTGCCTCTCTCTGTAACTCTTCTTTCAAATAAATAAAATAGGGCTGGCGCCACGGCTCACTAGGCTAATCCTCCGCCTTTGGCGCTGGCACCCCGGGTTCTAGTCCTGGCAGGGGCACCAGTTCTGTCCCGGTTGCTCCTCTTCCAGTCCAGCTCTCTGCTGTGCACCCAGGAGTGCAGTGGAGGATGGCCCAAGTCCTTGGGCCCTGCACCCACATGGGTTACCAGGAGGAAGCACCTGGCTCCTGGCTTCGGATCGGCACAGCGCCTGCCAGAGCGGCCACTGGGGGGTGAACCAACGGAAGGAAGACCTTTCTCTCTCTCTCTCTCTCTCACTGTCTAACTCTGCCTGTCAAAAAATTTTTTTTTTCTTAAAAGAAAAGAAAAATATAGAGAGGCCAGCATTATAGCATAGTGGGCTAAGCCTCCACCTGTGGTGCCAGCATCCCACATGGGTGCTGGTTCTAGCCCCAGATGCTCCACTTCTGATCCAGCTCTCTGCTATGGCCTGGGAAAGCAGCAGAAGATGGCCCTTGTGCTTGAGTTCCTATATCCTTGTGGGAGACCTGGAAGAAACCCTGGTTCTTGGCTTTGGAACAGCTCAGCTCCAGCCTTGGCAGCCATTTGGGGAGAGAACCAGTGGATGGAAGACCTCTCTCTGTAACTCTGCCTCTCAAGTAAATCAATCTCTCAAGTGAGAGAGAGAATCTTCTATTCACTGGTTCACTCCCCAAATGGCCACAATGGATGGAGCTGAACTGATCCAAAGCCAGGAACCAGGAGCTTCTCCCAGGTCTCCCATGTGGGTGCAGGGGCCCAAGCACTTAGGCCATCTTCTGCTGCTTTCCCAGCCATCAGCAAGGAGCTGGCTCAGAAGTGGAGCAGCCGGTACTTGAGCCAGCACCTATATAGGATGTTAGCATCACAAGCAGTAGCTTTACCTGCTATGTCACAACACTGGCCCCTTAGATAAATCTTTACAAAAAATAGATCTAGAGTCCCCAGAGGAGCCTGAATGTAAAATACATATATGAAATGAGCCTTTAAAAACAAGGTGAGCTTTAAGAACCTCTGATTCTATTAGACCAATTTTATACTCTTCCCCTTCCAACCCCTCAAATCAGCTCAACTTAACACAAGTGTTCTTTCTAAACACCAGAATAAAAACTTAGCTTTTAAAAGTAAGGACTTTTCACCCCTGCTATTCAAGACATCTGAAAATATCGGTTTTTAAAAGTCTCAGTAATTACTGGGAAATCAGTTGTTTTTACCTTTTCCCCTGCTGCCCAGTACAGGCCCGGTTACACACCAGCAGAACAATCTTGTCGCTTCCTGCTCTTGTGCTGGGCAAATCCATTTTCCCTTGTTTTGCTGCTGTTTGTGTAGGGGAAGACAGTCTATGATGATCCAAGCCAAATTTCAAGTGGTTTAGATTGTTGTTTAAGTGAATTCCTGAAATGGAATAACAACAACTCTTTGAAGTAAAAATATCTCTTTGAAATTCTTTTCATTTATTCATTACAAAGAAATTTACCCACAGAGAAAAGAAATTGTCATTGTGTAATAGAAACTGCAGCAGGACAAATGAACAGTCTACAGTGAGATAACTTATCTAGCCATGAAGATAATTTCTTTAGCATTCATTACTTCCTTTAAACTAGCCTTATCTTAAAAGCTGAAAATTAAAACTCTGCACTTCAGTGAATGTTAGATACAGTTTGAGAAAGCCTGTCAAGATGATCCACCAAAATATATTCCAAGTGAAGCCACGCCACCAGCAATCAAATAAGTAACTAAAGACGAGAACATGCAGAATGGTCTTCAACGTTCCAATGGCAGCATTCTCTCCACGATTAAAGAGCCAGACTTGCAGAAACAAAATAAACTCCACCGGCTGGACCCAGAGCCATGATGAAAACATGCCAACTTTGAGACCATCGACTACACTAGATCAGCCTGCAGGAAAATGGACAAAGCTATGTGTCAAACAGGTCTTCAGAAATGCCCCAAAGTACAGGTTCCTGTCAGTCAGGGCTAGCCAGCAATTCAGCATCTAGCACAAGACCTGCACTTAGTGGGGACTGAGCAGTGCCTGACTACATACCTGCTCACTTCTTCAATCTTTTCAAAGTTCAGCTCGAGAAAATGACTCCCCACCTGGAGAGCAGAAGAAAGAGGCCTTCCCAACACCCCCGTGATCATAATTACAACAACAAGGGTAAGAAATGTAATGGTTTACACAACAACAGTCCTAGCAGAATTCTGGCAATAAGCTAACTATCCATGAATAGGAACTGTAGAACCTACTGGGATAGAGCAGCACGACAGCAATTTAAAATAACAAGTACATAGTTTATACCAAAATAAATTCCAGAGAGTTAAAAAGACACATATAGAGAAATTAGAAATAAGGAAAATTGAAGCCTTAGTAAGTGACTGGAGGGAGTACTTAAGCTTAAATACAATAAAAAAAAAAAAAAAAAAAAAAAAAAAACAAGTAATAGGAGATTTCACTTTACAACCATTTTAAATTTTGGCATGAAAAAATTAAAAAATAACAGAAGTCTGAATTGGAGACAATGAATGACCTCATTTCCCAGCTTCCTGGCAGAAGGAAGGGTGGGGAGGGCCTATTCCAGGGTTTCTAGTAAGATGAAGGATGTCATTTGACTGCACAGAGACGAAGCTCTGTCCAAACTGAGGACCTGTCTGTGACCAGCTGGGTGAGCGAGGGCCAGTTACTCAGTAACCTAAATCTCAGCTCCCTCACTCATGAAACGGGGAAAGCAGCGGACTGATCTGACTGAGCAAAGCACAGATTAACACACACTCAGTAATGGTATATTTTTCCAACAAAGGCACTCCCCGGCTAGAATTTGGATTCACCAAATTCACTTATGAATAGAAAATCAGTGTTAACCTTAAGCAGTGTGGGTGCGTAAGGAACTCTGGGGAAATTTCCAGTTGAACAAACATTCAACTGAGCTAAATGTTTAGCTGAGTTCCTGCTATGTATTAGAAACCGCACTGAACTGTTTAGTACAGAAAGATGAATCATTTCTTCACAACATGTTGGTACAAAAGATTAGCCACACCATGAATGAAAGATGGGGGAGCAGGAGTCAGCAGCCCGGAGTGGGGAAGAGGGGAAAGGCTTTCTGAACAAGGTTGATGGCCGGCTACTTCTTACTATAATGCGATAAAATCAGGAAATAATTTAGGCAAAGAAAAGTGTATGCATGAAAATGCAACATCAGGAAGACAAAACTCAAATAAGAGACCTGATAGAAAACAGTAACAATGTAAATATGAGTAGACTAGAGAAAACTGAATCCTGAACTGGCACTCAACAAACTGACAAACGCAATACACAGAATCATCACAAGGATCAGAAGACAGAAGGCCCAGAGCCTCTGGAAGTAGTGGGAAAAATAAAAGAGGAATTAAAGGGCACAAGAGCATTCAAAAATGAGAAAAGAATAATTTGTTCAACAAATGGTACTGGGACAATCAAATACGTACATGCAAAAAGAATGGAGTTGAGGCCCTATATCACACCAGATAAAAAAATTGAAATGTATCAAACAACCCATATCTAAGAGCAAGAGTAAATTTTACGATCTTGGATTTGGTAATGTATTCTTAAAATCTAACACTAGGAGTAGACACGTGGCATAGTGGTTGAGATTCCCACACCCCCATTCGAGTGCCTGGGTTCATGTAACAGCTCCACTCTCATTTTCAGCTTCCTGTTAACATGCAGCTGAGGAAACAGCAGGTGACGGCTCAAGTATCTGGGCCCTTGCCACCCTCGTGGGAGACCTGAATTGAGTTCCTGATTCCCACCTTCAGCCTGCCCCAGTCCTGGCCACTGCAGGATTTGGGAAGTGAACTTACAGATGGGAGCTTGCTCTCTGTCTCTCAAAAAAAATTGACTATGATACAAAATCATAGCAACAAAAAATATAAAAGTTTTCACCAAAGGACACTACCAAAAACTAAAAAGACAACTCACAGAATGGAATAAAATGTCTGCAAATCATATATGGAATAAGGGTCTAGTATTACATTTACATACTTACAAAAAATTCTCACAACTCAACCACAAAGGCAACACAATTTAAAAATGGGCAAAATATCTGAATAGATATTTCTGCAAAGAGAATATATAAATGGACAACAGGCAGAAGAAAAAAAATGTTCACTATCATTTATCCTTACAGAAGTGCAAATCAAATCCACAAGGAGGTAACCTTTCATACCCACTATAATGGATGGAATCCAAAAGATGGAAAATAAATGCTGACAAGGATGTGGAGAAAATGAACCCTCACACACTGCTGGTGGGAATGCAGAACAACACAGTGCTGTGAGAAAACAGACAGTTTCCCTAAAAGTTACACATAGACTGATGATATGATCTAGCAATTCCATCCCACACAAATGCCCAAAAGAACTAAAAACAGGTAGTAGTAAAACAAATACTTATCCACCAATGTTCACAGCAGCATGAGTCACAATAGCCAAAAGGTGGAAACGCAAATGCCTATCAATAAACTGACAGGTAAACAGAATGTGATACATTCCTACAAAGGAATAATATACAGCCATAAAAAATGAAACAGGGATGCATACTACAACAGGCACGAACCTGGAAACAGTACACTAAGAGAAAAAAGCAAAGTAAAATAAAAGATAGAGGGAAAAAGAAAATTGGAGGACCGACCCACGAATTCCATCATTCAAATGACAGGCGTTTGAAAGGAAAAACCAAAGCAAAACAGAGAAGAAACCATAAAGTAAACAATTTAAGAACCTTTCCTGGTACTAAAGGGCACAAACTCTGGTTTCAAACAGTCCACAGAGTAACCAGCAAAAGCGAGGAGGAGCAAAGACGGGCTCCTGGGCACACTGTTAGGAAATTTCAAAATACTTAGAATAAAGTCCTAAAAGCTCCCACAGAGAAAAAAATGGCCACAAACAACAGACTAGAAGACAATGGCTTCAGCCTTCTCAGCTGGGATATAAAAGGTAGCATAACGATGCCTCTGAAATCCTGAAGAAAAACTGTGAAGGAAAATTATACAACCTAGAATACTATCCCTGACCCCAGGCCAATTCAGCCAGAGGCAGACTAGAGACATTTTCTAATTCTCAATTTACCTCCCACACATTCATTTTAGAGCTCCTAGAGGATGTGGGATGGAGGAGAGCAGCCCTGGGAGGACAGCTCCACACACCAGCCACAGAGGGCGTTCCCACGTCCCGATGGGAACACGTGGAGACTAAGCCAACAGAATGCTTAACCTCTCTCAATACCTTCAGACAACTGATCACAAGGTTGGGGAACAAGTTACTGAAAATGCACAGAGCACTACACAAATAAATAAGTTCAGTAAAGAAAATTATCAGCTCTAGGGAAAACAGTTACACAGGAAACTGAAGTTCCTGACATAGAATTACATAGACACTAAATACCATCCAAATCAAAATCATGATGGCCCTGTGCTGGGAGGGTGGTGGGGAGCACCAGGAGAATAGGAGGAAGAAAGGGCTAAATCCACACCTTCCTCAGTACAGAGTCCATAGATAATGCCTAAATCCAACAATCAAAAAAGTGTGGCAGTATTACTTAACCCATGAAGATAAACAGAAAAATCAGCAGCTAAGATTTGTGGAACTAACTTATAACCACAAGGAGACTTTATATCCATAAAACAAGGGTTACCATGAAAAAGGAGCATTCAGAGAGCAAGATGGTCTTCAAGATAATCACTTACATAAAAGCTCGACAAGCCTCTGTTAAATAACACACAAGATCCTGCTAAAAACTAAATGAGAAAATTAGCAGATCGACTTGGAAAACACTCCTAAAAATAAAATGTTAAAAGAAAAACCGGGAGGGGCATTTAGTCTAGTGGTTTAAGGCACCCACACCCCATACCACCCGTGCCTGAGTTCGATCCTAAGTGCCAGCTCCTGACTCCTGCTTTCTGCTAATGCACCACCTGGGAGACAGCGGTGAGAGCTCAAGTAACAGGGTTCCTGCCACCCAAGCCGGAGCTCTGCATTGTGCCCCCAGCCCTGGCCCAACCTCAGCTATTGTGGGCATGTGAAGAGTGAGGGCCAGCCGATGGGAGCTCCGTCTGACACCCACTCTCAGTCTGCCTTTCAAATAAAAATTTTTAGTTTAAAAAAAAAAAAAAAAAAAAAAGGAGGGGCTGGCGCTGTGGCACAGAGGGTTAATGCCCTGGCCTGAAGCCCCGGCATCACATATGGGTGCCGGTTCAAGCCCTGACTGTTCCTTTTCCAATCCAGCTCTCTGTTATGGCCTGGGAAAGCAGTACAAGGTGGCCCAGGTCTTTGGGCCCCTGCACCCATGTGGGAGACCCGAAGGAGGCTCCTGTTTCCTGGCTCCGGATTGGCACAGCTCCGGCCATTGTGGCCAACTGGTGAGTGAACTATCGGATGGAAGAGATCTCTCTCTCTCTCTCTCTCTCTCTCTCTGCCTCTCCTCTCTCTGTGTAACTCTGACTTTCAAATAAATAAATCTTTAAAAAAAAAAATAAAAAAGGAGAGGCTGGCGCGTGGTGTACTAGGTTAATCCTCCACCTGTGGTGCCAGCATCCCATATGGGTGCCGGTTCTAGTCCTGGCTGCTCCTCTTCCAATCTGGCTCTCTGCTATGGCCTGGGAAAGCAGTAGAAGATGGCCGGGTCCTTGGGCCCCTGCATCCACATGGGAGACTGGAGGAAGCTCCTGGCTCCTGGCTTCGGATCGGCACAGCTCCAGCCATAGTGACCATTTGGGGAGTGAACCAGCAGATGGAGGACCTTTCTGTCTCTCATTCTCACTGTATGTAACTCTACCTCTCAAATAAATAAATAAAATATTTTAAAAAAGAAAGGACAGAAAAAACATACTAAACCAAGGAATTCCAGAATGGTTCAACACTAGAACAATACACATCAAGTCATCTATCAATAAACAAATGGGGAAACTGTCAGGCCCTCTGGCATGACTAAGATGGAAGCTCTGCAGCCAGGCTGGCTAAGCTGGCCTTGTTGTGCCTTAGGTTTGCTCATGAGAAATGTGACAAGAGGAACAGCAGCAACCTCAGGGTTACTACTACTGAGAAGCTGACACGTGAAACAGATAGATTCTGTCTAGCACACAGAAAGCACTCAGGAAATGCCATCATTATCATCACCGTCACGTAGTTTATCAAATGCCTACCCAGAATCTTATCTCCTTCCTAGTACACTAGAAATTTTTTTAAAAAATCAACATAAATAATAGATATCCCAAGCCAACAGCAATATCATATCAAATACGTATAATGAGAGAAATTCTCATTAGTCAAAAAATAAAACAAGGACGCAATGACCATCATCAATGTAATTCATTAAGGTTCTATAGTTTCTAACAAATGTAGTAAAACCAGACTTCAAAAAAAAATATCTGGGGCCAGCACTGTGGCATAGTAGGCTAAGCCATCCCATATGGGTGCTGGTTCATGTCCTGGCTGTTTCTTTTCCGATCCAGCTCCCTGCTATGGCCTGGGAAAGCAATGGAAGATGGCTCAAGTCCTTGGGCTCCTGTACCCATGTGGAGACCCAGAAGAAGCTCCTGGTTCCTGGCTTCGGAATGGCCTGGCTCTGCTAGTTGCGGCCATTTGGGGAATGAACCAGCAGATGGAACACCTTTCTCTCCGTCTCTCTCTATATAGCTCTTCCTCTCAAATAAATAAAATCTTAAAAATAAATAAAGATAAAATATCTAACTACCAGACAGCAAGAGATAAAATAACACTATTTGTTGATTTTGTGATTTTCTAGAAAACCAACAGATAAGATTTTAGAATGCTTATCAATTCAAAAATGTCTGCAAAAATTAGTAACTCCCTGAAAATCAGCATATCTGGTGAAAATATACAACAAGGGAAGAGGAGTTATTACAACAGCAATAAAGCACACATGAATAACCTTGACACGTAAGTGAACTAGATGGGGAAGTCACAGCACTTCCACAGGAATATGGAAGGCATAACTAAGTGGAGACAGCATTGTCATGAAGGAGAAGGCTCAGTGCTGTGGGAAACACACCCTCTCCCAGTTAATTCTACACTAAGAATCCAATCCAAAGAGGATTAGGGAGACTTGAAAATATTATTCTGTAATTCACCCTTAAAAGGATAAACTAATTAAAACAGTCATAAAATGTTAACTATTGAGACAGGTATTTGACTGAACAGTTAAAACGTCACTAGGGACACCATATCCCACATCAGAGAGCCTGATCCTCTGCTTCTGATCCGGCTTCCAGCTAATGCACACCCTGGGAGGCACAGGTGATGGCCCAAGCCCTCTGCCACCCAGGCTTCCGCCTGAGCCAGCCCTGGCTGTTGCACCCATTTGTGGAGTGAGACAGCAAATGGAAGATCCTCTCTCCCTCGTCCTCCCTCTCTCTGCTTTAAAAATAAAGTGCAAATAGATAAATAAGCTTTTTAATTGTAAACTAAATAACAGGAAAAGAGAAGATTGCATTCAAAGTAGTGCTTCCCTCTTCCCCCTCACCAGTGGTTAATTTGGGCAGTATATTGAAATCTTTTTTTTTTCCTTTTTTTTTTTTTTTTTTTCCTAATATGAAAGTCCAGGCCCATCCTCCAGAAATACTGACTTAACTGATCGAAGGAGGGTTCCAGGCATCTGTTTTTCTTTGTTTTTTTTTTTTTTTTAAGATTCTCAGATGATTCTACCATGCAGACTATGTTAAAAAAAAAAACTGAAAAGAGGTCTCCAAGCCATTACTGATGATTGACCAAACAAAAATTTAATAAAATTGAGGTAATTAAAGGACCCTTAGATGCAATCAGTAATCTCCTAGGGTCTGAGTTCTGTCAAAGTCTGCAGCAAAAGACAATCTCTTTCCCCTCTCCATCCATCCCCTTCTACTTCCATCTCTTTTTAACAGATTGTTTCTAAGTTCATGTCTAAACAACTAGAGAGAGAGAGAGAGAATTCCCAATACTACTCCAACAAGAACTACCTTGAATCAACACTGATTCCTCACTGCTTTTTGTGTCTTACAGCACTGGCCAGAACAGCCCAAACAATATTACATAATGGGAATATAACATAAATTTTAAAAATTCCTGACATTAAAGTCATTGTTCTTTGTATGTATCTTTTAATGTCGGTGTGTAACTTGAAATACATTATTTCTGTCATATTAAAGTATACTATTTCCACCTCCTGGAATCTGGGGCACGATCTCTTCCTACAGGCAGAAACCATGTTATCTTGCAGTCTCAGTACCCTATTCAGTCCAAATTTTTTTTCCTTATTACAATTGCTATCTCCTTAGTTTTAGCTTTTTTTTTTTCATTCAAAGAAATACGGGAAGAACCCATTTAAGAAAGAAATGCTGAGTATAGTAAGATGCCTGTGAGGGACCAGCATGTGGGGATCCCATATCCCAGTGCTGGTTCAAGTCCCACGTGCTCTGCTTTCTGATCCAGCTAATGCACCTGAAAAGGCAGCAGATGACAATCCGTGCTTGGGTCCCCGCCACTCATGTGGGAGACCCATATAGAGTTCCTGGTTCTGGCTTGGACCATACCTGGTGTTGTGGCCATTGCGGGAGTGGATCACTGGATGGAAAAATCAACCTCTCTCTCTCTTGCTCGCTCATTCACTCTCTGATGCTCTACCTCTCAAATAAATCAACCTTCTTGGTTTTTGTTTTTGTTTTTGTTTTGTTTTTTTAAAGATGCCCATGGGACTTCTAAGTAGAATTCCAGTAGATAGGTCAAAGTCAGGGAATGGAAACAGAACCAGAAGAAAAATGGAGGCTGGTAGGGAAATTTAGTTCTAAAATCATGGCAGTGGGAAATACTGATAAGCCTGGGTGGAGCAATATTTCTCAAAACTTCAGTTTGCGAAATCACCTACGGGACTTATTAAAAACAGATTGCTGGGCCCCGCTCCCAGGGTGTCTCTTACACTTGGTCTAGGGCGAGGTCCAAGAATTTACATTTCTAATCAGTTCCCAGGTAAACTTGATGCATTAATAACCACTGCAGTAGAGGAAAAGAAAAGGGGACCCAGAAAGAACCGTTAGGAACACTAAAACCAGGGACAACCTTTGAATTGCTTGACAACTCACAAACTCACAACAGTTCCCATCACCCCCCAAGCACAATGGAAAAACAGGCTAAGCTCCCAGTCACAGCCCAAACTGCAGGCAGTACAAGGACTGGCACTGCCCAGAGTTTTAGTTCATTTTGCTCCATATCAGTCAAGAGTGACATGCACATTTCCTAAAAGCAAATACCAAGAAAACTCTATAGCAGGGTTAGAGAACCTTTTTTTCCTGCCAAGGGCCATATAAAATTATCAACCTAAAAACTATCTAGATGTATTAAATTTCTCCTGCAGTCGCTTTGGCACAGCCAGACCAAATGATCCCATGGGCCTCGGGCAGCCTGCAAGCTGGACATTCCCCACCCTTTCCTGTAGTAAAGATTTTAGAATTGAGAAATTAAACATAAGAGCTGCAGCAAAATTTTAAAAAACAATTTTTTTTAAAGCCACAGGACAGTCTACCTTCCTATGTGCCTTCATAAGACACAGCAAAGGCCATGTAAAGGGAAGATACAATCAAGCACCAAACTCTCATAAGGGGCTATGCCAACTATGGACCTATCTTTGCCTAAAACAGTCACAGCTGTCTTTCTAGGGAAACATGTTACCATAAAAGTTGTACCATTATTTAAAAGATATGTGTTATGTATACTCTATCACAGTTTTTAAGAAACGGATACTATCGTGTAATAGACATAAAAGGGTAAATGGTTGTTCAACCTGCAAACCCAGGTGCTATGATGGAAACAGGTGCTCATTTACCTCTTTGACTGAGAATTCCTTCAGGCCTAAATATTTCTGGAGTCTCAAAGGCAAAAATGCAGTCGCTTTCATGGACTGTTTCCAGGTCATCTGTATCACAGAAGGAACGATGGAACCCATCATAGTACATTTCCGTTAACACAATCTAAAAGTGGGGAAAATGTAAACAGCTGGGCATCAATACAAGTTGGTCTCCCAATTCTACTTGGAACTGTTCTAGTTCACCAAGACCAGCAGGGGACCGAGAGGGCTCAGACACATCTCACAGAGCCCTCATCATGTGCTTCGAATGAGAGAGTCTTGGAAGCACAGTGTCCTCTGGATAACGTAACAATATGCCTGATTTCAGAACTCTCTGGCACTGAACCCAGAGTTCCTTTAAGCTCTGGGGGAGAAGACCCAGGAGATTACAGAGTCTAACCTTACCTCGTTCCCATGGGAAGAGGCTGTGAGACCTGCCTACGGGCCTGCAACTTTCACTCTCACAGCCAGGACAGAGTCCATGTCTGACTCGGAGCCTTTCTCCCACATCGTTAAATTTTAGAGCTTTTCGGGTTAAAAATGTCAAGTAACCATGCATATTTGTTTTAGAAAAAATTGAAGTTAACCCAAATGTGAAACAACAGTAACTGATGGAATATACTACTGAAATTAAAGCACTATATTATGAGGGCCTTCAAAAAGTTTGTGGAAAATGAAATGAAAAAACAAAGCAAATTTTCCATAAACCTTCTAAAGACACCATATGTACACTGACTTGGGAGGATCTGAGAAAATAAAAAGGTAAAGAACAATATATAAAAATAATTTTTTACAAAATAATGTAGCATATGCACAGAAAAATCTGAATATCATATAACATAGTATCAAATCTAGCAACCTTTAGTACTAAGATACTTAAAATTTTCACTTTCTAAGTTATTATTTCTGAAATAGGGTATTCTACAATGCAATAGAAAGACGAGGGGGGTGGGGAACAATGGAGACATTCAGAGACTTCATTACTGTCCTAGCCAAAAATCCCTGGGGTGGCCATGAAGAGGTTCCAGTCCCAGCCTGCCACCAACCAGCCCTGTGACCCTCAGCAAGGCACATGGTGTCTCTGGTGTCCCTCAAAGGGGTGGGGAGGGGGAGGACTGGACTATACACGTGAAAGGCCCCCTGCACAGCACTCACAGTCTCGGAGAAAGAGGCTGCTGCATGGTCCACAAACAGCCCAGGAAGAATGTTCCTGGCACATTTCCTTCTAATAAATTTAACAGCCATGTTGTTTTTCTACCAGTAACATGCAAGTGTAATTCACTCTTTCCAGCAAGCTGAGGGTGAAAGCAAACTTGTAATTATTTCACCAATTTAAACCACATGCAAGCAGAGCCAGATAGCACTGGAAGCTTTAAAGATGCAACCAGATTCACCTTGGACACTGCCAAAGCCTCCGTTCCTCCCTGTCTCACCACTCGTCCTTTAGGGGGAAAAGGAATCAATGCGCTTCTTCAGAGGAAGGAAGGGTATGAAGGGTATGAACATTGTATCAACGTGCCAGCACACGGCCTACAAAAATATGAGATATTTGCTGTCCTGGGGCAACACTGCTGGCTGTATTTGTTTTACTGTGGGAACTTCCCAAACGAGGCCACATGAGGCCAAAGCACAAAACACCTTTATTATTCAAGTGATTACATAGCAGCTTTCCAGAAGCTATCTAGGGAAAGCTATTTAACCACTAAGCCATCTTTCCTTAGTAAATCCTACATAAGGAATGTTCTTCCACATAAAATCGTAAGTGAATTACTGAGTAAAAACTATACAAAACTGTATCAAGTCACAAAGAGGTCAAGAGCACCTTTGGTCAATTTAAATATAATGCTTACCAAAGATGTGCCCACAAAGGAGGCACACAACTTTCAATTATCTACATGAGGTAAGAGACTGGGGTCCAGTTTTCATCAGAAAACAAAAACGCATTAAGCATGTACTATGGACAGGACACCATGCCAGCAGGATGACCTCCACTCTCATCACCTCTGTGGATTTTTAAGCCTCCCTGGTGATCTAATACCATAGGGACGTGCCATTCATCAGAATGATTTAAGAGTGGCTAGGTAATTATTCTTATAAACAAATCTATAAGAAGGCTCTGGTGTAAAGTCATAGCTTTTCCTTTTAATGATATATAATAATTAAATGAAACATGCAGAGTTTTTCTATACCTTTTATTCTTTGGAGTCTTGATTTTTTTTTTTTTTTCCTCCTCAACACTAGATGTAACTAGTTTTAAATTTCTATCTAACACCATTTGGCAGAGAACTCTTAAATTCCAGGAGAACAGAAAGCGACACGTTAGTGACTCATGTGTAGCTGGTCTTAGCAGGCCCATTACCTGATCAGTGGGGATCTTTGTTTCCATGGACACTGCTTCCCGGAGTCTGGCGACAGTCCCAGACAGAGGCACAGCCACGCCGATCCTCATGCAATGAGAGCATTTCCCTTGGTACACTACAGTGACATAGAGAGGCCTGCACAGATCAAATCCAGGATCTCTCATTAGTCACCTATTTCAACTCAACCATGAGGGCACTTCCAAAAGCTCACAGAAAAAGGGAATTAAAAGATAAATTAACTTTGGTGAAAGAAATTTGCACCAAAAAATAAGCAAAATAAACCTGCTCTGAAATCAACAGAAATTGAAGCTAATCCACACTTTTATTTAGAAGCCAAGTGGGGAAACTTCGTGTGGCCCTAAGTGGAACTATCAAACAATAATCAAGAGAGCTTTGGAAAGGGCATTCTTCATGAAGCAAAGCTAGCAAGTATCTGGGGCAGCGTCTTGGCGGAGCGGGCAAAGCCACCACCTGCGATGTGGCATCCCCTATGCTCTGTGTCCTGGCTACTTCCAATCCAGCTCCCTGCTCATTGCTCAAGAAAAGCAGCGGAAGACGGCCCAAGTGTTTGGCCCCAGCCACCCACGTGGGAGACTCAGATGAAGCTCCTGGCTTTAGCCCAGCCCAGCGTTGGCTGTTGCGGTCATCTGAGGAGTGATGTAGTAGACAGAAGATCTCTAACTCTTTCAGAATAAATCTTTAAAAAATATATACATATAACATTCATACTTGACTTTGTATTTTCTTTAAAACAGCCTGACTCCTGGAAATTTTGAAAAACAGTTGAAAATAAAAGTGGTCATTCAAAGTGCTCAGTAAAGTCTCTAGACAATTTATAAGTCACCCAACAACCTTACCCCTACCCATACTATCTGTGGATGACCAACTAACCAGATGCCAACATTACCCGCCTTGTGTACCTGCCCACCCTGCACACTGATTGGATTCAACTTCTCGTTAATCCCATGATCTGTCTAAACAAGTGAGGAGACCTGATAGAACCTACAGTAGAAGAGGAACACCAACAAAATGTACTCCATTTTACTGAATCTGTTCTTACCTGGTATGTGGCAGAGGAATTGGCAACGAAATGCAGAGGAAAGGGTCAAAAGTGTTGCTCTGTTTCTGACAATGAGGACATGTCAAAGAAGATCTTCAAAAACAAAAATGTAAGATATTCACATTAAGATTACCTACAACTATGGTTAGTAAACAAAAGAAGGAACATTTCATGTGCTCATACCTGTACTGGGCTTGAAAAAGTTCTTGTACAAAAGTGCTGCAGACAGGAAATGATGGTCCCTCGGGCATCATATCAGTCTCTGATGGTGGCTACAGAGAAGGAAGCACAATTTCAGACTGGAAGTGACAACTCTTGACTGAAAATGAACCTAAAAGATCACAAGTATCCCTGACCTTCTTGACAGCCACCCATCAAGTGCAGATGCTTCAGTGATGGGCACCTGCTCGTGGGTCACATGGACTCACCTCCTCAGACTCTGCCATGTTTATCCATCTTCACCATGTTCACACAGCTGGGCAGCTCTCCTCCCCAAAGGATGTCCAATCTTCCTCCAACTTCCAGTCCCCCACCCACAGGTCTTCCAGGAAATGATCCCCAACCACTCTGAGATATACACTTCTTCCCATGCTTAGATTCTCTAGCATCTATGAGCTGTGCTGTTCACTGCGGCCCTAGTCACACTGCGCTTCACACTTTCCTTAACCCTTCCACGTTCCTCCACCTGACCATTGGTAACTGAGCATCTGCCACCACGTGCACAGGGTATTAGGATATAAAGAAATATGAGACACAGCGTCTGACCCTGAGATGTCTAGTTAGTTAGCCAGACACATAGACATATAGCAGTACAGGGTGTCTAGCACAAAAAGAACTTCAATCAGAGAAACAATTTAACATTTAACAAGACTAGAGATTAAAAAATTTGCAGTATAAAGCAGAATTATCAAGAACTTTAGGGGCCGATGCTGTGGTGCAGTAGGTTAATCCTCTGCCTATGGTGCTGGCATCCTGTATGGCTGCTGGTTCAAGTCCTGGCTGCTCCTCTTCCAATCCAGCTCTCTGTTGATGGCCTAGGAAAGTAGTGGAGGATGGCCCAAGTGCTTGAGACCCTGAACCCACATGGGAGACCTAGAGGAGACTCTTGGCTCCGGAATGGCCCCGTTCCGGCCATTGCAGCCATTTGAGGAGTGAACCAGTGGATGGAAGACCTGTCTGTCTCTCCCTCTCACTGTCTGTAACTCTACCTGTCAAATAAATACAATCTTTAAAAAAAGAACTTAAAAAGCTGTATGAGGGAAGCAACTCTTTAGTTTGACAAGCAGATGTTACTCCTCTCCTTGTGGAATCTAAGTTTCCTGAGGCCAGTGTTTCTTGAAGTAAACGGGTAAAATACCTCTAAGTACCCACTGAATTTTATTCTCACCCATTATCATCATAGTATTAACACACACACAAGTCCTCAGTAGAGGCTTGGGAGAAGAACCCTCTGCCTCCTCACCCACTGACGGCCCAATCAAGGGCGCATCTCACCTTCACGGGGGGCTGGCCGCTCTGCTTCACTGCATGATTGAGGTCTTCGTGAACTCGGTCCAAAAGCCACAGCAGAAACTCCTGGGCATCGTGCTGGGAATTCCCCCGATACTGCAGCGCGTTCTTTGACACGATGCTCTACGCAGGTAAATGAATCACATGAACAGGGTGAGTGACTGGCTCTAAAGACAAACTATGTATTCACAACCCTGAAGGAGGGAGGCAAGATCTCGGGGTGTTGAGAGCGCTTCCCAGGAGAGCAATGTAAAACCAGATGCTCAATGTAAAATGCTCACCCCAAGAAACATGCGCCAGAAATATTGAAGTCCACTTATCCAGCAATCCTTTTAGGAATACATCTGGGGGCTGGCGCCGTGGCTCACTTGGTTAGTCCTCCGCCTGCGGCGCTGGCATCCCATATGGGAGCCGGGTACTAGTCCCAGTTGCTCCTCTTCCAGTCCAGCTCTCTGCTATGGCCCGGGAGTGCAGTGGAGGATGGCCCCAGTCCTTGGGCCCTGCACCCCATGGGAGACCAGGAGAAGCACCTGGCTCCTGGCTTCAGATCAGCGTGGTGTGCCGGCCACAGCGGCCATTTGGGGGGTGAACCAATGGAAGGAAGACCTTTCTCTCTGTCTCTCTCTCTCTCACTGTCTAACTCTACCTGTCAAATAAATAAAAAAAATAATAAAAATAAAAATAAAGGAATACATCTAAAGGAAACCATAAGAACAGCACACCAAGCCCTCTAAGAAGATATTCATCAGGGCTTACAATGACAACTACATGACACACCTATTCTAAAAAATATAGTTGGGAGTCGGTGCTGTGGTAAGGCTGCGACCTGTGATGTCAGCATGCCCTATGGGTGCCAGTTCGTGTCCCGGCTGCTCTGCTTCCAATCCCACTCCCCGCTAATGGCTTGGGAAGGAAGCTGATAATGGCCCAAGTACTCCCACATGGGAGACCTGGAAGAATTTTTGTTGCAACCATCTGGGGAGTAAACAGGTGGATCAAAGATCTTTCTCTTTCTCTCTCGCTCCCCCCTCTCCCAACTCTTTCAAAATAAACAGATAAAAATCTTTTTTTAAAAAAATACAGCTGTATGGAGCCGGAGCTGTGGCATAGCAGGTGAGGTTGCCACCTGTGGTGCCGGCATCCCATGTAGGCGCCTGTTTGAGACCTGGCTGCTCTACTGCCGATCCAGCTCTCTGCTGTGGCCTGGGAAAGCAGTAGAAGATGGCCCAAGTCCATGGCTCCTGGCTTTCGATTGGCACAGCTCCAGCCGTTGTGGCCATCTGGGGAGTGAACCAGCGGATAGAAGACCTCTCTCTCTCTGCCTCTCCTCTCTCTGTGTAACTCTGACTTTCAAGTAAATAAATAAATATTTTTTAAAAAAATACGGCTGTATTAAGTAGAAAAAAAAGATTATAAATCAGTAGGGTTAAGTATGAACATTTTTGTAAAAAATGTGTAGAACATGTACACACAAAGTACAATTCTAAAGTGACAAATTCCAAGTTATTAAGTGTTAGACTTAGGTGAGAGAATTAGAGATGCTTTCTTTTCTTCTCATTTTTCCTATTTTCTAAGCCATCTACAATGAAGATACACAGTCATGTGCTGCTTGATGATGGCGTATGTTATGGGAAACGCACTGCTGTGTGAATGTCGCTGTGCACTTAAACTAGCACAGCCACACACCTCTGGGCAACATAACACCGGGGCCCATCACTAACCACAACGCCACTGTGCAGGGCACGATTCTATTGCTGACATAATAAAGCAATTATGTTTTCCTTCAAACTTCACAACAGGACTTATTTACAAAGATTTTGCTAAAATGTTGAATTTTTATGTAAAATACATTACATTTTCAAGATTTTGTATACGGCAGCCATGGGAGAGGTGGGGCCCAGGGGAGGTCCCTGGATAACTAGAGGCTGGGTACTTCTCAAGTAGCATCTGAAGGCCAGCACCACGGCTCAATAGGCTAATCCTCCACCTAGCGGCGCTGGCACACTGGGTTCTAGTCCCAGTTGGGGCGCCGGATTCTGTCCCGGTTGCCCCTCTTCCAGGCCAGCTCTCTGCTGTGGCCCGGGAGTGCAGTGGAGGATGACCCAAGTGCTTGGGCCCTGCACCCCATGGGAGACCAGGAGAAGCACCTGGCTCCTGCCTTCGGATCAGCGCGATGCGCCGGCCGCAGTGCGCCAGCCGTGGTGGCCATTGGAGGGTGAACCAATGGCAAAAGGAAGACCTTTCTCCCTTTCTCTCTGTCTCTCTCTCTCACTATCCACTCTGCCTGTCCAAAAAAAAAAAAAAAAAGTAGCATCTGAGAGGTGAACCAGCAGATGGGAGACCTTTTTCTATGTCGTGTGTGTGTATTGCCTTCTCTCTCTCTTTTAAATAAATGAATAGAATGTTTAGGATCCCTGAGTCTGTTCTCACAGGTGGTGTTAAAGAAAGAGCAAACCTGACCCCCATAGCTCTCAGGCCTCCTGGCTGGCAGTGTGACCTCTTGCTCTCTCTCTCTCTCTCTCTCTCTCACACACACACACACACACACACTCCCAGTGTGATGGCATCTGCTCCAGAGGTCAAATCAATACGGCCACCTGATCTTAGACTTTCAGCCTCTGAAACTACACGCTAAATAAACAGCCTTTCTTGATAAAGTCAGCCTGTCTCAGGTATTCAGCCAGAGTAGTGGAAAAGTGACCAATACAGACTCCCTGGAGAAACGGCTGGGAAGGGGGGCATGTCGAAAGGACACAGGAACCAGCCTGAAAGAGCTTCCAAAGACCACAGCTGGAACAATTTGAAAACAAAATGAATAACAAAATATTGTATTATAATCTAAAGTATAAAATAAATGAATTTATGTTGATTTAATGACTGAAGAAGGATGTAAGGGAAAAGAGGCAAATCTTTCTTACAGAGGAATTCCAAATAAATTATGCCAATAATACCCCTCTCTAGCTTACCATCACTGTACCTTGAGTTAAAGGCTGTGATATGTTCCTGCTTCCAAAGACAAGAGTATTAGAAAAGCAGAAAGTGGCCGGCGCCGCGGCTCACTAGGCTAATCCTCCGCCTAGCGGCGCCGGCACACCGGGTTCTAGTCCCGGTCGGGGCGCCGGATTCTGTCCCGGTTGCCCCTCTTCCAGGCCAGCCCTCTGCTGTGGCCAGGGAGTGCAGTGGAGGATGGCCCAGGTGCTTGGGCCCTGCACCCCATGGGAGACCAGGAAAAGCACCTGGCTCCTGGCTCCTGCCTTCGGATCAGCGCGGTGCGCCGGCCGCAGCGCGCCGGCCGCGGCGGCCATTGGAGGGTGAACCAACGGCAAAAGGAAGACCTTTCTCTCTGTCTCTCTCTCTCACTGTCCACTCTGCCTGTCAAAAAAAAAAAAAAAAAAAAAAAAAGAAAAGCAGAAAGTACCTTTACTGTCACGACCCAGCTGCCACTGTCAACCAGGCGATCAGGGCCAGCACCACCAGTGCCAGCCTTCTTGCCATCACAGGTCCTGGATAGGGCCTCTGTGGTCTCCTCCCCAAAACCCATGGCTTTAGGTTAACCATAAGGAAAACATCAGACAAAAGCTCAAGCTCAGGGACATTCTGCAAAAGACCTTACTGGTGCTTCTCAAAGCTGTCAAGTTCACCAAGGATAAGAAGAGACTAGGAACTATCAGAGACCACAGGACACCAGGGAGAAATGACTAAATGTGCTATCTCAAATGGAATAGAAAAAAACACAGGGGAATAACTGGTGAAATCTGAATTAAAAGTACCAAATTTAGTCAATAGTAGGGTGCCAACATTAGTTTCTTAGTCGTAACGAATGTACTTCAGTGACAGAGAACAGGAATCAAGGGGAACTTGGTGTGGACTTTATGAGAACATTCCCTGCTACGTCTGTAACTTACAATTTCTTTAAATATGGATACACATTTATGACTGCTATAAACATAAATAAGGCAGTGTGCATGTGGGGTATTCCTGGAGCAGGGCAGAAGCTCACTGAGGAGCAGGAGCAGAGGGGTGTTCAGCAACAGTCAGGAACCCTCCCAAGAGGAGATGTCACGTAAGCTGGGCCTTGAAGGACAGATAAAGAAGCAGGGATTCAATATTGCAGAGCGAATGTGTTCAGACACACAACACCTTCGAGGAAGACCAAGAGGTTCAGCAACCTGAAATTCCAGGTCTGTTAGGTAGGACAGGAGAAAATTAAACAGTAAAGATATTAGGCAGAGTAGGAAGAAATCAAACAATAAAAACAGATGAGAGGCCAATTAGGTAAAGATTTTAAAGGCCACTCAAAAATGACACAGGGAACCAGGAAAAGGTTGGAAGTGAGTTGGTTCTGGAACATAAAGCCTGGGTCCAAATCCCTGTCCCCCCTTCACTATCTGTGAGGCCTGGAGCTACTCTCCTCCAAAGTAAAAGGGATGAAATCAATTCTACATGATGGTTACAGAAGAGCACAAAACACCATACACGTAAATTAGAATAGCAAGCACTCAGCCTTTAACTCAGAGTATTGTATTTGGAAGTAGGGAGAAAGGAGAGGTGATAACTGCATGGTGAGAGAGGAATTAAGAAATAGAATGAGAAGGCAAACAATGAGGGTCTAGGCTAAAGCAACAAGGACAGAAATGGGAAGGCAGATATGAGAGCCAGGAATCTAAGCAGTAAAATCAGTAGGCTTGGTGCCCTAGTGAGTGTGGAAAGTGAGGAGGGAGGCATTCATCTCACCAAGGTGTCTTTTCTGGGTGACGGGCAACTGGTGGCATCCTGCATCCAGATAGAAAAGAAAAAAAGGAAGAAGTCTGGAAAAGATCTGAAAATACAGATGTGGGGTTCAGCGGGAGAGTTTGCACTAAAAACAAAGACTGCAAATGGGTGGTAGCGGACATCATGCGTACGGCTGGGATCCCTCTGACATGCAGACAGAACCGAGAGCAAGTAGGAGCCCAGTCTCCACAGGCACCACAAGATTCCAGGAAAAAATCATCCAGGACGTGGCAAGAATCAGGATAATGCAGTCCCAAGAGGCAAAGGAAAAGTTTCATGATAGGATGACGTTAAAGTCTAAAGAACTGAAAACTGCCACATTTCCAATAGAGAAAACAGCAACAGAGATGAAGAGGCACACGGTAGGCATTTAGCTAATGGTTTAGACAGCAGCACCCAGTATCAGGATGCCTGGGTCTGAGTCCAGCTCTGGAAACTGACTCCAGCCTCCTGCCTCCTGCCAATATACACCCTGGGAGGCACAGAGATGGCCCAAGTGACCCAGTTCCTGCTAACCACATGGAAGTCCTGTATTGAGTTTCTAGTTCCTGGCTCCAGCCTGGACCAGCCCAGTCAAGCCCCAGCTGTTGTGGGCATTTGGGAAAATGAATCACTGGATTGCAGACAGCTAACACACTCTCTCTCTCATCTCTGTCTCTCTGCCTCTCAAATAAATAAATTTTTTTTATAAAAAAGAAGGAGGCGCCGGCGCCATGGCTCACTTGGTTAATCCTCCGCCTGTGGCGCCGGCATCCATATGGGTACTGGGTTCTCATCCCGGTTGCTCCTCTTCTAGTCCAGCTCTCTGCTGTGACCCAGGATGGCAGTGGAGGATGCCCAAGTGCTTGGGCCCCTGCACCCACATGGGAGACCACGAGGAAGCACCTGGCTCCTGGCTTCGAATCGGCATAGCTCCGGCCGTAGTGGCCATTTGGGGAGTGAACCAACAGAAGGAAGACCTTTCTGTCTCCCTCTCTCTAACTCTGTCAAATAAAAAAAAAAAATCTTACACACACACACACACACAAAAAGAAGGAACACATTTACATTTGATTAAGAAGGACCATCACTGGGGCTGGCACTGTGGCACGGCGGGTTAAGCCACCACCTGCAATGCCAGCATCCCATATGAGTGCCAGATCGAGTCCTGGCTGCTCCACTTCCAATTCAGCTCCTTGCTAAGGTACCTGGGAAAGCAGTGGAAGACAGCTCAAGTGTTTGGGCCTCTGCACCCACATGGGAGACCTGGAAGAGGCTCCTGGCTTCAGCCTGGCCCAGCCCTGGCTGTTGGGGCCATCGGGGAAGTGAACCAACAGATGGAAGATTTCTCTCTGTCTCTCCCTCCCTCCCTCCCTCCCTCCCTCTCTCTCTCTCTCTCTCTCTCTCTCCCCATCTCCTTCTCTAATTCTGTCCTTCAAATAAAATAAATATATCTTAAAAAAAAAAAAAGGACCATCATCATCTTGACCCATTCAAATTTGGGAGTAAAAATCAACGGGATCTCAGAATATGGAGATGCTACTGACAAAACTTACTAAATAAAGAAGGGTCCTAAGTCACTAAGGATACCACTTGGAGGGCACCTTGGGAGCAAACACACAGGAGGAACAGGCACAAGAAAGTCTTCACTGTACCACAAAATTTCCCCCAGTAGGCAGACGACACCCGAGTCACCAAATCCAATTTCTTCTTTCTCAGATTTCACCTTTCAGTCCCTGTGTAGCATTTTATATGCGTACATCTTAGTCCATCTCGAGGTGCTTTGCCTTATGGCCTTAAGTTGCCCTCATTTAGGATACTTAAAGCCAGAGCCACTGTGATAAAGTGGAAGATTCACAGCTACAGAAGGTACTTCCTGATTTTTTTTTTTTAAGGCTCGATAAAAACCTCATTAGCACTAGCAGCGAAACCCGTGACTACCACACCTCAGGAGGGAAGAGAGACAAGTGGTTGGCACCCGAGATTGGTGGATCTGTAAAGGAAGTCAGGGATGATGCGAAGGTTTCCTATTTCCCACAATGACATCAGGAACAGAGGCAAAGACTGGGGGTGGGAGGGCCCCCGGAGTTTGGAACAAGCTGAGTCTGAGGCACCCACCACACGATGCCAAATGAGATGAAGTGTGGCGCTCAGATCTGCGCTGGAAACGTAAGCAAGAGCAGCGCACAGCTGTCCTACAGAGAGAACCCAGGAACAGCTGGTGAGGAAAACAGGCACGAACAATGACACAGGTGACATAAACGCAGTCCAAGACGGAGACGAGAGGTAGCAGCCCGGAGAGCACAGCATCACACACACTGAGGAGGGGACACTCCCGAGATGGGAACTGCTGCACACAGGCAGCAGAGATGGGCACCGAGACGGGTCCTTGGACTAAAAGCAACTAAGAGGCTGCTAGCCCGGGGAAGTCCAGTGGAGGCGAATGCTGACCAGACAGGGTTTTAAAGTAACGATGTTAAATGACCCAGAAGATTCTTCACATCCAAGCAGGTGGGTTCTAAGGCAGGAGGGAGGACGCAGTGACTCGAGGGGATGCTTCGGGAGCAGAGGACACAGAGGGGTTCAAAAAGAGGAACCAGCCTTGAACACTAGGAGGCGACAGCAGAGGAGGAGGCAGTGACAGCTACAGATTCAGAGAAGCAACAGGAAGAAGGCAGGGAATCGCTGCTGGAGTGGGTGTGCTGCTTTTGTGGAGGGCACAGGACGACCGTCAAGCGGAAGGGTGACACATCTCACGGCACGCGGCTGGGTCTCACCAACTTCAGGAGCACAGCAAGTTTCTGATCGGAGCCCTCCTTCTCATCCACTTCTAATGGGAAGAAGGGGGCGGGGGTGGGGTCAACGGCACATGCATCCCAAAACACAAATGAACTGAAATCAAACGCCACAGTAGGCAACAGATGTTTCATACACAGCATCTGTTTAAATTCCTGGGTGGAGATGATACTCAATTCTTTATCATGATGGCATCTGATTTATGTCTGCTTCCTGCCACTATCACCTCAACTCACCTGCCGTCTCTACCAATCGCTGCGTGTTAGGGCACCGCGCTAAGCTGCTCAGCGAGATTCCTGCCCGGCACGACTGAGCAGGTCGCAGGCCTCTCACAGCCTCCGTAACTAGGACAGGCGCTGCTCTGGGTCAACCCCACCCTAAACCAGCACCTCGGAAGCCACAGAGAAGGTAAGAAGAGCTCAGTGCACCTGCATACACACAGAAGCTCCTCTTCTGCCCTCCCCCTCACAGTCACTTCTCCCCTCGGTAGACCCCCAGGGAACTACTACTTCTTCCCCAGACAAAACACAGCATAAGCTAACAGCCCCTCCTTTAGTGAGTGTCACAGCAAAATAAAAACAGCCGGAGAGAAGCAAACCGAGTTCAAGCTCTGGCTCTGGCAGAGGCAACACACTGAGCCGGGGTTTCCTGAGCCCCACATCCCAAACCTCACCCACAAGTATCCAGTCTGTCACACACAATGATGGGTCACATCACAATGATTGGGTCACACACAATGATGCTTTAGTTTGCTTCGTATGACTTTTGTTTATAATTAAACTTCAGTTTATTTGATGTCTTAAAACTTATCCTTCTGTAATGAAGTTTTTAAAAAGCTGATTATCACTGCCATCTGTAAATGCAAGTATTACTACAATCTGAGATATTATTTAAATATGTCACTTCCATAAAAAGTACAATGTGGGCCTTGTGTCTCATAGAATTTGGGTACAGTGTTTCCAATTGGAAAAATATTAAACAGTGCACTGCTTGAATCCTGTACATTCTACTATAAATAATACAGTAAAAGTCAAAACACTAGCAGGGTTTTCAAGTTCAAGAAATTTTCATTTTACCCTTCAACTGAGAATATTTGGGTTTTTTCCCCTTAAACAGACCAAAAAAAAAGCTGAAAACACAGCTCAGAAAAGTAATGAAGTTTGCACGAATGGAGCTACTGAATTAGACAGGAGCCCGAGGGTAGGAAGGCAGCAGTATCCCAGACTCCAGAGGACTCGGAGTGGTCCCAGACACCCAGAAGGCAACAGTCAATGGTGACTGCATCCCATGGGGCATAGGGTGGCAGTAAAGGCCTGATGTGGAGCTGGCCTACTCTTGTAGAAAAGATAGCTTGCAAATTTCATCAACTTCAACCATCACCCACTTCCTTTAATTCTATGCCAGAAAAATTGTGGGATTTATTTCCAGTGATCCAGGGTACACACACACACGCACACAGAGAAAAACTCAGGAGGTTGAGCATCCTTAATCCAAAATCCAAAACTTCTTGAGTGCTGACATGATACTACATGTGGAAAACTCCACATCTGACTTCATGGGGTGGGTTGCAGTCGAAATGCACATGCCCTAAACACATTGCATAAAATGACCTTTGGGCCACATGTATATGTTGTATATGAACCCTAAGTGAATTTCACGTTTACACTTGGGTCCTCTCCCCAAGATATCTCATTATCCACATGCAAACATTAGAAAAATCTAAAAAGAAAATTCAAAATGCCAAACACTTTTGGTCCCAAGCATTTTAGATAAGGGATACTCAACCTGTCTTTACATTTTCAGAGAGAGAAACACATGAAATATGAATTACTAGGATCACAGATGGCATCTAAAAGTGAAATTTAGCTTCTGGCCTGCTGCTAGAAATAACAGACAAAACACTTGTCTTGAGAAATGTTTATCTTTTGATCTACCTGTCAGGACACCTACGAAACTGCTGAGGAATAAATAAAACGTAAGGGATGAGATTGGTACAGATGCGGCCCGTGAAAACCCAGCAGCAGAGAAAGTGTCCGTGCAATGCCACAGTGAGCCCACACCAGGGCACAGAATGCAGCCATGGCCGCCAACCTTCCCTCGTTCTTCCCAGTTTCACCTCTGGTGGGAGGAGTTTTAACATAAGAGCAGCACGTACTGGGTGGAGAAGCCCCAGTAGTACCAGCTGTAGCAACATCAGGCCCTTGAAAGAGACTCTCTAAGGCATCCAGCTTTCACACATACTTTGACCAGAATGCCCTCCACCCCACCCTCAAACCAACTCTCTCCCTCTCCCTCCTCAGCATGACGTGGGGGAAGGTGAAGGTGGGGTGTGGGAGGGAAGAAAGGAAAGAGACTGAGAGAGAGAAATGCAGAAGTGAAGGGAAAGGGGCTTCCACCCTGGATGGAAAAGAAAACTCAATGGCAGCAGATGCCACACACCTCTGCACCCTGTCCATGGTTGGCCTCATGGAAAAGCCTGTTATTCCCAGCACAGAAGTCCTGATTTTTACAGACAGAAGGACCAACACAGGATAATTCAAGGACAGATGTCCCTAAGGCACTGAACAGACTGGGATAGTAGAGGATATCTGCATGGATAAAAAAGTAGTTTTGGATTTTAAACAAACTTCTATGTAGCACAGACTTGTTGGCAAGGACTCACTGGTGAAATAAAGACTAAGAAGGAGTATATACCTAAAAGAATAAACTGTAATAAAGGGGCTATATAATGGTTACTGCATTTCAGGAAATTATAGTAAGTGAAACTACAAAATCAGGGGTTGATGTATGATCAAGACGCATAATAGGGGCTGGCGTTGTGGCACAGTAGGTTAATCCTCCACCTGCGGTGCCAGCATCCCATTTGGGTGCCGGTTCTAATCTCAGCTGTTCCTCTTCCGATCCAGCTCTCTGCTATGGCCTGGGAGAGCAGTGGAAGATAGCCAAGTCCTTGGGCCCCTGCACTCACATGGGAGACCCAGAAGAAGTTCCTGGCTCCTGGCTTCGGATCGGCTCAGCTCTGGCTGTTGAAGCCATTTGGGGAGTGAACCAAAGAGGGTACCTTTCTCTGTCTCTCCTTATCATTGTCTGTAACTCTACCTCTCAGTAAATAAATAAATAAAATACTTTTTTAAAAAAAGTCAAGATAAAAGGAAAATACATAAATAAGAACATCCTACAAGTGGTTCAGCCAGATGAACAATAAGCGTAGACTCCCAACCTGGCCTTCAAGCTAAGGAGGTACGATATACAGTAGCAAGAGAAGGCCTCCACGTATTCAGTGGTTGAAAGTTTGCGCTGGAAACACAGTGAAAACAGAAAGACTGGATCCTGACCACACGGACCCCAGCCCTCCTCCATCCCCTTCTCCTCAGGGAGTGTTTTCTCTGAGCCTCGCCTATCTTTCCCACAACAGATGAGAGTAAAAGGACGACTGGAGGGCTTTCAGGAGATCACAGGAGCATGTCATAAGCTCTAGAACTCTATACAGATGCTATCATATGCTCCAAAATCAAGGGAAAAAACTATCACTCTGTGGTACTGTATCATCCTGAACACTGACAGAGAGAAAGAGATGGAGAGAACAGCTAAGTCTTGTTTCCCAACCCTTGATCTCTTGAATCCCTAACCTGAGCACGGCTCATTTTCTTCAAGTGTGATGTTTGTTTTAATATCCATAATATGAAGCCAGACTGAGAGCAAACTCCCAAAAGCCCTGAAACTCACAAGAGGCTCCTCTGACACGCTGCACTGTGCCACTGACCAGGACCAGCCCCCTGTGCGCCCCCACCACCAGTCATTAGGACCAGGTCGTTTGCAATCGTATTTCCCCAGTGCCTGGCACGAAGAGGAGCAATGACAGTGGTTTAAAACACTAGAGTGCTTATACTATATAAAGATTATACTAATTGCTTAGCGTTTCCTATAAAATTCACCCCCACTGGATTCCCTATATTTGTTGTTGTTTACAGAAGAAAAAACTTGGGTCCAGAAAAGTGAATTACCTTGTCCAAAGTTACCAAGATTTTTCAACTTTGTCTGATTTTTAAAGCCACAAGACACTTCTGCCCAGCCTTTCTGGATGCAGTAGCTTAACGTGATCTTCCCATTAGGTGACTCATGGCATGAGGTTCTCAAGGCAGACATAAAACATGTGTTGCAGACTGAGCTACACCTGCACCAACCCTGATGCTTCTGGGAGCTTGTTTGCTTTTCAATAAATCCTTATTAATTAGCTGTGTTTTGTTGTAATTTTTTGCTGCATTTTTTCTTGACTGAAATATGGCCCAGAAACAAAAATGCAGTTTCACTGCTGGAGCTGTTATTACTGGAGGAATAGAGGAATCTGGAGTATGCAGGAAGATCAAGTCGCAGCATGCAAAGAACTAAGTCCTGCCTCCTGTGTGTCTCAGGGTGTGGCCAGCAGGGGTAGGGGGGTGGAGAGATATATGAAGGGGGAGGGAAGGCGGGAAGAGGTGGCCCCGTGATCTCCACCTGGCCCTCATGAGCTCAGGGAAAGGGGAGTGCTCCACACCTCCAGTGGTCCAGCCGCTCTGCTGGTGCAGGTAATTCTGACCTCCCATCCTCCCAGCACACTCTGCCACTGAGCTCACGGTGACTCCCAGTTCAAAGTCACCTCAGGGCACCAAAATGTATTTGTATACCCAATTAGGTAACTCAAAAGTGTCTTCTTTTTAGTCTCTTTGGCATTTTCCAACAAATCTACAATTCTTCCCAACTATGGTCTAAAAAAGGAAAGAAAAAAGAGCCCCTTAAATTGTTTTGAGAGGAAGGGGGTAACTTCTGGCTTATAATCAACACAATCAAAAAAGTAACCCAGTCCTGATACAACTAAGAGATCATAAGGGAAATGTAATAATCTGAAACAGTTAAAGTTTTAAGCTATAACCATCAAATGTAGCCCTCTAAATACCTAACCAAACATGATGCTGCTAAGGGCGAGCATTACCAATGTTTTTGAGAGTTACAAGAGCATCACTGTTGTACACTTTAAACATGTATTAAGTTAGTAATATCTCAATAAAACTGCTTTAAAAACAACAGACCTATGGAGGCTTAAACCAGTTTTCTCCCTGTACAGCCCAAACTGACCACTATGGGGGAAGGGACAACAGCCAGTATCAAAGAAAAGTGAGGGCAGCAGAAAGGAGCCCACAGAAGTTATGCCCACAGCCACTCACCAGGGCCCTTTTAAGCCCCCTCGCCTGCCAGGCGGTGGGAGAGGAAAGCTTGGCCCTGGCAAGAGAGAAACAACAGCGGCATCGGCTTCCCGCCGGTGGGAGCACGGAGAAGACGGCACCGGCTTGTCCCAACCTCAACACAGAGACCCTCGGTGCTCCTGGCTGAGCGCCACCCTCTGGGCTGGAAGCGAAGCGACCTACACACCCTCAAAGATGGAGTGAAGCGGCTAAGGCAAGGAGTGGAACGACCTCCTATGCCCAAGCATGCATGTATTTCTTCTATAAACACACACACATACACAATCCAGCAGAGTATACATCCTCTGGATCTTGAGCATACTAATGTTGGATGGTGACAGGTCTAAAGGGTTTCTGACTGCACAATCCTATAAGGGGAGCCAGAACATTCTGGAAATGACCTTGCTCTGAAGCATTATTCTGCCATGGCATTTTTTATAACTGAAAAATCACGCAGTAGTATCCAAGAGATATTATTCATAAGCAAATGCAGCCAGTTTCAGTATAAATTATGCATTCATACTGCCATAAACCCAGAGCACTCCCAGTCAACCTTAACTGGCTGAAGCTGCTTTTAAGCCCGGAGCCTGCTCCAGCGCTCTTCTCCACACCCAGCTCTGCATGCTGACAGTCAACACAGGCTGACCACAGAGCCATGCACAGGTGGGGGCTCTAAACCAACCACAGCCTGGATCCTTTCTTCCAACCCTCGCCACAGAACCAGATCTCATGAAAACCAGCACAGATGCACAGCCTCCAGCACAGCCTAGCTCCAGTCTTTCCAGCAAGGAACAATTCAGAACCTTCCAGCTCTATCAGTTCATTTTGCACCACTCTAATGAAATACCTGTGGCTGAGTAACTTTATGAAGAAAAAGAGGTTTACTGGGGCCGGCGCCATGGCTCACTTGGTTAATCCTCTGCCTGCGGCGCCGGCATCCCATATGAGTGCCGGATTCTGTCCCCGTTGCTCCTCTTCCAGTCCAGCTCTCTGCTGTGGCCCAGGAGGGCAGTGGAGGATGGCCCAAGTACTTAGGCCCCTGCACCCGCATGGGAGACCAGGAGGAAGCCCCTGGCTCCTGGCTTCGGATCAGCGCAGCACTGGCCGCAGAGGCCATTTGGGGAGTGAACCAACAGAAGGAAGACCTTTCTCTCTGTCTCTCTCTCTAATTCTGTCAAAAAAAAAAAAAAAGAGGTTTACTGAGCTCACAGCTCTGGACATTCAAGGCCCACATCTGGTGATGGCCCTCTTGTCCAAGGGTTGTACCAGGCATCACACAGCAAGAGACAGGGAATGTGCAAGTGTGTGCAGCCTTTGGTCTCTCCATCGTCTTAGAGCCACCAGTATTCAATCACAGGGACTCCATCCTAACGCACTGATCTAATCCTAACCACTTCCCAACCCCCCCCCCCCCCAACAAACACCATTACTGCACTGTTTCCATCCTCTAACTATTTCACAATGGGGACTAAATTCCAATATAGAGACCCTTGGCAACATACTCAAACCTCAGCCAAGCCACCAGCCTAGTCGACCGAGCAATTCTCAAATTCTCGTCAGTTCAGGCTGCAGTCATTCACATGTGAACACCAAATGGAAGAGTGTGTAATAGCTAAGAGAACGGGACAGGCATCTGGCAGTCAGGATGCTGCCTGGGACATCCGCATCTCACACTTGAGCAGCTGGGCTGAGTCCTGGCTCTGCTCCTAATTCCCGCTTTCTGCTAACGCACAACCTAGGAGGCAGCAGGGGATGGCTCAAGAACTTGGGTCCCTGACACCTGTGCAGGAGACAGATAGAATTCAGGCTCCTGGCTTCAGCCTGCCCCAGGTTTGGCTGTTGCACGCATTTGGGGAGTAAACCAGCAAATGAGAATGCTTTTCAAATAAATTTTAAAAATGAAAATTACAGAAAAAAAATGAAAATTCTGGAATCGAAATGGGGAAATTCCCTAATATCCAAATGTTACTATAAGTACACTTCCATTTTAAAGAACAGACAATGGGAAGGGTTTGGTGCAACACTTAAGACACCACCTCAGACACCTGCATCCCATAGCTGAATGACAGGGTCCAAGTCCCAGCTCCACTCCAATCCTAGCTTCTTGCTAGTGTGCACCCTGGGAAGCAACAAGGGATGGCTCAAGCACTTGGTTCTCTGCCACCCACAAGGGAGACCCAAATGGAGTTCCAGGTTCCCGGCTTCAGCCTGCTCCAGCCCCAGCTGTTATGGGCATTTGGGGAGTGAACCAGAAGATGAAAGACCTGTCTCTTTCTGCTTCTCAAATAAATAAAAACAAACTAAACTTAAAAATCTAAAGAATGAATAGATCAGGCTGTTCTACCTTACTATTAATTAAATACAAAATAAAACAATAAAATGCTACTTTCTAATTAGCAACTTAAAGATTCCTTGTTTAATTGCAACAGTGGGATTGCATAGGCATTCTTGAACACTGCTTGTGGTCAGTCTTCCTACAGAATAAGGTAACAGGGCTGGTGCTGTAGTGTGGTGGGTAAGGTCACCGCCTGCAGTGCTGGCATCCCATGTAGGCACCAGTTCGTGTCTTGGCTGCTCCATTTCCAATCCAACTCTCTGCTGTGGCCTAGGAGAGCGGTGGAGGATGGCCCAAGTCCTTGGGCCCATGTACCAGCGTGGGAGACCCGGAGGAGGCTCCTGGCTTCGGATCGGCACAGCACCGACAGTTGCGGCCAATTGGGGAGTGGACCAGCAGATGGAAGCCCTCTCTCTCTCTCTCTCTCTCCCTCTCCCTCTCCTCTCTCTGTGTAACTCTGACTCTCAATAAATAAATAAATCTTGGCCGGCGCCGTGGCTCACTAGGCTAATCCTCTGCCTTGCGGCACCGGCACACCAGGTTCTAGTCCCGGTCAGGGTGCCAGATTCTGTCCCGGTTGCCCCTCTTCCAGGCCAGCTCTCTGCTATGGCCAGGGAGTGCAGTGGAGGATGGCCCAAGTGCTTGGGCCCTGCACCCCATGGGAAATCAGGATAAGTACCTGGCTCCTGCCATCGGATCAGCGCGGTGCGCCGGTCGCAGCGCGCAGGCTGCGGCAGCCATTGGAGGGTGAACCAACGGCAAAGGAAGACCTTTCTCTCTGTCTCTCTCTCTCACTGTCCACTCTGCCTGTCAAAATAAATAAATAAATAAATAAGGTAACAATATGATTCAATATGATTTAAGAGTCTTCAAAATAGGTAACTACTAACAGGAATTTCATTTCTACGTAGCCCAAACAAATAATCAAAAATGAGTTACATAAAAAATGTTCATCACAACCAGAAGCTACCTAAATGTCCAAAAATAGGTTTCAGTACCTCCATACAACAATCTAAAATTTTATGACAAAGATTAATCATAACATAAGCAGAAATGAAAACCACATACTGTAAAACTGTATTTTAGTTTAATTTCACTTATGTTGAACACAAACGGGGGGGGGGGACAAAAAGTAAGATGGCAACGTCTACATTTTTTTCACTTTTATTCAACTTTTACACATATTCCAAGTTTTCTGCAATATTTTAGATACTACTTTTTTTTTAAAGATTTATTTATTTTATTTGAAAGGCAGAGTTAGAGAGATGCAAAGACAAAAAGATCTTTCATTCACTGGTTCACTCCCAAAATGGCCACAACAGACAGAGCTGGGCTGATCCAAAGCCAGGATCCAGGAGCTTCCTCCAGGTCTCCCATGTGAGTGCAGGGTCCCAAGTACTTGGGCCATCTTCCACTGCCTTCCCACGGGCACTAGCAGGGAGCTGGATCAGAAGTGGAGCAGCCAGGACTCGAACTGGCACCCATATGGGATGCTGGCACTACAGTCAGCGACTTCACCTGCTATGCCACAGCGCCAGCCCCAGATACTACTCTTATCAAAATAGACATTATCTCCTAACAAACTGTGACAAAAGAAACCACACAGGAAAGTACATTCAATGCAAACCAAAGCCACAATGTGATAATCACTTTATACACACTAAAATGGCTGTAATATAAAACAGACATCAACAAGTATCAATGATGTGGAAACCCTGGAGCCCTCACACACTGCTGGTGGGAATGTAAAATGCTGTAGCCACATCAGAAAAGTCTGACAGCTCCTCAAACAATTAAACATAGCTACCATAATAACCCAACAATTCCATTTCCAATACACGCCCAAGAGAAAGGCATAGATCCACACAAACATCTGCACATGAGTATTCATAGCAGCCAAAAAGTGGAAAGAATCCAAATGTCTGTCAACAGATGAACAGATAAACAGTGGAACACAAGCATACATGTGATAGAATAGTTTTGGCCATAAAGAGGGATTAAGTATGACATATGTTGTTTCATGATGAACCTGGAAAACATCATGCTAAGTGAAAGAAGCCAGCTGCAAAAGAGCACACTTTGTATGATTCCATCTGTATGAGATGTCCAGAATGAGTAATAAATCGACCGACAAACAGCAGACTAGTGGTCTACTAGCCCAGGGCTGGAAGGCGAGGCAAGAGGAGGGACCGGCTGCTTTCGGGGATGGGGTATTTTGGGGGAAATAATAAAAATGTTCTAAGCTTGATCATGGTGATGGGTTGTGCAATTCTGTGAATATACTAAAAACCAATGAATTATATACTTTAAATGTGTGAATTATAAGGTTGTGAATTTTACCTTTTTAAAAAGAGTATATACTTATTGTTTCACATATAATGAAGTTCAAGAACAGATCAAACTAATCAATAGTATCAGGAGATGGGAGTGGTCACCTTAGGTGGGAGTGAGGAGTTTCTGGAGAGCCAGTAGGTGTCCTGTTTCTTGCTGTGGGTGACCAGTCACCACTTCAGGGTAACTCACCAAGCTGTGCACCAGTGACTTGTGCTTTTTGTTTTCATTATGTGTGTCATACTTCACTAGAAAGTCTAAAAGAAAAAGTTAACTTCAAAAGGAAAAAACACTAAATTTAATTTAGCCAGACCTCAGGCCCCACCTCAGCTTATAGAGTCTCATTTAGAGACAATTCTAATTACCTGGTTAAGTAACCAGAAGGAGATTAGAAACTGCAAACACAGGGGTGAGAAGCAGGGGTAAGGCTCGTCAAGGCGGGGTAAAGCGAGAGAAAGCAGCATGCAGGAGGAGGTGGGGAGCCGCAGGAGCGAGCATCCTCAGAAGCAGAAACAAGAGCTCCAACGACACAGCTCTCTCCAGCCCCCACCAGGTCCTGCTTAGGAAGTGGCCCCAGAGGAAAACCCGTGTTATCGCAGAAGAGCTCAGTGGATGACGTTCCTGAGAGTAAAGTGTGTCTAGGACCCTCTCCCTGATCTACTGTGTTCGTTATGTGACCAAGCCATCTATCCAGAAAAGAAGTGAAGACTTTAAGGATTTGAGAGCCAAGTAAGTAATTATCTGAAAAGTAGCTTTTTAAAGACTTCTTCCCCAAAATGCCATACAAACGGGGTATTATATTTGTTCAAAGACCATATAGGCACAACACAATGGCACAGACCAGTGTTACACCCTGGGAAGTACTCTCTCAGGCAACAGAGGCCTCAGTGAGTCTAACATTGAAGATGTAAATACCACTCCAAAAACAGTCCACAAATCAAGGGGTCAAAACCTAGAACATACAAGAAGCAAAGTAAGCTGCCGGGGCTAGTGGGTTAAGCCACTACCTATGACCCAGCATCCCATAGGAGTGCAGGTTCGAGTCCCTGTTGCTCCATATTCAATTCAGCACTCTACTAATGCACCTGGGAATGCAGCAGAAGATAGCCCAAGTGCTTGGCTCTCAGCCACTCACAAGGGAGACCCAGAAGCTCCTAGATCCTGGCTTCAGAGCCACCCAGCTAGGGCCAGTGCAGCCATTTGGGAAGTGAATCAGCAGATGGAAGATCTCTCTCTCTTTATCCCCCTCCCTCTCTATAACTCTGGTCTTTCAAATAAATAAATATTAAAAGTAAAAAATTAAAAAAGCTACCTAATAATTAGGGTGTGAGGCCAGATCCAGAGAAACTTTTGGATACCGGACACAGTGAAGCAGGGAGTGGATCCCAGATACTCTTTACTCGTTCCTTGGTGATGAAGGGTCTTTGATGACCATCACCCACAGGGCTCCTCCTCTGTAATACTGACCACCATGCTACGGTGGCCTTTTGCAGGACCAACCACACCTCTGTCCCACCAGGATCCCTTTGCTATGTCCCAGACTTGCTCTTACAGGCCAGGTTGTTGGGCTGGTTCTTACTGCAGGATATTTCCACCACTCGAGTACCAAGGAACGAAGGGTTGTTAAATGCCACCATCTTTGAGGCTGGTATTCTTGTATGGAAATCAGAAGCAATACAGGGAACTGAAGCTCAGTGACCTGTCCAGGATCCTGACTAAATACAGAAGTCATGGGGAAAGGAGCAGACCCTGAGTCCTCCCAGCACCATCCTCAGATGCTGACGGGGAGCCTCAGAGAGTCAGGTGCAACCTGGAAGGGGCAGGGCAGGGGCAGTTACAGCAGCCTGACCAGCTGCATCCACCACAGCAGAGCCCCGGGGTAACTCGCACTTCCTCCCAAGGGTCTAAGATTAACTAGCTATCCTTACTACTAGAGGGAAACGCAGCTGCTCTCGCCATCCTCTCTTTCTGCCACTGTTAAAGCCATGAAATCATGATCTAGTAGTTATTTTCCGTGAGCTGCTGCTTTTAAAAGAGTTCGTCTTTTCTCCAGCTATCCTAACTTAGTACAACTTCCAAGAAATAATGACTCTAAAATGAGGAAGACTTACCAAGTTGTCCCTGTACTATTTAAAAGGGACTCTTATTTTAGGGTAAGAGTAAAGAATGCTCCGACTTCATGTATCCATGATTCTTGGGTCCAACTCTGGTCAGGAAAAGGTTCTTGTTATTGCCCTTCCCCAGCTCAGGAGAGCCATGGCCCTCCCCTACAGTTTAACAACAGCGTCTCTCTGCCCCCATCCCTGCTCAAAGTAAAGCAGTTACAGAACTTCGTTCCCTGCTTCTTCATCCGCCCATGAACACACACACAGACAGGACCCGTTCCCAGAGAGGCGAGGAGAGTCACAGAGTTCAAACTCTGTACAGAAATGCCTGTTTGCTCACCTGTAAAACAGAAAGGATAACATGTGTATCTACCTTATAACATTATAAGAAATAAATAAAATAACCCACCGTGCAGGGCATATGGTAAGCACTCATAGATTAGCTATGTGAAAAAAACCAAGATGGAGACAATTCCGTAGTTACAATGTGCTGCCATTTATCTCTCTGAGAGAATTTGACACACATGCGAAATACACACATATTTTATACACCCTCACACATATCTGCTTATATTTAAACAAAGAATAAATCATAAAAACATAGGAAAAGAACATAGGAAATCAGGGCCAGCGCCATGGCTCACTAGGCTAATTCTCCGTCTTGCGGCGCCGGCACACCAGGTTCTAGTCCCAGTCGGGGCACCGGATTCTGTCCCGGTTGCCCCTCTTCCAGGCCAGCTCTCTGCTGTGGCCAGGGAGTGCAGTGGAGGATGGCCCAAGTGCTTGGGCCCTGCACCCCATGGGAGACCAGGATAAGTACCTGGCTCCTGCCATCGGATCAGCGCGGTGCGCTGGCCGCAGCGCGCCAGCCGCGGCGGCCATTGGAGGGTGAACCAATGGCAAAGGAAGACCTTTCTCTCTGTCTCTCTCTCTCACTGTCCACTCTGCCTGTCTAAAAAATAAAAAGAGAAAAAAACACAGGAAATCAGAGATATAGCCATTTTTAGAACTTTTTTAAGGAATTATTTATTTATTTGAAAGGTAGTGTTAGAGAGAGAGAGAGAGAGAGAGATCTCCCATCTGATATTACACTCCCCAAATGGCCAAAACAGCCGGAGCTGAGCTGATCCGAAGTCAGGTCTCCCATGTGGTGCAGGGGCCCAAACACCCAAGCCAGCTTTTTCTGCTTTCCCAGGCTCATTAGCAGGGAACTGGATGGGAAGTGGAGTGGCCAGGACTTGAACTGACACCCCTATGGAATGCCAGCACTGCAGGAGGCAGCCTGACCTGCTACACCACAGCGACAGCCCCAGAGTTATATTTTTAAACAGCTCCTGTTTTGTGGATTTGACTTCAGGCCATATTTTCTATTTTTTGCATAATTAGGCAACAAAGTTAAATCTTAAAAGGCAATCTCTCAGAACCAAACGCAAAAAAAAAAAGATTTTATATATCCAATTGGTGATAAGGCACATTGAGAATTACACCATGTGACTAAAAGAGAGTTATTCAAATATACAGTCCTAGTAGGATATACACTATGGACAAAAAAAACAAAACACAAAAACCATAAATCTTAAACATATTCAAACACTAAGACTATTGGTGGTAGCACTGGTATTATTATTCCATGACTTATGAGTACACTGTGGGATAATGCATGTGAGAATTTGCATTGTTGTTATGAATTCGATTTTCAGCATGGGAAAGAAACAGCTGTGAGACCAGTGAGAAGCCTCCATTGGTATGACTGATCTCTAAAACAAAGTATTCATTTCTGAGAAACTACAAACATCCCTGATGTCCAGGATGGGGTCTCTCTCTGTAACCTCTGCACCTAAGAAACCAGGGCTCGTTAAATAGATGACTAAGTCCACACCTGATGCAAGATGAGACCGGAACACCTTAACTTCCTTGCAGTCTGGTCTGACCTCACAGACTACAAGGACCACATCAAAAGGACCTGGGAGTCAACCAGCCTCACTGGCCAGATGCAATCAGGTTAATAACTGTGGCTGACTGCACACGCCAGACATGCTGAACCCAAGGCTTCATCAGGTTACAAAAACTTCATCAGGTTACTACCCACATCTGAAAATCCAGTAATTGTTTTGAAAACTGGAAAATAAAATTGAGAAAAACTCAAGCAGTTATCTACCTATCTACAGAGTTTACTTCAAAGTAAGCATCCACAAATGAGGTCAGAGTCTCAGCAAAAGCGTTCCAGCTAAGTAAAGAGAATGCTACAGTTCTAACAGCACCCGGTTCCAACCCCCGATGAACAAATGAACCACTGACAGCCAGCATTGCAGGAGACACAATCAGACAGCACGGCCCTCCCAGTGCAGGCCTACAACACTACTCACACAAGCAGTTTCACCAAAAAAAGAGACAGGGGAAAAACCTTAAACTTGAATCTCACTGAAGCTCTGCATTAACCGCCATTCTACAGGAAATACAGGGACAGAGGAGCAGTGTAATGTTAGCTACAGGAATACAATACAAAGACTCAGACTATGGGAAGCTCTACAGCTGTGCTCTTCAAAGGAAGACCCAGGGACAGATCCATGATGAGATAAGTGCAGACACAGTTACAAATTAACAGTAAATTCATATCTATTGAAATAATTTTTAATAGGGCTGGTCTTATATATGCCTTTTATTATCAGTTTTCTAGTAATTCATTTATATTTTATTTTCAGACTGTCCACAACAGATTGAAAATTTTACAAATTAGTCCTTACATACAAATAATCGGAAAAACACTGCTCTACAGGACAAACATCAGTTCATTCAACAAATAAATTACGAGAGGAAAAACAAACAAATTATGAGAGACTTAAAAGACGACATCGACCCACTGAAACCTGCAGACCTCACCTGACTCCTGACACATATACTGTAAGACACACACACACAGGTGCGTATGTGTGTATCTGACAGCGAGGGAGTGAGCCTCAAGGAAACACGAGCACTGGGGGATGTCTGATGATACTGAGGAACTCACGTTGGCTATCCTGAGATGGATAATGGCAGGAGGATTTTAAAGAATTTTCATCTTTCA
The DNA here is from genome assembly GCF_051225735.1 of Oryctolagus cuniculus. NCBI lineage: Eukaryota > Metazoa > Chordata > Mammalia > Lagomorpha > Leporidae > Oryctolagus > Oryctolagus cuniculus. The sequence continues at coordinate 53,585,162 of NC_142885.1, read as the reverse complement.
AAAATAACACTGAAGTATTTATGCATGAAGCACACTTGGAATTTGCTTCCCAGTCTGGGAGAAGAAAGGCAAAGGCCAGGATGGAGACACGGCCGCTGAAGCTCGCCGACAGGAGCAGGCTCACCACACCAGTCTCTCCTAGGTGTGGATCTGAAGTGCTCAGAGAAGAGCGTTCAGTTGTTCTTGTCTAAATGTAATTAAGACCCACATGTACCAATAGCAGAGAAGAGTCCCAAGCAAAATGAGCCATCCTCTTTCCAAGGTTAAGTGAACTCTGGGGAAGAGTAGCTTTGAGAGTGAGCCTTGAAGAATGGGTGTGCAGGAAGAAGAAAGAAGAAAAGGCAAGACAAGTAGGAAAGTACGAGGCATAAATAAGAGGTGACGAGGTGGTCCAGTGGGCGTGAAATACTGAGAACAGCAACGCCAACTCACTCCTCTGTGCCAGGCACGTCCCATGTGTTCCTCAGCTGCTCCTGATAAAATCCCATGAAGGAAGCATTAGGACCCCGATATCACAAAAGAGGACGCATGGGCTAAGGGAAGGGAACGTGAACCAGAGTCTCCAACTCTTCAGCTCCTCCCTGCCCCACTGCCTCCTCCCAGAAGGCTGGAAGATGGGGCCACTTCAGAGCAAAGCTTAAAAGCCAAACCGAGAAATATACACCACACTTTGTGTAAATTTTCCAAGAGCAACGATATAAGTGCAAGTCAACTTTAAGATGGTTAATCTGGCAGCAATAAAAACTATAGGTTGGAAGAGACAGAGTTTAGAAACAGAGAGAAGAGCTAGAAGGGCATGGCAACAGTGGGCTAGAAGCAGAGGACTTGGGGTTGTGCACAAAGATGTCATCAGGTGCTCTTCACCAAAGTGAGCCCCTCACGCTCACCAAACCCCTGCCAAGGGAACACGCCCTCCCCCGCCCTGCTCCCACCACCAATGCCAGCCACGTTGCAGTTTGTCAGTCCCACAAATAACACAATATTCTAGGTTCCCGGAATGAAACACAAAATTCTAGGCACGGTCTGACAGAAACAGCACTACTCCCAGATCATGACACTTCTTTCAAAAAATAAAAACCTTAAACATTTTTGGCAGCTACATCAGCTCCCGTCAGGGGGAAGTAACACGCCCAGACTTGCTAATGGGCAGCTTATGGTTGGACCCAAAGGCGAGATACAGGATTCTATTCCATTTCAGCTGTTCATTTTAATTAAAGATATTCAATGGCCTGCATTCTGCAACTTGGAGTATACATGCTACATGCTTTGAGACATTCACGAATCTAATAATATACCTTCCAGGTCATCATCCAGCTCACTGACAAAAACACGGTTGGGGACAGGACCAAACATGGAAGCTGTAGAATCCTCAAAGAACTACAGGATGGAAATGGAAATGAGGTAGCAAAACAACAACAACAACTACTACTACTAGCAAGGAGTGGCAGGCCATCTGATGTCAAGAACTCTAGAGAACCACAAAGGCACAAGTACAGTGGCTGGACCAGGCTGCTGCTTTCTCTGGGCTTTGTTTATTTTGCGGTAAGGGGAGGGGAACCTCAAGCAGCCAAAGGTTTGGAGCAAGCACCTGCACTATCACCACCCACCATTTCCTGGACATTTCCTACATGCTGGTCTCCACACGAAACCCTCACTTCTGCCTTTTCACCTAATGCTCACAAAAACCATGGAAGCTTAAAGTCTACCAAATTCCAAAACCCTCATCTTTAAAATGGAATTACAAAATGCCTCTTTCTCAGGGCTACTTACTATGAATATTAAATCATTTTGCAAGTGATCTGGTTCTCCACAAATAAATGGTATTTTCATTATGATGATGATTACTGTTTCTTAAATCTCCTGAAAATCAGACCACTCTGCCTTGTTCTTAAAAATGACAATTCAGGGACTGGCCTTGTGGCACAGCAGGTTAAGCCACTGCCTGGAACACGAGCTTCCCATATGAGAATTGGTTCTAGTCCTAGCTGCTCCACTTCCAATCCAGTTGCCTGCCAATGTGCCTGGGAGAGCAGAAGACAGGCCAAGTGCTTGGGACCCAGCACTCACATAGATGGAGTTCCAGATTCCTGGCTTTGGCCTGCCCCAGCCCTGGCCATTGCAGCCATTTGGAGAATGAACCAGCAGATGTAAGATCTCTCTCTGGCTCTCTCTTCTCTCCATCTCTATAACTCTCTTTCAAACCAATAAATCTGGGGCTGACGCTGTGACTTAGTAGGTTAAGCCTCTACCTGTGGCGCCGGTATTCCATATTGGCGCCAGTTCAAATCCTGGCTGCTCCACTTCCAATCCAAATCCCTGCTAATGCACCTGAGAAAGCAGTGAAGATGGCCCAAGTACTTGAGCCCCTGCACCCATATGGGAGATCCAGAAGAAGCTCCTGGCTCCTGGCTTCAGATCGGCAAACTCCGCCCATTGCAGCCATTTGGAGAGTGAACCAGTGGATGGAAGACCTCCGTCTCTCCCTCTTTCTGTCTATAACTCTGCCTCTCAAATAAATAAATAAACCTTTTCTAAAACTCAATAAATCTTAAAAAAAAAAGAGAGAGAGAGAGAGAGAATACCAAGAGTTAAAGTGGAAAGCATCAGTGAGTTGGGTGATACACTTACAAAGCTTCCTTCTAGCAGAAGCAGACACCAACAGAGGCCTTCTGGCCAGTCCCATGAAACCGCTACAGTGCCAACTGTTTGTGGACATTGTTTGCTACCATGAGCTCAACAACTGGGGGGAAGAAGCAACAGATGTTGGGTGACTGGCCAGTTCCTCTAGGAACTGCCACTGTCCCCGCTGTAAAACAATGATTTCCACACAGAGAAGGATCACAATCCAGTGCAAGCCAAGATATCCCGATGCGCTCCACTGTGAAAATGTTGTTTGTGAAACATGAAAGGTCATCTGAGGATCAGCCAGTGAACAATTAATTAACGGAGCAAACAAGAGTATTTTTGAAGGAAAAAGCAAAAAAGAGGGCAGAGCTTTAAATCACTCGGTTTTCAATGATTTCTTTTCCACTACCATATGTAAAAGGGTTTTTTGTGGAAAGTATGAGGTCATTGTTTTCCAGAGTCTTTACTATAGGAAACAGCTGTGGGGAACTACACAAACAGAGAACACTGCCCCATTTAGCTCCTCATTGTGACAGTGTATAGAAGGGGACAGGAAAAATCCATCAAACCACACGCTGATGACAAAGGTGGCAGAGTCAACCTAAGAACTTCATGCCACACAAAGGAAGAGGGAGAGCAGCTCCCTCAGGACAAGCATCTGTACTCTTATTGTCACAATGACCTCCACTAGGAGACATTTCCATGTTTAGACCAGGTCAGCTCCTTTCCACATGGGTCAACGTCCATAATTCTTTTTGCATGGTACCTGAAGATGATATGTTAAAAAATACAGTTGAAGGGAAAAAGTTTTCCGAGGACTCTTATGGTCAAACGCTTTTTGACCCGTACAGAGTGAGATTACCCAGCCGCCTGGAGTTTTCTATTTTGTTTTTCCAGTCTCAACGAGCATCCTCTCCAGACACCCCGATTCAGAACACCTCAATGTGACTTTCATCTCTTGCTCTCGATTCACTCTCCACACACACATCAAGCTGCCTGACTCACAACTCTGCTTCTGACATACATTTCGCGTATGCTTGAGAGGCAGGGGAAGGGAGGACACAGGGTAGAAAAAGAACAAACTGAATCCAGCCCAATCCACTTTGGGGCGTGCAGCTCCCCTGCAGTATTACCCAGGCCTCTGCTAAATGTGTCCAGCGACAGGGCAGCTCTTCCTATTGTTATAAAACCCTGTGTACTGATGTCCACGACCCCCTTTTCCAACGTCTTCTCTCCTTTTTCAAAGCTTGAAGCTTAATCACAGTTCTCAGGTGAGGCCCAACGCAGGACATGACAGAACCAGCCCTCACCAGAGCTGCTCTGCTCACAGCCCTTGACTGTGGCCCTTTCTGTTCAGGCTGACCAACACACGGTGCACCTCCTATGGATCAGGCACAGAGATCCAGTGCTAAATACGACACAGTGGCTGCCCGCAAGGGACTGTGGGAGACTGAAAACAGCAGTATAAGAAAATAGAATTCTCTTGCTGCTGAGAGTGAGTGTTTCTGTTTTTAAACAGTTCATACAACACGAGGATTACGTTCTCTCCCTGGGAGAGAGTATAAACAAATCCATCCAATCCTTTATCCTTTCAGGGGAACAGCCAGTTCTTTACTAACTCTCCAGGTCTTCCTCGGCTATCAGTGGACTCAGGCTTTCTTACTGTAATATTATTATGAGTCTGTTCTGTTGAAAGTTGCTGATTTTATCAGTGACAGGCAGGCATCTGGTAAACATAATTATCTGTCCCAAATAAAGAGATGTTTAATGTTAAAATTCACACAGAATTATTCTATTTTGTGAAATGCGACACAACAATCCTAAAAAAATCTGGAGAACTTTTAAAGAATTGCATGCAAAAGAAGATCAACCAGCAATAATACAATGTAGTCCCAATATCAGAAATACACCAGCAAACCTTAGAAAACCCTTCTGTGAACACCTCACAAGGCCAGGCTAACAATGGTGACACCAGTTATCACCAGCTGAGCACGGATGGTGCACCAGGCCCTCCGCCAAGTTCTTCTCTCTTTTGTTTTCAAAACAGCCTTATTAGGTAGACACACGCTTATCTCCATTTTACAGGCCAGGAAATGAAGCTCAGAGTCCCAAGGCTGGTATGTGGCATGGGCAGGGTCAGACAGCACACCAGCAGGCTGGCTCTCCACCGTGCTTTTAACTGCTCTCCACGCTACACAGGACCGGAGGATCAACCCTTGAAATAAATCCCCAATTTCAATATGGACTACATTAAACTCCAAACTAAAGTTTTAAGGGTCCATATTTTAGAACATAATGGGGGAGGCCGGCACCACAGCTCACTAGGCTAATCCTCCACCTGTGGTGCCAGTACCCTGGGTTCTAGTCCCGGTTGAGGCACCAGATTCTGTCCCGGTTGCTCCTCTTCCAGTCCAGCTCTCTGCTGTGGCCCAGGAGGGCAGTGAAGGATGGCCCATGTGCTTGGGCCCTGCACCCACATGAGAGATCAGGAGGAACCACCTGGCTCCTGGCTTCGGATCAGTGCAGCGCGCTGGCCGTAGCAGCCATTTGGGGAGTGAGCCAACAGAAGGAAGACCTTTCTCTCTGTCTCTCTCTCTCTCACTAACTCTGCCTGTCAAAAAAAAAAAAAAAAAAAAAAAAAAAGGAACATAATGGGGGAAAAATTACAGAAGAATTGAAAAATATAAATCTTCTATCATACACAAAAGTATCAAACTCAAAGAACCACAGCCTGAGGGAAATAAATATATCAAATATATCAAAGGCTTAATAAAGTTGTCACCTTACACTCATATACTTTAGGAAGAATTATTATAAAATTAAAACTTCAAAACTTCAGTAGACACCATGACCAAGTGGGATTTATTCCTGGAATGAAAGAAAGTTCAACATGCGAAGATCAATGTGATATGCCACACATGAACAGGATGAAAGGGCCAGAAACAAAACACATGATCATTTCAACTGAAGCAGAAAAAAGGACTTGACAAAATTCAACACTCATGATACAAACACCCAACACACTAGGAACAGGCACTTGCTCAGCATGGTAAAAGCCACATATGAAAGTCCACTGCTAACATCACACTCCATGGTAAAAGATGGAAAGCTTTCCTGTCTCCCAAGAAACAAGACAAGATGCCCACTGTAACCACTTCAGTTCAACACAGCACTGAAAAAGCTAGCCAGAGCAACTGAGCAAGAAAAAGAAATAAAAGGCATCGAAATTGAAAAGGAAGAAGTGGAATTATCTCTGTTCATAAGTGACACAATCTTGCATGCAGAAAACCCTGAAGATTCCACAAAAATCTGTTAAGAGTTAATAAGTGAATTCAGAAAAGTTTTAGGATACAAAGAGCAAACAAGATACACAGGAAGTTCTTACACAGGGATGAATCTTAAAACTATTATGCTAAATTAAATAAGCCAGACACAAAAGGATTTTGCATACTGTATTGTACAATGCCACTTTTACCTAGAATAAGCAAATTCACAGAGAGCAGACAGGTTACTAGGGACTACAGGGGGCTTACTATGTCATGTGTACAAAGTTTCTCCAAGTGGACAGTGATGGTGGTAATACAACACTGAATGCGCTTAATGTCACTGGACTGTATGCTTACAAATGGTTAAAAGTGCTAATTTTGGGACTGGCACAGTGGTATAGTAGGTTAGTGCCCTGGCCTGGGGTGCCGGCGTCCCATGTGGGCACCGGTTCTGGGCCCAGCTGCTCCACTTCCCATCCAGCTCTCTGCTGTGGCCTGGGAGGGCAGTACAGGATGACCTGGGTCCTTGGGCCTCTGCACCCGCGTGGGGGACCTGGAGGAAGCTCCTGGCTCCTGGTCGGTGCAGCTCTGGCCATTGTAGCCAATTGGGGAGTGAGCCATCAGATGGAAGACCTCTCTCTCTCTCTCCCTCCCTCTCTGCTTCTCCTCTGTGTAACTCTGACTTTCAAATAAATAAATAAAATCTTAAAAAAAGTGCAGATTTTATGTTATATATACTACAATAAAAAAAAACTAACCTCTAATAGGTAAATGAGCAAAGAATAACAAACTTAAATTATAAAATTCATTCTACAAATGGTTTTTGAGCTTCAAACATGCCTCACTCACTGGGCATGGTGGGGCAAAGTTTACATAAAGGGAGAATGTTAATTTTTTCTAATTTCTTGGTTTTGAGAATATGACACCACCCACCAACGATCTTCAAAAAGTACATGAAAGCAGCCGCTGCTGTGGCATAGCAGGTAAAGCCACCACGTGCAGTGCTGACATCCCATATGGGCGCAGGTTCAAGTTCTGGCTGCTCCTCTTCTGATTCAGCTCTCTGCTATGCCCTGGAAAAGCAGAAGATGGGCCAAGTCCTTGGGCCCCTGAACCTGCATGGGAGACCCAGAAGAAGCTCCTGGCTCCTGGCTTCGGATCAGCTCAGTTCTGGTGGGTAGCTGTGGCCATTTGGGGAGTGGATCAGTGGATGGAAGAAGACCTCTCTCTCTGTGTGCCTTTCAAATAAATAAATAAATCTTTACCAAAAAAAAAAAAAAAAAAAAAAGTTCATGGAAAAACAATTAAAAGAGAAGCTTATTTTGGTGCAAAAAAAATTTGAAATCCATGCAGCTATTTCACAGTCCATTTTCCATAAACTTTTTTTTGCGAAAAAAATAAGAACTCAAAAAAATGAGTAAGTTTTTGATGCTCTGAAGACATGTCTGGAAATTTATCTTTAAAAAACAAGGGGCAGTGCTGTGGTGTAGCAGGTAAAGCCTCTGCCTGCAGTGCTGGCATCCCACATGGGCACCAGTTTGAGTCCTGGTTGCTCCACTTCCAATCCAGCTCTCTGCTACAGCCAAGGAAAGCAGTGGAAGATGGCCCAAGTCCTTGGGCCTCTGCACCCACGTGGGAAACCTGGAAGAAGCTCCAGGCTTCGAATTGGCCTAGCTCTGGCTGTTGTGGCCATTTGGGGAGTGAACCAGCGGGTGGAAGACTTATCTCTCTCTCTCTCCGCCTCTGCTTCTCTATAACTCTACCTTTCAAATAAATACATAAATTTTAAAAATAAATAAGAACAGCTGTGAACAAAACACCTTCACTGTAACAAAAAAGGGCAGGGAGGAAAGAGCCCAACAAGAGGACTGGGTAAGTAAATTACCATTGGCAGTGTGACGATACCATACTAAACATTAAACACGACCAGATAGGCTACTTAGAAACACTGAACTAAAACTGCTTTAGTCTCACCAGGACGATGGCAGCTGTGTAACACGTCTACACACGTGGCCAAGAAGCACTCAGATTTACTTGGCTAGCACTTTGGAGCAATGTGCTCAGTGAAGAAAGAGCACAGATGTTGTTATCACACCGCATGGAGTTCCAAGTTGGAGCTCTGTCCTGCACTCGTGTAAAGAATCCAACTGGGTCAAGTGGGAGTAACACACGTCCTGCTGGCTTATGATGCTGGTTGTACAGGCTTTTTTTTTTTAACATTAGAATTGGAGTTTTATAACAAATACAAATCTCTAACCTTAACTACCAAATATCTCCTCTGCCCATGAAGTTCCACTGGACACACAGCATGTCTAAAACAGAATGCATATAATCTATAAAACGTGCCAAGCCGTCTCCTTTTCCCAAATGCAACCAAAGAGGTTAAGATGTCATGTCTATTTGTCCTCCCCAAACCTGTTCTTTCTCTGCCCCTCTCTCATCATCACTCCAGCCATTCTTAGTGCCCCAGCTCCTGAGGGAACATTTGTTTAAAAAGAAAAGAAAGACACAATCATACCCCAAGTCTGTCTAAAATGCTGGGTGCTACCCTCGCTGATGCTGTTCTCTGACATGGCACCCAGAGACTTCCAGACCCTGCCCTGTCTAGGCCCTTACTCAGGGAGCTTCCTTCCCCATGCGCCGCCCTGGCCCCAACCACTACGCTGCCTTCTGTACAGGCACGCTGGGCCTTGAGATTTTTGGAATGAACCAGGCTGGGTGAGGTTCCCAGCCTTCACACTGGATAGGTTTTCTGCCCTGGAAAGAGCGTTGCCACTTAAGAAGATTCCTAGCAAACACCCTCATTGTCCCTCAGCTACTGCCCTGCTGGGCCTGCACAGCACTTCTGCACATAACTCTCGCACAGCACTCTTCCTCCCCTACTGCAGTTACTTCTTTAGCCACCCGTCTTCCCTTCTAGACCGGAAGTCCTCGAGGGCATGGACCACCATTCTCACCTTCATAGCCCGGTGACTCGAAATGCAGGACCAGTGCAGGAAACCTGTGGACTGTATAAATCCATGTCCTATCTACAAAACACCAACCTTAAGCTGATTCTTAACAGGTGTAAGCTACATTTCTGCAGCTCTACATTGTACTCCAAGCTAAGAGAAGGTGGTCAAACCACAACATAAACCAGGTCTCACCTGCCTTCCCGGTTTTCCTGTCCCTCAGCTGTCCCTCCAGCAGGTCTTCTCTCCTCCAATCCTCTCATTTTTAGCTTCCCTCAAGGGCCCGGCCCTGGGCTCCTGACCTATACACTGAATATGCTCCTGGCTTTAATTATCACCTCTATGCAGCTGAATCCAAGTCTACATAGCTGGCCCTAAATCATACCATCTTTCCAAATGCGTAGTGAGACGCCCCCTCTTAGTGGGGGAGAGGAGGTGTCACAGCCCATGACTCCCAACTCCACATATTCAAATTAAATGATCTTCTCTGCCCTTCATGTTCCACAAATCACTTCCCCTTTAAAACGACCAAACTCCTGTTGGGCAGCCCCGTCTTCACCACCTGCAACACTGGCATTCCTTTACCTCTCCACCTCTTGGAATCTCCTAAGTCAGTCTCAGCCTTCTTCAAAGTGTCTCTTGGCTCCACCTCATCCTTCCCTCACACTGTCCTCTCCCTGTATTTACCTTCTCCTCCACCTGACTCATTCCAGGTCACCATCGGACCCACTTTCCTAAAACATCGTGTTCATTAAATCGGTCTCTGCACAACTGGGAAGCCTCGACGAAACCACTGTGACCGCAGCCTCAGGGCGCAGCTGTGGCAGACTTTCAGAGCCACCCACGATCGGCCTCTGGCACCTACATCTACCTCCTATTTGCTCCCAGGCAGGGGTTCCCAGCTGTCCCTCTCTGCTGCCCCAGGGACATTTGGCACCACTTGGAGACATTTTTGATTCTCATGATTAGGGTGGGGAGAGGGGAGAATTATCACAGCTAGTAGGTAAAGGCCAGGGATTCCACTAAAAACTATAATACCGGCCGGCGCCGTGGCTCACTAAGCTAATCCTCCGCCTAGCGGCGCCGGCACACAGGGTTCTAGTCCCGGTTGGGGCGCCAGATTCTGTCCCGGTTGCCCCTCTTCCAGGCCAGCCCTCTGCTGTGGCCCGGGAGTGCAGTGGAGGATGGCCCAGGTGCTTGGGCCCTGCACCCCATGGGAGACCAGGAGAAGCACCTGGCTCCTGGCTCCTGCCATCGGATCAGCGCGGTGCGCCGGCCGCAGCGGCCATTGGAGGGTGAACCAACGGCAAAGGAAGACCTTTCTCTCTGGCTCTCTCTCTCTCTCTCACTGTCCACTCTGCCTGTCAAAAAAAAAAAAAAAAAAAAAACTACAATACCAGGGCAGCTCCCCACAACAATGATCTGGCCCAAACAGTGCCAAGGCTAAGAATCCCTGCTCCAAACCGCCACTCTGACCCAAAACCATGCTTCCCTACAACTCTGCTCTGGGTATTTCCCGGGCATCCGGGAACCTCCCCTTAGCCACCCATGTCCTATTTACCCTCAAACCGCGTCTCAAGTCTACATCCCATGGCTTCAACTACCATGTGTAGGCTGCTGAGCCCCAAATGTTTATCTCCAGTCAGTATCCATTTTCTGAACACCACTGCCTCATCCTGTTGCCTCCTAGTCATCTTGAGAGTGTCCTGTCCAATACATCTGAACCCAAACTCCTGCTCCCCCAAAACAGCTTCTCCTCAAATAAGCACAGAGCACCAACAACCACCCAGATTCTCAGGACAAACAGCTGCAAGTTAGTCTTGAGGCCCCCCTGGCCTCGGTGCCTTCCCCTGAATCAATCTGTGAGCAAATCCTGCCAAGAGTCTGCCTCCAGACACGTCTCAAATCTGTCCACGTCAGATCTGTCCACGTCATCAGCTCCACGCAGCTCCACTTTTACCTGGTCCATCACAAAGCCAAACTGCACTCCCATCTTCCATCCTTTTCACTTTGCAGCACCCATTGCACATTTGACTAAGATCATGCCAGAACTCTACTTAAATCCTGCAAACTACACCCCTTCCCTCGGCCTTCAGGGCACCATGTGACCCGGCCTGGATCTACCTGGCCCCTGCCTTGCTTCCCACCCTCATCCATCCTGCGCTCCTCCAGGCTCTGTAAGCCACAAACAGGCCTGGCAGATTTCCAAGTGCATCCCAGCTCTGCCACTACAGAGCCTGCCGCTTACGTCTCATTGCCCCACCTGGTCACGCCCATTATCCTCTCTCACATGTCTTTGCCTTCTCGGTCCTCTCAATGTCTAGTTTCGTGTTTAGCAGTGTGTATAGGTTACTCTGTGACAATAAAAGCTCCATGACAAGAGGGCCGCTGGTGTGTTCATGACCTCGCTGATTTCCACTACAGACACGGTGACGGGCACAGTGCACGGCAAGGGGTTGGGAACAGAAGCGGACTTGCTGGCAGTGAATGAGAGGATGCGTGGACGCGTCTTCTACTCACAGTTCAGCTCGCTATCCCAGCCTTCTCTGAACTCCCACCCGACTGCCTGCTCTGCTGGCCCGTGCAGTTTAACGCTGCGTCTCTCCAAGCAGGTGAGTTCTGAGGCCTTGCCCTGTGGTCCTCACACGCAGTCCTCAATCCCCATCCGCTCACCTAACGTAGCCCCTTTACAAAGAGTAACTCGCAGGAAACGTGGTTGATGCCAGCTGCTAGTTTTGAACGTGACCCCCCAGGTTCATGTTCTGGAAATGTAATCGCCAAAGAGGTGCTCACTTAAGAGGTGGGCTCCATTCCTGAGGGAGGGGACTCGCTGTTGCAGGAGTGGGTTCCTGATAAAGACGAGTCTGCTCCCTTGTTTTCTCGCCCTTCCCCTCCCAAGCAAACAGAAGCTCTCTTATCCTCCTGCCTTCTGCCCTGGGATGAGGCAGCAGGAAGACCCTCACCAGGTGTGAGCCCTCGACACTGGCCTCACCAGCCTCCAAAATGGCAGGAAATAAATGCCTCTTCTTCAGAAATTACCCGGTCTCTGTACTCAGGTACAGCAGCAGAAAGCACGTGGAAGCATCAGCAAACCGGCAGTTCTATAATTGTCCTGTGTGTGTGTGTGCGTGTGTGTGTGTGTGTGTTCTGACAGGCAGAGTTAGACAGTGAAAGAGAGACAAAGGTTTTCCTTCCGTTGGTTCACCCCCCAAAATGGCCACCACGGCCAGCACGCTGCACCGATCCGAAGCCAGGAGCCAGAAGCTTCCTCCTGGTCTCCCATGCAGGTGCAGGGCCCAAGCACTTGGGCCATCCTCCACTGCCTTCCCGGGCCACAGCAGAGAGCTGGACTGGAAGAGGAGCAACCGGGACTAGAACCCAGGGTGCCAGCGCCTAGTGAGCTGCGGCGCCGGCCCCTGTTTTTGTTTTTTTTTTAATTCCTTAAATAGTTCATTTGGAAGATTTCTTACCATTCTTAAGATTCACATTAACCAAACTTGATAAGAAGCTACATACAACCGTTCAAAATTGACTGGAGAGAGATCCACACATTTTATACATGCATTCAAGCAGACTGAAAGGACGTGCTTTAAGGAAGATGTCCCGAAGTACTTAAGCCTAAGGAGCCATGGCAGACACACAGAGCTATGTGCAGACAGCCTATTTCACTATGATGCAGAGCCACAATCTCAGAGGGAAACAATGCTACACGTTTCAGCACGTCCATGCTGCCTGCTTAACTTCTACGTTGCCGGTGCTTACACTGACAGGCACCGGCGCACACAGAGCAGATGGCGAGGGGAAGCCAGGATGCAGCGGATTCTGCTCCCGCAGCCTCCAGCCAGCAGGCGGGCCTCCATTCCCCCAGCCAGGAAAGCCGGGGCCTCCTCACATCACATCCAGGTCTCCTGCCAGCCCAGGACCTCATGATCCTATTGTCTTCCTTCCCCTGCAGACACCTGGGGCACTACTAGAACTCAAGGGACAGCATTTGGCACAAGGCAACTCACAGGAAGAGAAGGACTTTCTATTTTATGTCTATACATTTTATGCCTCTACAATGTCCTTTTTTTCCCTCTTATTTCAAATAAACTCAAGGGATGGCCCCAAAGTCAGAGTGCTCTGTGGGAAACCATGTGAAACATACACACATACTCAGGAGCATCAAGTCTACAGCTTCCCGTCCAAGCTCCACGAGAAAGCAGGGGGTGAAACTCGGCAGGAGCAATCCCCGGCTGCTGGGGGCCTGCCCCCATTCCTCCACACACAGGCACTCCCTCTGTAACCTGAGAACCCCCGCCAATAAATAAGCAGCACCAGGCACCAAAGCTTCAGGGGAAGAAATACGGTAGGGCAACTTCTCTTCATCAATTACTTCCTGGTTTACTGCAGATTTGGAAGGAGTCATGGAAGTTCTTTCATCAGTAGATCACTCTGTTCTGGGGAGGACAGTTTGAAAACTGCTGCTGTAAAACTTATCTTTCTTACTCAAAAGAGCACCACTCATCTTTGTCCTTGCTGTAACAGAGTACTAGAAATCAGAAAGCATGTGTAAGAACCTGGCGCACCCACGCTCCTATTAAATAAAGTTAAGGCAATAAGCTGACTTCCCCTTAAGTAAGCACACGGAGTATTCAGGTTTCAAAATGATTTATTCACTCTCACTGTTTTACTAAGAAAGTGACGTAAGGATCCTACCACTGAAGTCCAAGTTTTAACCTTGTGCAGCTGCAAACACAGAGAGAGAAGTAACCAGGTAATTGTTCTACAGACTGGGAAATTCACACTGAGGCTGGAAACATTGCTCTCAGCCTTTCTCAAGCCGCATAACCCCTCCCTGAGGGGCTGTCCTGCACGCAGCAGGACACTGAGCGACATCCCAGGAATCTGTCCAGCAGATGCCAGCAGCACTCTCACCCCCACTATGGCCACAAGCGTCCAGTCCCGGGTTGGGAGGGAAGCAAGAGCAGCCATAAGAGCAGAAGGAAAATACCTGTGAGAAGAGAGAAAGGGCCCAGGTGGCCGCTGCGCAAGTTTCTTCAAGCACATCAAGGTCGGGCCAGTCAACTCAGTGCATTTTGGGAACTGAAAACCCAATGTCGGCCACCACCTGGCCCACCCCACGCCAAGATCCTGTTTACCTGGTGACCTCCACGAGTTCACACCAATGAGGCTGGAAAGCGAGAATTCTAACTGAAACACCCGGACAGAGAAGCATGAGGAACAAAGTTTAAGCCCATAAAAGCACACTCAAAGACACGGTAAGTGCTTTCCTGGACCTCCACAATGGCAAACTGGTCTTGTCTGCTCTGCCAACTCCAACCAGCAGGTAACGGCTGCCTGGAGCCCACGAGTGAGTAGGACTCTGTGTTGAATGTGAGCTCTCTGAACGTGAGGAGTAATGGAATCAAACAGCGAGGCCTGCCACAAACAGGTGTGGGGCACCGGGGGCCAGGTATGCATCACATCCAGCATCTTAGTGCTCAGCTCTCTGTATGCTCAAAGTAATACCCAGCACGGCTGGCTGAAATAAGACATTTTACAAAAATAAACAGTCATGCCTTCACAGAGCCACTAAGCTTATCTAATTGAAAGAAGGAAAGAAAAAAAAATCTGATGGCACTGCCCTACTTAAACATCAGCTCTGGATTCTCAACTTCCAGGGGATTCAAGTCCAAACCAGCTCAGCCCAGAAAGTGCTGCAGAGTCCACTCACAACACTCGTCCCCACAGCTCTCACGGTGCACTCAGCCACGGATGCCTGCGTTCCCACCCACCCCTTCCTAGTCCACCTTCTCTGCAATGCTCTATATGCTCCTGGGAGCCTGCGGTTCAAACAGGGTCCATGGGCCAGCAGCCTCCTGGGAGCTTCTTAGCAGTGAAGAACCCAGGCCCCCCCCCAAATCCCAATGTGCTTTGTAACAAGATCCCGCGGGAGTTACATGCAGGTAGATGTGGGGGAAGTGCTGTCTGAGGGAGCCTGCCTGGGCCCACTAGGGGCAGTTCCTAGTAGGCACATGGCGCCTGCCCCGAATGAAAGCGCCTGGCCCGTGGTGAGTGGGCACTCTGGTGGGCTGCCTGAGAGCAGCCCTTCCTCTGCCCATCTCCTCTATCAGAGCAGGAAATCCCAAGCACCAGCCTCCGCCACGGCAGCCAACTGACATGGCTGTCATGTCACCGAGGTGGCAGCAGAAGCCTGCTGAGGGCGCTTCTGGAAGAACTCATTTTCCTAATGACTTCCTGCCTTCCTGGGCTGAGTGTCCGGGTGCCACAGCTGCCATCATCAGACAACCAGGAGGTGACAAACATGAAAACAAAACACCAATTACAGCTTAGGGCAGAAGGCTGGGAACACAAAGGGTCTGGGTCCTGGTGGGGCCATCAAGCCACAGCACCCACCTTAGAGCCTACCCTCAGAGCTAATTCAACATTCTTACTGCCTAGGGCAATCCCCATCTTTAGGGATTTTTCTTGCTTGCACCAAATGCATTCCTAGCTGATTGAGTAAACAAAGGGGAGGTGAATGAATGAATGCACAGTGAAATCAGGTTCAGAAGATCCCATTTTTTTAAAAACAGGAGCCTCTAAGAATCTGCTCGACTTTGCCAAACGATGCCTATAAATCAGTCTCCGCACTTCTGGAATTATTGACCCACTTCTGTTCATGACTTAATGGACGAAAAAGTGAGCACAACCTCATACAAAGCAGTGGCGATGACCTCTAAGAATCTGTCCAACTTGGCCACAGGATGCCTATCCATCAGGCCTTGGCTCATCTAGAATTATGAGCCCATTCCGGTTCACAGCTTAGTGGATAAAGAAATGCGAATAACTTCACAAAAGCAATGGAAATGTTCATATAGAAAGATGCTGTGGAAATGCACTTCTGCGTGTTGGAAAAGAACAGAAAACCAAACTGAAACACTCCGCTCTAACCTCGAAAAGCCTGCACTTGGCACCAATGACTTCCAGGCAGCTACAGGCAAAGACTTTCTAAAAAGATGTACAACAATCAGCTGCCATGCTTCCCTACTTTCCTACTGGGAAACCTCCCGCTCAGTCAAGTATTTCCATTCCAGCTTCAAGATCAAACAGCAACCGTTCTCTTTCTTTTTGAGAAAACCAGAGTTCAGCAACACAAAAAGATCTAAAAGGGCAGGAACGCAGGCTGGCTTGGAGGTTCTCACCGAGGCAGCAGAACCTCAAGGAATTGCAGACTCCGCGGCCGCACATCACCATTTTACCTTTTAATCAAATCTTCTCCTTAAACAAACGTAGTTTCAAAAACAACCTGATAGCACCAATGGGAGACCAGTACCACTTGCCATAGATAGCAGACAAATGAAAAAAACAAACCCAATGAAAACAGAACCTTATTAAATCCCAGCTCTGCAGCTTGCCAAAGCCTCTCAACTTGAAACTTGCTTTTTTTCTTTTTAATATTAAAAAAGGGAGAGAGGAAGGGATAGGGAGAGAGGGAATAAGCAAAGGGTGTTGAAAACAGGCTCCCATCAAGCTGAGGCCTTCTCTTGGCACCAGAAAGAAAACGGTAGAGGCATTAATTTCTCCTTTTGGGATTTCATTCTGTTTTGTACCATATTCATGTGTCACCTAAAAGCATCCCTTCTGCTATCTCAAACCACCTTTCCCTTCTGCTTGGAGTAAGGGCCCAGTTCCCTAGTGCACGGTCTGACCACGGGCTCCCAATGTCTCTCATCACACCTGCAGCTGCACCAGCAAACAGCAAAGGAGCCCCCAGGGCCACGGCTCCCGCTGTGAGTAGCCGCTGGCACAATGATTGCGTCACCAGGTGTTACCTTCCTCGAACCTGTAGCTGCTGCTGGTTCCTGAACTTACCAAGGCGTTGAAGCGTAAAAACTCAGAACAGCAAACCCACCCGGCGCTGGACACGGCTGCAACATTTTACCTATCAGGTCCAGCACCATAAAAGGGCCCCAGCTGTTGGGTCCGAAATGGGTCGTTTCATCGACTTGTGAGGCAGACCACCAACGATGCAAAGACTGGTACAGAAAGGCTGCGCGACTTGCCCAGGGCAGCGCCAAGGCTCTGAAACCAGGCTCCACACTCCCACCCCCACCCGCAAGAATGCAAGTTCCATGCGGGCAGGCGGTCATGTCCACGGCAATAGCCCTTCTCCACGCCCAGCACAGGGCCTGGCGTGCTCGATACAGACACGGTGGGTGAATGAATGAATGCATGCATGCATGCCCCTAACAACCCACGGGACCGGTCCCGGCCTCGACCTCGGGGCAGATCTCCAGGAGCAAGCAGGGAAGTCGGCTCGGCGGCGGCCCCCACAACCACCACCACCACCACCACCACCACCACCGCCGGGACCCCGAGAGCAGCCCCCGGGGACGCGGCGCCGCGCGCGCTCACCTTGAAGTCGCGGCTGTGCTGCGGCGTGTACTCCAAGGTCCAGAGGGCCCGCACCAGGTGAGCCAGCTGCTCGGTGACCTCGCCCTGGCCCTGCGCGCCGCGGCCCGCCGGCTGCTCGGGGTCGGGCGAGGGCTCCGGCCGGCCCGCCCGGTACTGGCCCAGGGCCAGGTACTCGGCGAAGAGCTCGGTGTTGCTCAGGCACTGCAGCGTGGCGTTCATGAAGCACGTGTTGCCGTGGTTGCGGAGCCCCGCCACGCCGGGTACCGGCTCCGAGGCGCAGGCGGGCGGCGCGGGCGAGGCGGGCGGCGGCGGGCACGACGGCGGCGGCGTGGGCGCGGCGGCCGGCCCCGGCGGGAAGCAGCTGCGGAGGCCGCCGCGGTCCGGGGCGGCGCCCTCGGAGCTAAGGTGCGAGAGCGTGGACAGCGTCTTGAGGACGCGGCTCATGAAGCTGCCCACCGAGCGCGCCGAGGAGGGCGCGGCCGGCCCGGGGCCCCCCGCGCTGCTGCTGCTGCCGCCGCCACCGCCGCCGCCGCTGCCGCCGCCCGCGCGGCCGCTCCGGAACAGCCGCTTGCTGAAGGAGCGCTTCTCCTTCCCGCCCGCCGCCGCCGCCGCCGCGGCCGGCGGCCCGGGCCCGGGCGCCGTTACCTTGGACATGGCGGCGGCTGCCGACGCTCATCACCGCGTCCGTCCGCCCGGCCCGCGGCCCCGCCACGGCCGCCGCTGCATCCCGCCGCGCCTCACCCGGCCGAGGTGGGGTGGGGGGTGCTCGACGCCCCACACACCTCACAGCACAGCGGCGCCAGCCAGCGAGCGAGCCAGCCGCAGCCGGCGGGCGGGCGCGCGCGCGGTCAGCCCAGCTGGGCCGCTCACGTGACCGCCTCCTGGCGCCGCCCGCCCGGCGCTGAAGCGCCGTGGCCGCCATGTTGACTGTGGGAACGAGGGCTGCTCTCCAGCTGGAAGCGATGACTCGAGGCTCCAGGTACGGTCCCGCTGCGTGAAGCCAGAGGGAGGCCATGTCTAGTGTGGGCACGGTCCGGGCTTGAAGGAGGGCAGCCGTGGGCTTGCGCCGGTGTTGGGCTCCCAGGGTGGGTCCCCGTATTTGCTGATCAGATGGCCGCCATCTAGGGGGACGTGCGGGAATCAGGATGCCGTCCCTTACCAGACCGAGAAAGACCTGGTGGACATGGCCCTGACCGGTGCTGGGCAAGTTAGCCCCCCCGCCTGGCTCCCTAGGCACATTGCAGACGCTTACTACCCGCGCGCCACCCCAACCCCTTCACAGAGCCAGACACGACCTGGGGGGCGCGGGGAGGTCAGGAAGGGGTGGCGGTTTCTTCCAGACTGCACCTTAGGGTCGCGGCGAAACGGTGATAATCAGAATTACCTTTCTTTAACGGCCAGCCTTGAAAACCTCAAGGAGTTCTCCATTCATTCATTCATTCATTCAATCAAAAGTTAACTTGAGCACCTGCTGGGTGCCAAGCACTGTAGTAGACGCTGGGGATCCATCAAAGAATGAAACTGGCATTGGTGGCTGCGCTCCTGCAGCTTACATTCCTAGTGGTTGCTTATAGTAGCTTTCATGTCCCACACCTCATGGTAATATCTTTCATCTTCAATGCCTTTGAGATTGGGGAAGTTCTTATCTGATCAGAAGTTCCATTCAGAGCCCCTAGACTTGACCTCTTAGCCAAAGGTCACAGACATTCCGGGAACCAGATAGGTCCCATGTGTGAAGAATCAAGCATCATATTGTTCTACTCACACTTCTAGTAACTCGGCTCTCGGTGGTGGGGAGAATTTAAGGAATGATAGGGACCATGGTAAGCTGCGAGGTAACATCCTTCTAAAGGGGCGGGTGCCACTCAGCTCAGTCGGTTGTTCCCACGCAGGAATGAGGGCTCGGCATGGCCAGATCATCTGATTTTTTAAAAGGAAGGTGAAATCTTATTTTTAAATGTTAAGAAGGAAAAAAATAGTATGGAGTAGGGAGCCAGGAGTGTGTTTGTGGGCTACGTTCAGCCCCCAGCCACTGGTGTGTGATCTTTGTGTGTGCTCTCTTGGCTGGCAGGGCTGACGTGGGCACTGGCTACTGCAGAAGGCAGAGATGAAGGTACGAAGTCCTTTGACTTTTCATAACACGAAGGCCACCTTACAACCATATTTCCAAGTCAACGACTTTTGCCTCTGGCCTCCCACTGCATAGTAATGGGGCCCTTAGGGTGTCCACCAGGTATCACCAGGGTACTCTGTGGTCCCGCCCCCCATTCCCACTGCACCTTAAGGCCCTCAACCTTTGCAGACCCGTTTGCTGCTCCAGGTGGCCTGATCCAGACAGGCCTTTGCCATGAACACCTTTCCTTGAACTTCTTCCCTTAGCTAACTTCTCCTCCTCATCCTTCAATGTCTGTCGCCTTAGGATGTCTGCATGCTGTCTGGACAACTTTCTGTCATGTGGCTGACAGCATATTGGAATTCAGCTATGTCTGTCACCTTGACTATCATGTAGGGTCCAACCCAGCCCAGACCCTTCTTACTCGGTATCATATCCCCAGTAGGGCGCCCATCATATAACAGATTGACTATGGCATCTGTATAGCCAAACAACATGTGAATTCTTTGGTGGGACATACAAGAACCCCCTTGTCAGAAGTCTGGCTCCTTCTGCCAGGGTTGTTGATCCCCATGGGACCCCGAAGCCATCCGATCCAAGCCTGTCCAAAAAAGGCTTGCAAGAGTCCCTAGCTAGAGCACTCCGGTGGCATTTCTGTGAGACTCGCTCCCAAACAACCTTCTGTAATACATCTTCCACTCCTGTCTGTACCTGCCCTTTACTTCCAGGCTAGGAAAACACAAATCGGAAATAAAGTAATTTACATTTTCACCTGCTCTCGTCACCTATTTTCCTTGTGCGTCTATCCCTTTTATACACATCGGCTAATGCAAGTACTTAACCTATAGCACTCCATTGGGCGACTTACCTTTCAACCATGTGTGGTGTTTTCCTATCATATAGAGAATTTTAATTACTTCCCATAACGGTTTATGTAAAGGAAGACAGCCTTCCCCATGCCAAGATCCGAAGAGTACGCAACTGTCTGCTCGCTTAGTGCTATTGTGGGGAGTTTGCCTTACTTTTCGTGTTGTCTCCTTCTGAAATTTACTTTTGTAGGAGAAAGGAGAAGGGATCCACTGTAGTTAGTACCATTTGCCTTGGCAAAAACTCATGTGTGGCTTGGTCTCCATGAGGCAGGAGATGAGGTTGAATGGCAGGTGTTTGGATCACAGGGGCAGAGCCTGCATGGTGGGTTAATGCCTTTCTCTTGTGAGTTCGCTCTCTCACGGTGCTGGGTTACTTCCCTGGAAGGCAGGTTGTTCTAAAGCAAGTTCAGCTTCCTCATCTTTCTGTTCTGCACTTCCTGCTTCTCCCTTCCACTTGTGCCATGAGTTGCAGCAGTGTGAAGCCGGCACCAGCTGCAGCTGCCAGAATTTGGACATTCCAGCCTTTGGGACCATGATCCAAAACAAACCTCTTTAAAAGTGGCTCAGTCCCAGCCGGTGCTGTGGCTCACTAGGCTAATCCTCCGCCTTGCAGCGCCGGCACACCGGTTCTAGTCCCGGTCGGGGCACCGGAGTCTGTCCCGGTTGCCCCTCTTCCAGGCCAGCTCTCTGCTATGGCTCGGGAGTGCAGTGGAGGATGGCCCAAGTGCTTGGGCCCTGCACCTCATGGGAGACCAGGAGAAGCACCTGGCTCCTGCCATCCTGCCATCGGATCAGCGCAATGCGCCGGCCAAGGCGGCCATTGGAGGGTGAACCAACCGCAAAAAAGGAAGACCTTTCTCTTTGTCTCTCTCTCTCACTGTCCACTCTGCCTGTCAAAAATTTAAAAAAAAAAAAGTGGCTCAGTCCCAGGAATTCAATTCTGTTAGAGCAACAGAACACAAAGTAAGACAGGACCTTGCCTTTTCTATCCTATGTGGCTAACTGATTGTCTCAACCCTGAAAGAATTTTCCCTGGCTTGAAAACAGCACTTTATCTTCTACTCAATTCCATGGCATTTAGAGATTTATTTTTTTTTATAAAAAAAAAAAACTATTCCATCCCACTGGTATGTCTCTATGTTCCAGGAATAGTATAAGTTTTGAGTATATTGGAATGTTTGATGGGGCAGTACTTCCTAGTATTTTATTAGCTATTTGTTGACTTGTTCTTTCAAGTGTATCTAATACCTTGAGAAAGAAGTGTGAATCTATATAGATTAGGGAAAATTGACAGTGTCACAATATTCATCTTCTTATCTAAGAATAATATTTTTTAAAGATTTATTTGTTTGAAAGGCTGAGTTATAGAGAGGCAGAGACAGAGAGAGAGAGAGAGAGAGATCTTCCATCCACTGATTCATCCCCCCCTAATGGCCACTGTAAATGGCCAGGGCTGGGCTAATCTGAAGCCAGGAGCCAGGAGCTTTTTCTGGGTCTCTGATGTGGGTGTAGGAGCCCAAGGACTTGGACCATCTTCTGCTGCTTTCCCAAGCACATTAGCAGGGAGCTGGATTGGAAGTGGAGCAGCTGGGACTCAAACTGGCACCCATATGGGATGCCAGCATTGCAGGCAGAGGCTTTACCCACTATGCCACAGCACTGGCCCCTATATTTCTTTTTTAAATTATACAAAGAATTTATTTTTTTATTTTTTTATTTTTTTGACAGTCAGAGTGGACAGTGAGACAGAGACAGAGAGAAAGGTCTTCCTTTGCCGTTGGTTCACCCTCTAATGGCCGCCGCGGCCGGCGCGCTGCAGCTGGCGCACCGCGCTGATCCGATGGCAGGAGCCAGGAGCCAGGTGTTTTTCCTGGTCTCTCATGGGGTGCAGGGCCCAAGCACCTGGGCCATCCTCCACTGCACTCCCTGGCCACAGCAGAGGGCTGGCCTGGAAGAGGGGCAACCGGGACAGAATCCGGCGCCCCGACCGGGACTAGAACCCGGTGTGCCGGCGCCGCTAGGCGGAGGATTAGCCTAGTGAGCCGCGGCACCGGCCTATACAAAGAATTTTTAAAATGACTTAAATGAATTTGAGAGTGAGAGGGAGAGAGACAAAATGTGTGTGTGTGTGTGTGTGTGCTCTCCCATCTGCTGATTCACTCCTCAAATGCCCACAACAGCCAGTGCTGAACCAGGCCAAAGCCAGGAGCCAGGAACTCCATCTGGGTCTCCCATTAGGATGGCAGAGATCCCAAGTACTGGAGCCATAAATGTGCTGCTTTCCTAAAGTGCACATTAGGAGGAAGCTAGAACTGGAACTCAAACCCAGGTACTGTGACAAGGGTTGCAGGTGTCCCCACAATATCCCAACTGCAGTGTCAAACACCTGTCCCTATCCTGGAATTTGACAGGTCCTTCAGAGTACTGTAGCTTCCTTCCATGAGTCTGTGTGATAAGTTTATTTCTACTTGTTGCTATTATGAATGAGGTGTTTTCACACCATTACATTTTCTGTTGTTTATCAGATAAAGCTATTTTTGCAACCAGCCACCATGATGTACTTTAGTTCTTTCTCATATAATTTCAGTCAATTTTCCTGTTTTTTCCAGGAATTCTTATCAGTGCATGAGATAATAACTTTGCCTCTTCCTTTTCACTGTTTTGTGCCTCAACTTGATTTTCTCTTGTCTAATTGCCCTTCCAGAATTCTGTTAGTAATTAGACTAGGAAGGCCTGCATTGTTTTTGACATTAACAGCAATGCTGCTAGTGCCTCCCCATTAAGCACGAGGCTCTCTTTTGGTTTGCGATATATATTATTTATTGCATTAGAGTGGTGTCCATTTATTCCAACTTCAGAAAGAGTTGTGAGAACTGGATCTTGAATTTTATCAAATGACTTCTGGGCATCCACAGAGATGAGCGTCTGCTTTTCTCTCCTGCGTGCTCATCAGACATTTACAGCTGCAAACAAAATAAATTGTTTTGGTTAATTTAAGGATAATCACTCTATCGGGAGATGTGATGGTCTGAATGTTTGGATTCTTTCAAAATTCAGATGTTGGGAATTCTAACACCCCCGGGTGATGTTAATAGGAGGTAGGCCCTTTGGGGAGGTGATTAGGTCACAGGGCAGCGCCCTCTTGAAAGGGACTGGTGCCGTCATGGATCAGGCCTGAGACCCCACACAACATCTACCATGTGAGGTCCCAATGAGAAGGCACCGCCACGAACCCAAAATCAGGCACTCGTCAGGCACCAAATCCGCCAGCACCCTGATCTGGTACTCCCCAGACTACAGAACTGTGGGAAATAAATTTGTTTTGTTTTTAATCTATTTAGTTTAGGGTATTTTTAAAGACCTATTTATCTGAAAGGAAGAGACAGAGAGAGAGAGAGAAATCTTCCATCTGCTGATTCACTCCCTAAGCGCCTACAACAGCAAGTACCCAAGCCATCTCCACTGCTTTCCCAGGAGCATTAGCAGAGAGCTAGATGGGAAGTGGAGCAGCCGGGACCCGAACTGGCACTCTGATGTGGGATGCCTGCATTGCAAACAGCGGCCTAACCCACTATGCCACAATCAGCATTGTTTATTGTTTAACGTTTATTCTTAGTTTAACAAATGGATAGTGGTACTGTGGTTAACCCTAGAGGAAGCTGGATGAAGTATAGATAGGAACTCTCTATACTGTCTTTGCAACTCTTTTGTAAATGTAAAATTATTCCAACATAAAAAGTTTCTTAAAAGTATATGTAACTGGAGTACACCTGAAGTAGTTTAGCCTAGCAGTTAAATGCTCATGTCTCACATTGGAGTACCTGGATTCAATACCCAGCTCTGGCCTCCAGCTCAGCTTTCCTAGTAATGCGGACCCTGGGAGGCAGTGGAGGTGACTCAAATGATTGGGTTCCTGCCACTCACATAGGAGACCAGCCTTGAGTGCCCATCTCCCAGCCTTATCTTGGCTGCTGCAGGCATCTGGGGAGTGAACCAGCCCTAACTCTCAGGGAGTGAACCAACAGATGGAATATGCCCCTCTCTCCCTCTCTTTCTCTCTCTCTCTTCTTCTCCCAACTCCCCCTGTCTCTTCTTCCTCCAACTCTATCAAATAAATAAAATTCTAAAAATAAAAATACATTTAAGCTTTAAAAAGTTTAAAAGAGGAATACATTTTAAAAATAACGTTGGATGATCATATGCCAAATTTTGTAAGGATGACACGGGAATGAGAGAAAACACGGACTCCTTTGGGGGAGAGATCACATCTGGGTATAGTGAGAGGCAACAGACACACTTGTTTTGTATACAAGGGATACACAGTGGGACTCCCAGCTTCCACACCTGTGACATCAGATGGACCAGAAAGGAGGGGCAACCTGGTGACCTTTACTCCTATGTCAAAGGGCAGAGGGCAGATTCCTCCTGGGAATCTCAGGGTCATCTCAGAAGGAGCCCAGTACAACAGAAAGAGACCCTAGTCCTGCCCAAAAAACTTCCAAAGACCTGCCAAGTTCCAGATGCAAAAGTGGCACCAGAACTCAATGGAAAGAAAAAATAAGAACTCTAATTTTATCTATTTATTTATTTTGGTCCAAATGAGAGAATTGTGAGATTCACTGGAGTGGAAACATTGATCAAATGCTGAAGCACTCATTATGTGTAGGCACCTGTTCAAGATTCTGAGGATGCTACAGTGAAAATACATAGCGTTGTCTGTTCTAGCAACACAGGATAATCTCAGCTGCTGGAAACTGCGCTGCTGAAGACCAAAACCACAGGAGACTGGGAGTGAGAGGAGAAGGCTGTTTTACGTAGACCACTGAAGAAGACCCTCTCTGAGGGGCAATATTTGAACAGGAGACTGAATAAAATGATGAACAAGCATCTACAGGCAAGAGGCAAGAGGGGGTGCTAGACGTCCTGAGCTGAGGATGAATTTGGCATGTCCCGGGAAGAGCCAGAAGGTGTGGGTGGGAGGGATGCGGCAGTGAATGAAGCAAAGCAGAAAAAAACAACAAGAAGGCGGCGATGAGCAGGAGATCAGAAAAGGCAGGCCCTCGAGACCTTGGGGGGGTACGCTGACGATTGCAATCCGGACAAGAACGCAGAAGACGCTGCCATGCGTCCCTGGGATTTGTTGCGCTGGGTTGTAATTGCTTGTGTGATTCAGAACTTCGGGAGATAGAGGGAATACTAGAAAAGCAGTTAAAGTTTAACATATACATTTTCCTCTGCTCCTCACCAAAATGTCCCTGAAAGAATAAGAAAGATGTAAATCCACAAGAGAGATCAGAGGTGGAGAACCCAGTCAAGGAGAGATTTGTAAGTCAAGATTCTAACGAGAAAGCAGCAAGTGCTCTGCGTATTCGCTAGGAAGGGACTGAAGGAGGCGGAGTTGAGGCCAACGCTGCCATTGGAAGGCTGGCAGGGGTGGGGCACGTCCAGCCCATGGGCTGTATGAGGCCCGCAGAATCCTGTGGTTGGGCCCTGCCCAGGCAATCGCAGGCAGGACTCGAAATGCAATACAGCTACAGCAGGCTCATGTTGAAGTTGATCATTTTGTACGCCCAAGAATGATTCTACAAACCTCCAAATGGCCCTGGGCAGAATGAAGTCACTGCTGCCAGTCTCGGAGGGCAGCACCGACATGATTGGACCCCAGGCGCTCCTCTGTGGGGTCTCAAGAACCAGGTCAGGACCTGGGTAAAGCAGCTGACACAGTCTCCTCAGACACAAATGTATAGGGAGCGTCATGGAATGTTTTAATGCAATTTTATTTATTTATTTATTTATTTATTTATTTGAGAGGCTGAGGACAGGGTGCTTCTGTCTCCTGATTCACTTCCCAAATGCCCACAATGGCAAGGGCCAGGCTGGAGCCGAACTGGGAGTGGAGGAACTCAATGCAGGCCTCCCACATGGGTGGCAGGGAGATAATTACTTGTGTCATCACTGCTGTCTCCCTTGGTCTGCATTAGCAAGAAGCTGGAGCCAGGAGCCAGAGGCAGTTACGGTTACAGAACCCAGCTACTTCAGTGTGAGATGCAAGCATCTTCAAAAAATATATATATTTATTTTTATTTATTTGAAAGTCAGAGCTACAGAGAGAGAGAGAGAGATCTTCTGTCTGCTGGTTCACTCCCAAACGGCTGCAATGGCCAGGGCTGGGCCAGGCCGAAGCCAGGAGTCAGGAGCTTCTTCCACATCTCCCACATGGTTGCTGGGGCTCAAGCACTTGAGCCATCCTCCACTGCTTTCCCAGGCACACTAGCAGGAAGCTGGGTCAGAAGTGGAGCAGCCCAGATGTGAGCTGGTGCCCGTAGGGGATGCCAGCATCAAAGTGGCAGCTTAACCTGCTATGCCACGACACCAGCCCCTGAGATGCAAGCACCTTAACTGGCATGTTGACCACTGCATCAAATGCCTGCCCCTAGCATTTATTTTTTAATTGACAGAACTAGTTGTGTATATTTATGGGGTAAAATATGATGTTTTGATTTAAGGATGCCTTGTAGAAAGATTCAATCAATCCATTAACATTTTAATGCAATATTTTTACAAAACTGTCAATGTTTTAAAAAATAAACTGTACAGGGGCTTGTGTGGTGTAGCGGGTAAAATCACTGCTTTGGATACAAATACCCCATATCAGAGTGCTTGAGTTCAAGTCCTGCCTCTGCTTCTCATCCAGCTTCTTGCTAATGCACCCCTGGGAGGCAGCAGGTAGTGACCCAAAAACTTGGGTCCCTGCCATCCACGTGGGAGACCCAGAGGAATGTCTGGCTCTCAGCTTCAGCCTGAGCTGCTATTGTGGGCATTTGGGCAGTGAACCAGCAGGTAGAAGATTCATATTCTCTCTCTCTCTCTCTCTGTCACTCTGCCTTTCAAATAAATAAAAATAAATCAACATTTAAAAAAAATGCATGAGAAACAAGATGTTAAAAATTAAAATGAATACAAAATTCCACTTTGTACCCATATGACCCTGCCTTCCCCACCTCTCCCTAATCCCAGCCCTGTTCAGGCTCCCAGCAAAGACCTAGCAGCCATACTCTTAGCTACTGTGGCCCTAAGCTGAGTGATCTGCAGCAGCGTGCCTGGACACCAATGAGATCTCTCTGTCTACCCATCCACCTGCCCACAGTCACCACCAAAGAACAGCAGCTTCTGGTCCTTTGTCTCCCAGATCTTGATGAGTCCCTCTCACGGGCAAACTCCAAGAAGGAGATTCTTGGAAATGTACTCTTAGGATTATTCCCTGCAGCTGAGAAAACTATAGAAGACAAAGGTCGTGCTGCCATGGTAGTGACAGGTGATCCAGTAGAGAGATGTCAAGAAGTTCCAGAAGCTGGAAATGAAGTAAAGATCCTGGCGGAACTGAGAAACACCCCTGCCAAACACTTGCCAAGGGGAAGACAACACCAGCAAACCTCTTAGAACCTCTACCAGTCTGTGTGATGGTGAATTATGTGCCCACCAGATCTGCATGTCAAAGTCCTAACCCCAGGACTTCAGTGTGATTGTATTTGCAGAGGGGCCCTTACAGAAACACTAAGTTACAATGCAACCATCAGGTGGGCCTGAGTGTACTGTGACTGGTGTGTTACGATACAGACATGCAGAGGGGACACTGTACAGTGCAGACATAAGGAGGAGAAGGTGGCACCTACAAGCCAAGGAGAGAGGCCTCGGATGAAATCAACTATGCCAGCACCCTGATCCCAGACTTGCAGATTCCAGAGCATTGGGGAAATAGATTTCCGTTGCTTAAGCTACCAGTCTGTGTATTTTGTAAGGGTAGTCCTGGTAGATGAACAGTCAGCAGTGGGAGCATGAGATGTGGCAAGGGGGTGGTAGGGCAGAGCAAAGATGAAAGTCTCCGTGCTGAGGCCTTGGGAGCCTCCTCATCACTCACCTCCAGGCAGTGGCGCTTCCAGCCCCCCCCACCTCCAGCATGAGGTGCATTTGACAGTAAAGACCTTAAACTAGAGAGGCCTCGAGGTCAGAGAAACCAGGCCTAGCAAAGGGCAGGGAAGAGGAGCTGTTCTGAAAACTGGGGAACCACAATCGCAAACTCAAGACTGAGACAGCAGCCCCGACACACCCTGCTGTGCCAGTCGCTCCTAGACTGGAGTAACTCACTGTGAGCTGGAGACTGGCATTCTGTCCCTTTTTATTTTTTAATATTTATTTTTATTTTATTTGAAAGGCATAGAGACACAGAGAGACATATAGAAAGAGATCTTCCATCTTCTGGTTTATTCCCCCAAGTGCCTGCAGCAGCTAGGGCTGGGCCAGGCCAAAGCCAGGAGCCTGGAACTCGAGCAAGGCCACCTGTGTGGGTGACAGGGAGGCAAGCACTTGAGCTGCCATCCCCTGCTTTCCAGGGTGTGCAGGAGCCGGAAGCTGAATTGCAAGCAGAGGAGCCAGAACTTGAACCAGACACTCCAATATGGGGTACACCTGTACCCCATATTACACTGGGGACACCTGTACCCCAGTGGCAGCTTAGCCACTGCACCAGTCCCCTGCCCTGGCATTCTTTGCCAGAGAGGTTGGACAGGGCTCTGAGGAGCTCTGCACAGCGTGGCTTCGAGGAGTCTGAGGCGAAAGGCTGGGCTCCTTCTGAACATCTTACATGGAGCCCCCCTGAGAAGCGGTCAGCTCAGGAACAGCAGACATTCAGGGAAGGATCCCAATTTTTACAAACAGGCAAAGTGAACAATCCAACTAAAAAGAGAGACCAACAGAAGAGAAGCAGAGAGAATTAGGACAAAGCAGAAAGCCAAAGGACACGTTTCAAATGGATTTAACATCCTCAGAGAGATAAGAAATGATAGTGCATCTATAAAATTATAACATGATTAAAAATAAAAAATTAAGGATTTCATAGAAGAAATCAAAGTGAACAGAACTAGAAGATGAAAGTACAGAAATGTCTCACAAAGGAGAATTAAAAAGAAAACAGATGGAAACAGGAAAAAAAGATAATAAAATTGGAGAATAAATTCATTGAATTTCCATAATCAAGTGACAGAAGTTGTACAAAGAGACAGCAAATCCCACCAACAAGTAGCAGAAGAAAATGCTCAGAACTGAGGAACATAAGGAAATAAAAGCACCCGGTGTGATGTGTTTTAACAAGATTCATGCTAAGGCATGTAACTGGGAGACTTCAGAACACAGAGAACAAAAATACCGTTTAAATGTCTGCAGCGAAAAAACTGGACTGAGAGTCACACACCAACAAGAGAGGAAATCAGGATCTCATCAGGCTTCCAGAAACAACCTAAGAAGCTAACCACGACGATGTCGTGTCTTCAGAATAATGAGGAAGTGTCATCTCCAAACTCGACTCCTAGCCCCAAACTATCAAGCAAGGGTGAACGTGGAGTAAAGTCATTTCCATGCAATGCCTCAAAAAACGCACCTCCCATGACTTCCTTGTCTGGAAGCTTCTGGAAAATGGAGCCAACCAAAATGCGGAATGAAACCACAAAGACTGACAGGAGAGTCCGGATACAGAACACCCAGAGTGGGGCCTAAGAAATGCCAGAGGGGGCCCGTGTTCTGGCACAGCAGGTTAAGCTACCGCCTCTGATGCCAGCATCCTGTATGCACCCTGCCGCCCACAGGGGAGACCTGGATGGAGTTCTAGGCTCCTGGCTTCGGCCTGGCCCACACCTGGCTACTGTTGTGGATGTTCAAGGAGTAAGCCAGCAGATGGAAAATCTCTCTGTTTTTCTGTCCCTTTCTCTTTCTGGGTAGCTCTGCCTTTCAAATAAATAAAACAAATCTTTTTTAAAAAAAAATTGCCAGAATATTTACAGAACCACCAATCAGATGAAAATTCCAGAAGGCTGTGGGAGAGATGTGTCCAAGAAAGAGAAGAGACATACTTGATGAGTCTGACTATACAAAAGGAATATTTTAGGCCGGCGCCGTGGCTCAATAGGCTAATCCTCCACCTTGCGGCGCCGGCACACCGGGTTCTAGTCCCGGTTAGGGCGCCGGATTCTGTCCCGGTTGCCCCTCTTCCAGGCCAGCTCTCTGCTATGGCCAGGGAGTGCAGTGGAGGATGGCCCAGGTGCTTGGGCCCTGTACCCCATGGGAGACCAGGAAAAGCACCTGGATCCTGGCTCCTGCCATCAGATCAGCGCGGTGCGCCGGCTGCAGCGGCGGCCATTGGAGGGTGATCCAACGGCAAAGGAAGACCTTTCTCTCTCTGTCTCTCTCTCTCACTGTCCACTCTGCCTGTCAAAAAAAAAAAAAAAAAGGAATATTTTCCACTGAATTTTGCAATTCTGTTGGAGAATTTAAAAAGGATCAGAGACAGTGACAGAAAAAACGAAGCAAACAAAAACAAGATACCGGAACTCAGGGCCGGCGACTGTGGAGTAGTGAGCTAAGCCAGCATCACTCTTACATCCAGCTCTCTACTGTGGCTTGGGAAAGCAGTGGAAGATGGCCCAAATGCTTGGGCCCCTGCACCCACAAGGGAGACCTGGAAGAGGCTCCAGGCTCCTGGCTTTGGATCAGCCCAGCTCTGTCTGTTGGAGCCATTTGGGGAGTGAACCAGCAGATGGAATCTCTCTCCTTCTCTCTGTAACTCTACCTCTCAAATAAATAAAAATAAAGCCCATTTCACCTCTACTGCATCTAGGAATAGTCACAGTTGAGATAACTGAAGTGGAATTGAAGTCTGTGGTTTTATGATCCCGGTGTTGTCCCTTCTGCCTTGTCACTCACTTCGCCTTCCTCCCAGGAAAGCAGATTCCAGGCTTGGGGATGCAGCAGCCATGTTGTCACCCTGAGGATGTTAACCTCATGCTAAGAATGGTAGAGCCAAAGACAAGGAGACAGGTTCCTGGTGACATCCTTGAGCAGCTGTAGTAACTTCTCTGTACTAGTGACACACAAGGAGGAAATGAGATTAAAAATAAAGGCACTGGAGAGGGTGTTTAGCCTAACAGCTAAGAGACCTACATGCCACATCAGAATGCTTGAGTTTGATCCCTATCCAGTCCTGACTGCCACTTCTTGCTAATGCAGACCCTGGGAGGCAGCAGGCGATGACCTGGGAAACTTGGGTTGAGTTCCTGGCTCCCAGCTTTGGCCCAGCCCAGCCCCAGCCACTAGAGACATTTGGGAAGTGAACCAGCACTAAGACACACCCTCTCGCCCTGGCCCCTTAAATTAATAATAAAGTTATTTATAGCAACCCCCAAACCCAAGAAGACCTAGAAATAAATCTAAGAAGAAACACAATGCTATACAAACAACTACAAAATTTACTGAAATTTCAAAATGTAAATAAATGGAAAGATATACCATGTGTATGAGTCCATTTTTCACTGTTGTAACAAAATTTTTTTTTTATTTGACAGAGTTACAGACAGTAAGAGAGAGAGAGAGAGAGAAAGGTCTTCCTTCCATTGGTTCACTCTCTAAATGGCCACTATGGCTGGAGCTGCGCTGATCCGGAGCCAGGAGCCAGATGCTTCTCTTGGTCTCCCATGCAGGTGCAAGACCCAAGCACTTGGGCCATCCTCCACTGCCCTCCCAGGCCACAGCAGAGAGCTGGACTGGAAGAGGAGCAGCTGGGACTAGAACCCGGTGCCCATATGAGATGTCAGCGCTGCTGCAGGCAGAAGATTAACCTAGTGTGCCATGGTGCCGGCCTATAACAAAATTCTTGAGTCTAAGTACTTTATGAAGAGAAGATATTTATGTAGCGCACAGTTTTGGAGGCTAACAGTTCAAGATCCAGTGGCACCCTAGGTTCAGCCTCCAGCGAGGCTCCCTTAGCTGGTAGGATGCCATCCAGGCAGGAAAACCTGTGAGAAGGAAAAGTCACAGGGAAAGATAGGAAGCCAGAGAGGAGGGAGGGGCTGGCCTGGCTCTTTTTTCACAACTCATTCTTTTGGAAACTCTCCAGGGTCCCATGAGAACCACATCTTTCTCTTCCAGAGGCAGTATTCCCAGTGACTTAATGACCTTGCACTATGCCCCACCTCTTAAAGATTTTTCCACCTCCCAACACTGCCACGTTGGAGATCAAGCTGTGGGGGACACACTCAACCTGCATTCAAACCATGGCACCAGTTCATCACAAGGAGACACAGTATCATGTAGACGGCAATTCTCATATAACTGACTTGTAGATTCAACGCATTCTTTACCAAAATTGCAGCAAACTTTTTAAGATTTTTTTTTTTATTATTTTGAGAGACAGTTACAGAGAAAGGTAGAGACAGAAAGAGAGGTCTTCCATCCATTGGTTCACTCCCCAAATGGCTGCAATGGCCAGAGCTGTGCCGATCTGAAGCCAGGAGCCAGGAGCTTCTTCCGGGTCTCCCACATGGGTGCAGGGGTCCAAGGACCCAGACCATCTACTGCTTTCCCAGGCCATAGAAGAGAGCTGTATCGGAAGAGCAGCAGCCGGGACTCAAACTGGTGCCCATATGGGATGCTGGTGCTTCAGGCCAGGGCTTTAACCCACAGTGCCACAGAGCTGGCCCCTAACTGTAAACTTCATAAAAACATACAAAAGATCTGGAATAACTAAAATAATCTTGAAAAATGAGGGCTTACACCACCACAGATCAAGATTTTATATAAATAATTTATCTATTACTTAGTTCCTTCTGTTTAATTTACTGTTCTTATTGTAGCTTGAGATGGAAACTTAGCTACATGATTTTTAAATATAATTTTACATTAACTTTTTATTTTGAAATAATCTTACAAGAAGTCACAAAATTGGAACATACAGTTCCTTAAATCCTTCACTCAACTGCTACCTATGTTGACATCTTTTTTTAATATTTAATATTTACATAGAGAAGGAGAGGCAGAGAGAGAGGTCTTCCATCCACTGGTTCACTCCCCCATTGGCCGCAACAGCCAGAGCTGTGCCGATCCGAAGCCGGGAGCCAGGAGCTTCTTCCGGGCCTCCCACGTGGGTGCAGGGGCCCAAGGACTTGGACCATCTTCTACTGCTTTTCCCAGGCCACAGCAGGGAGCTGGATTGGAAGTGGAGCAGCCGGGTCTCAAACCAGCACCCATATGGGATTATCAGCACTGCAGGCAGTGGCTTAACCCACTATGCCAAAGCACCAGCCCCTATGGTGACATCTTATGTAACTAAAACACCAAAACCAGGAAATTGGGATAAGTACAAAACTGCTGACTAGACTGCAGGACCTTATTTAGCTCCTAGCAGTTTTACATGCACCCCTTTGTGTGTGTGTGATGTCATCTCTACCATTTGATTCTGTGTATAGATTCATGTAACCATCCTACAGTTATTATACAGGCCTGGTCTGGCCTCCTGCTGCTCTTCTGAGTCCCACCCATTCCCTCTTAACCCCATGCCCATCCCTTAGCAACCACCAACCTATTCTCTATCTTCGTAGTTTTGTGTGTTTGAAGATGCTATATAAATGGAATTATATGGCGCACAACCTTTTTTTTTTTTACACTCAGAGTGGACAGTGAGAGAGAGAGACAGAGAGAAAGGTCTTCCTTTTTTTGCCGTTGGTTCACCCTCCAATGGCCGCCGTGGCTGGCGCGCTGTGGCCCGCGCACCGCGCTGATCCGAAGCCAGGAGCCAGGTGCTTCTCCTGGTCTCCCATGGGGTGCAGGGCCCAAACACTTGGGCCATCCTCCACTGCACTGCCTGGCCACAGCAGAGAGCTGGCCTGGAAGAGGGGCAACCGGGACAGAATCCGGTGCCCCGACCAGGACTAGAACCCGGTGTGCCGGCGCCACAAGGCGAAGGATTAGCCTAGTGAGCCGCGGCGCCGGCTGCGCACAACCTTTTAAAAATGTGTTTGTTTAATTATTTGAAAGGCAGAGAGAAAAGCACATATGCACGCATGCATGCACGCACACACACACGTAGAGAGAGAGAGAGAGTGAGATCTCCCATCTGTTGGCTCACCTCCCAAGTTCTCCCCAAGGGTAGTCCTGGACCAGGCCATACACGGATGGCAGGGATCTAACTACTTGCGCCATAACCTGCTGCCTCCCAGGTGTGCATCAGCAGAAATCTGGAATTGGAAGCAGAGTTGGGACTCAAACCTGGAGACCCTGATCTCAAATGCAGGGAACCCAATCAGCATCCTAATCCCTACACCAAGTGCCCACCCTAGTACAAGGCCCTTTGAAATTGGGTTTTTCATTACATATAATGCCTTTCAACATTTCAGTATTTCATTTCTTTCTTGTTGCTGAGTCATACTCCATTGTTTGAATGTACTAGGGTTGGTTTTACCAGTTGCCCACTGAAACACATTTAGATTATCACCAGTTTTTAGCTATTGAAATGAAGACATTATGAGCATTATGTACAGATGTTTGTCAGAACGTAAGTTTCCATTTCTTTTTTGGGGGAAATGCCCAAGGGTGCGATTGCTGGGCTTTGTGGTAAGTGCATGGTTACTTCTATACAAAATTGCCAAACTGTTTCCCGAATGGCTGTGCATTCCTACCAGCAATGGATGAAAGATAGACTTTGTCTGCTTCCTTTTAAATGTATGTATCAGTTATAAATTCCCACCTGAGTGTGACTTTGGTTGCCCCCTTACAGACTTAGTTATTTCAGCCACAGTAAATCAGGACTGCTAACACTCAGAGCCCAAAGTAACTTAATTAGTTGCACGCTGTGTGACTCTAGGGGCAGCTATACCATTCTGGCCTAGGATTTGGAAAATGAAACTTGAAAGCCTCTGTTAAGTAGCTTGAATTCCCACCGTTACTGGTGCTTGTAAATCCAAGGGACCCACATATCTAGGACTGGCTACATGATTGAGGGGTTCAGGGAAAACGGAAATGTAGAGCCCCTGTTCAGAAATTAGTAATAGCTTAAAGATAGTGACAGCAAAGCATCAAACCAAGGCCCTTCTAAGAGTGCAGCTGTACACGTCACACACCCATGACACTGAGCCCGTGTGTACTATCTACGTACAAATTCCAGCCCTTGTAGAATACATAAATTGTAATATAACCCCCTGTTACTGGCCCATTCAGCCCTCAAGACTGTGTTTTCACTGTCTGAGATCACCCCTCTCTCCTGACATTACTTTTTATTTACTTATTTTTACTTAACTTGAAAAGAAGAGAAACAAAAATAGACAGAGATCTCCCATCCACTGGTTCACTCGCCAAGTGCCTGCAATAGTCAGGACAGGGCCAGGCTGAATCCAGGAACCTGAAACTCAGTCCAGGTCTTGCATTGGCATGGACCCAAGTGTATCAACCATCCCTGACTGCTTCCCAGGGTGAGCGAGAGTAGGCAGCTGGCTTGGAAGCAGAGCCAAGGCCCAAACTTGGGCAATCTGATATGGGGGGGGGGGGGCCTCAAGCAGCATCTTAGCTGCTGTGCCAAATGCCCACCCCCAGCAGGGCATTTTAGAGCCATAATCCAAACCAGAACTGGTTCTGCTATTTTAATCATTCATTCTTAAAATATACTGAGTCCCCAGATGAGGCACTGTTCTCTACACTGGGGATAGAGCAGTGACCAACACAAAGAAAAACGCCTGCTCCCAAGGCTCTTACATTCTCATGTAAGACAGAGGAGACATTCTAAGACAGACAGCAAACAATTAATATGTACAGTGTAGAAGGTGGAAACTGGTGCCATCGAGAGAATAAAACAGAAAGAGGAAACAGAAAATGTATCCGAGAGGTTGAACTTTTGGATGTGGTAGTTGTAAAAGGCTTACTGGGAAGCTGGCCCTTGAGTAAAGTTCAGAAGAAGGTGAAATAGGGAGCCAGGCAAAACTGAGGAGCAGGAACATTCCAGGAAGGAGTTCAGCTGCGAAGGCATGGGAATGGGAGCTTGCCTCGATGTGTTTGAGAAACAGCAAGGAGGCCAGTGTAGCTGGAGTGGGATAAACAAGGGGACAGCAAGCAAGGTATGCAGTGAGAGTGGTAACTGGTATAGTGGTGCTAAATCAGGCAGGACTCCAAGATAGTCCATAAAGCAAGCCCAAGTACATTTAAAAGGATTGAATTTATATCATAGACATTCTCCAGTTATAATAGAATAAAACTAGAAGCCAATAGCAGAAAGAAATGCAGGGAATTTGCAGGTATATAGAAATGAAATGCAGTGCTCTTAAAAATAACAAATAGGGGCTGGCACTGTGGCGTAGTAGGCTAAGCCTGCTCCTGTGGTGCTGCTATCCCATATGGGCACTGGTTTGTGTCCTAGTTGCTCCAGTTCCCAACCAGCTCTCTACTAATGTGCCTGGGAATGCAGCAGGAGATGGCCCAAGTCTTTGGGCCCCTGCACCCATGTGGGAGACCTGGAAGAAGCTCCGGGATCTTGGCTTTGGATTGGCCCACCTCCAGCCATTGTGACCATTTGGGGAGAGAAGCAACAGATGGGAGACTCTTTCTCTCTCTCTCACTCACTTTTTTTTTTAAGATTTATTCATTTATTTGAAAGTCAGAGTGACACAGAGAGAGGAGAGGCAGAGAGAGAGAGAGAGGTCTTCCATCCATTGGTTCACTCCCCAATTGGCTGCAACAGCTGGAGCTGGGTGGATCCGAAGCCAAGAACTTCCTCCAGGTCTCCCATGTGGGTGCATGGGCCCAAGGACCCGGACCATAGCAGAGAGCCAGATCAGAAGTGGAGCAGCCAGGTCTCAAACTGGCACCCATATAGGATGCCGGCACTTCAGGCCAGGGTGTTAACCCACTGTGACAAGGGGCCGGCCCCCAATCTGACTTTCAAGTAAATAAATAACTAAAAAATTTATGGGATAGCTCATAAGAAATTATTAGGGGAAGAAATTATAGCAGCAAACCTCTACATTAAAACAGAAGCTAGCTCTGAAATGAACAATCTAGCTGCCTTCCCTGTAACACAAGAAAGGGAAGAGAAAATGGAATCCTGTAGGGCCTCACAGGCCATTTTAAGGTCTCAGGCTTTTATAACCTCTGAGTATCTTGTATCCTGAGACCTGGGGGAAAATCTAAGAGATGAAGACCCTACATAAATTGGAAAAAAAAAAATAGAACCTACCCTCATTATTCAGATTCCATCATCTATCGGCAACCCTAAAATCCATAGTCACCATGCTTTTTTTTTTTTTTAAGAAATTTGTTTATTTATTTGAAAATCAGAGTTTCAGAGAAAGAGAGGCAGAAAGAGAGAATGAGAATGAAAGAATCAATCAATCTTCCATCTGCTGGTACACTTCCCAAATGGCCACAATGACCAGTGCTGGGCTGATCCGAAGCCAGGAGCCAGGAGCTTCTTCCAGGTCTCCCATATAGGCAGGGCCCCAAACACTTGGGTTATTTTCCACTGCTCTCCCAGGTGCATTAGCAAGGAGCTGGATCAGAAGTGAAGCAGCCAGTACTCAAACTGGTGCCCATTTGGGATGCTGGTGCCAGAGGCAGGGGCTTTTACCCTCTACACCACAGTGCCAGCCCCCACAGTGCTTTTAAAGACATGGAGAGTAGCAAAAAAGTTGAGTTGTCCAACATGCTTGTTCCCAACTGAGATCAGATGTGGCCATTCTCTGCCTTCTTGTTTCAGCACTCAATCTGTAAATAAGTGGCCTTTCTGCCATCTATTTTAGTGCCACAATTTTCTTTATGTGCTGTTTGTGAGATTGCTGTTTACCATGACTGCCAAGAATAGTACTGAAGTGCCGTCTGCTACTTGTATTCCTAAGCACTAGAAGGCAGTGATGTGCCTTACTGAGAAAATACACGTTAGATAAGTTTTATACAGCATGGGTTAATGCTGATGGCCATGAGTTCAATGTCAATGAATCAACTAAATGTTAACTCTAAGATGACTTTAAATGGAAACAACAAAAAAAGTTGTCCATTGATGATTGACGAAGACGTTGTGACTAGAAGTTCTCAGGAACCTGACTTTGTGTTTGACCTTGGAACAATGGTTCAGTATTCTGTAATTCAGTGTTTATGGCAGCTTTATACATCGTATCTACCACAACAGGAAGAATTAACTGCACATTTGCAGTTCCAAAGACGATCTGACTGTGCTCTCTTGATGGTACAATCTGAATAGGCTGGCCGAGTGGTTTCATTTTCACACCTTCTCCTTTCTTTCTGTATCCATCCCAATATTGCAAACAGCATTTTGTGGGAGGTGAGCACCCCATGAGAGACCTCCTATGTGAAAGGAGAAAACGAAGCTCTGTGGTGCTGTCCGTGGTGCTGATCATCAAAAGCTGGCTTCCTGCAAGAGAAGCAGCATTGAGAAAAAAAGAGGAAATTCACCCAAGTGGGTCTTAAGGCATTTGTCTCCGTATTCCTCAATTATCATTGACAGTAGGTCACCCAAAGAGGCTGAATCAATGAGTATCCATGAAGAGAGAACCTTGATCCCATCCTGGTGGGGCAAGATAACTCCCCCAAGAACTGAGAGACATCATTCTAGAACTGCAGGAATCTGTAGAAGAGCCAAACTTGGAAGCAAGTTTGCTTATCCCTGCTGGGTCCCCACTCTTAGCCAACCCTGTGCAGCTGAGACATAGCCTTATTGTCAGTTTAACCAAATCTTCTAAACCACCATAGACATCTGTGATCTCCTCTGACCATCTAGAAGATTTGAAGTATTGTGCTGTTTCTCATGACTAGTTGCTTAGATTCTGAACCTCAACAGTGACCTTCTAAGACCCAGAAACTCAACACAAGCATTGCAAATAGCTTCAAGAGTTATGAATAAATTTTATACAAAATAGTGTATTGGAGAAGCCAACAGAAGGGAGTGTTTCACTGAGGCAATTGTCAGTAACAGGTGTCAAAGAAGGCAAAAGTAGGGAAATTATGGAAGACAGATTTTTGGTGCAACCCAGAATTTACTCTGGTTTTGCTTTGGGGGAACCACTCTTTCCCCATTCTCAGAGCATTTAATCCTGGGATTAAATCAGAGCATGGCGTAAGCACTGACAAACTAGAGTCATGATGTAAAGGCAGAGAAACCCAGTGACATCTTCTACATTCAGGTTTCAGCAAGATGTGAAATGAACTCTCCTGTTCATGAGCTTATTTGTTCCATTATAAGCAAGTTCAGGGCTATTTGTTTCTGCGATTTACAAATCCAACTTGAATTAGAAATAGGTACTCAAGGGGGAGCATTCCGGGTGATGCATGGCAAAACATGGACTTGTCAAGGGACACATACATGGGGTATGGGGCAGTGAAAACCCCTGACACAGCTGGGAAGCTGTGCTTCCAGTGACTCTCCAGCACTGTGGGTAATCTGTGCTTGTCTTTTAATTAAAGAATCTAATAAAAGGATGTCTCCTACGCTGGGTAAATGGTTCTAACCTTTGTCAGAAGCATAATCACATATGTGCCCTAGGAGCTTGGGCTTTGGCACTACATTTCACTATAGAGTCTTTTTTAAAAAGATTTTATTTATTTATTTGAGAGGTAGAGTTATAGACAGAGAGAGGGAGAGACAGCAAGAAAGGTTTTCCATCTGCTGGTTCACTCCCCAAATGGCCTCAATGGATGGAATTGAGCCGAACCAAAGCCAGGAGCCAGGAGCTTCTTCTGGGTCTCCCATGCGAGTTCAAGGGCCTAAGGACTTGGGCCATCCTCTAGTACTTTCCCAGGCCATAGCACAGAGCTGGATGGGAAGAGGAGCAGCCAGGACATGAACCAGCGCCCATAAGGGATGCTGGCACCACAGACAGAGACTTAGCCTACTACACTACATTGCCAGCCCCTGTTAGAGTCTTTAACTTAATGATAAATTTATGCTAAAAACAAGCCAAAAATGATAGGTTGGTTTGTTTTTCACTAAGCAGGCCATTGAAATACATAGTCAAAGTAAGTGATGAAATTATTGTGGAATTAAATGGATATAATAACTATTTTTTAAGATTTATTTATTTATTTGAAAGGCAGAGAGAGAGAGAGAGAGGTGTCTTCCATCTGATGGCTCACTCCCCAGATGGCCACAATGGCAGGAGCTGTGTCGATCAGAATCCAGGAGCCAGGAGCTTCCTCTGGGTCTCCCATACGTGTGCAAGGGCCCAGGGACTTGAGAAATTTTCTACTGCTTTCCCAGGCCATAGCAGAGAGCTGGATTGGAAATGGAGCAGCTGGGACTCAAACTGGTGCCCATATGGGATACCGGCTCTGCAGGTGGCAACTTTACCTGCTACGCCACAGCACTGGCCAAATATAACTATTTGATTTAATTTTCCAGCTATGATGACTTCACAATAAAATCATAGTTTATTTTTTCTGTCTTTAAATACTTGTTTACTTATTTTGAAAGAGTTACAGAGAGGGAGGGAGATAGAGACAGGGAGAGAGATATCTTCCATCTGCTGGCTGGTTCACTCCTCAGATGGCTGCAACAGTAATCACTCGGCCAGGCCAAAGCTAGAAACCAGGAGCATCATCTGGGTGTCCCTCATGGACGGCAGAGGCCCAGACACTTGGGCCATCTTCCACTGCTTTTCTCAGACCTTTAACAGGAAGCTGAAAAAGAAATGGAGCTGCTGGGTCACAAACCAGCACCCATATGGGATGCCAGCATCACAGGCAGTGGCTTTACCTGCCTCACCGCAATGCAAGCCCCCATAGTTTACTTCGAAAAAGAAAGACGAAGCATATGTGTGCCTTTGGATAAATAAATGTTCCCAGAGAATAAAAACCAAACTGAGATTTCTTTCATAGTTCAAGAATGGATGCGACTGATCCAATCTAAGTGCCCAGGTCATAGGGAATTAGGAGCTGACTAATAAGTAAGAATGATGTGGGGCTAGTGTTTGGCCTGGCTGCTAAGACACTGGTTGGGACACCCCCATTCCAGGTCAGAGTATCTGGGTTCAAGTCTTTGCTGTGTTCCTGATTCCAACTTCCTGCTAATTTGTACCCCCTGGGAGGCAGCAGGTAGTGACTCAAGTGGTTGGGTCCCTGCTGCCCATGTGGGAGACCTAGATTTAATTCCTAACTCCCAGCTTCAACCTATCCCAGCCCCTGCCATTCCTGGCAACTGGAGAGTGACCCAGGTAGCTTTCTTTTTGTCTGTCTGTCTCTTCAACTCTTTGCTTCTAAAATATTTTTAAAATACAAGAATAGCAGGGCCAGTGCTGTGGCATAGTGGGTAAAGCCACCGCCTGTAGTGCTGGCATCCTATATGGGCACCAGTTTGAGTCCCAGCTGCTCCACTTCCCATCCAGCTCCTGGGAAAGCAGTGGAAGATGGTCCAGGTCCTTGGGCCCCTGCACCCACATGGGAGACCCAGAGGAGGCTCCTGGCTCCTAGCTTTGGATCGGCACAGCTCCAGCCATTGCAGCCATTTGGGGAGTGAACCAGCAGATGGAAGACATCTCGCTCTCTCTCCCCCCCTCTCTCTCTCTGCCTCTGCTTCTCTGTAACTCTGCCTTCAAATAAATAAATAAATATTTTTAGAAACCACAAGAACGGCCTTTGGAATTTCTCAACAGTCCAGCAAGTCATGTAAGTCATTACTGATAATTTCTTAGAATCTTGCCATCCTGTTGCATACTATAAATGTGAGCCTGGAAATCTGAGTTTCACTGAGCCCACACCACTTACATTAAGGCATAGGACCTGGGGAAATAATTTGATGAACTTTTGAGTCTTACTTTGAGATAAGTTAAAGAGACCCAGGATCAGGTCACAGTTCTAATTCCCCCTTGCCTATTAGAAGCACAGGGCCCTCAACTTGTGTTGTCTGACATGGAAAAACATTGCCTGGATTTGTAGATAAACATCTGAGACTGGCTATGGAGTACACCCAGTTCACAAAGCACAAGACAACATCATCACAGTCAATCAAATGAGAAGGCAGGATCTTCATCCTCTCTGGTAGTAGGTTCCTAGTGAGAGAAAGTAAATTCACAATGTCTGAGCACGGCAGGAAGTCTATTGTCTCCCTTGACTGGAGACACTCAAATAGACTTTTTTTTTTTTTTTTTTTTGACAGGCAGAGTGGACAGTGAGAGAGAGAGACAGAGAGAAAGGTCTTCCTTTTGCCGTTGGTTCACCCTCCAATGGCCGCCGTGGCCGGCGCACTGCGGCCGGCGCACCGCACCGATCCGATGGCAGGAGCCAGGAGCCAGGTGCTTTTCCTGGTCTCCCATGGGATGCAGGGCCCAAGCACCTGGGCCATCCTCCACTGCACTCCCGGGCCACAGCAGAGGGCTGGCCTGGAAGAGGGGCAACCGGGACAGAATCCGGCGCCCCGACCGGGACTAGAACCCGGTGTGCCGGCGCCGCTAGGCGGAGGATTAGCCTAGTGAGCCGCGGCGCCGGCCCCCAAATAGACTTTTAAGCCTATTGTCTCAAATTCCAGGAGGCAAACCCAGCTAGGGCTGGGTCCAGAGACCCACCTTTTATCATTCGAACTGGAGCTCTCCCCGCCTCTGCAGTTCTCTGCAATGGCTTCCCTTCAAAGGCCCAAGTTCTTGGCTCACACAGTCCTGTTTCTGGTTTCCCCAAGAAAGAGCTCTCCTTTGAAATCTTCCAGCAAATTCTTGGGCGGACCTGACTCTCAAGGGCCCACGCCCATTCCTGAACAAAACACTGTGACCTAAGTGATAAGATAAGCTGATTGTCTATACTTACAGCCAAATGTGGGGTCAGCTCAACTTGAGCCACCTGGATTGAGGAATGGGGTGAATGGTTAAGTCCATAAAATCTGTGGTTTAGAGGACAATGTGAGTCTCACGTAATACTGCCTTTTCCCAGGTGGCTTAGGAGGGGTGTGTTGAAAACTAGGGGAAGGGTTGATTCCCTTTCTTTTAGGATTTCTTCCTCAGTCATATTCTCCGAGAATTGTCCATGGTGGTGAACCTCTGCACTTAGGTTTGTTCCACTCATTCCTACCCTCATGGTGCTAGCTGATTGGATCAGGGATGAGACCATCTGATCCAAAGAAGCCAGCTCATTGGCTAGCCCACGGCCCATCAGATGTTTCCTGGGGATC
This sequence comes from Oryctolagus cuniculus, assembly GCF_051225735.1. NCBI lineage: Eukaryota > Metazoa > Chordata > Mammalia > Lagomorpha > Leporidae > Oryctolagus > Oryctolagus cuniculus. The sequence continues at coordinate 53,541,969 of NC_142885.1, read as the reverse complement.
CACTGAGACTAGGATAGGCTTTGTAAACTCAAGAAAGCCCACAAATCCTTCTGAGGGATCCAGAATGTTCCCCGTTCCCATTCTCCTTAGAGAATGGATTCTTTGGATCCTGTAAAACAACGATGAATGCATCTATTTAATAGTTTCTTGGTTTTGCTTATGCTCATTTGAGTCTGTTTCTGTTGCTTGAGACCAAATTTTCTCAAGACTAATGTCCGCGATAGGTACAGTCACGGGACATCATGGGAGCCAGTTTGTGTGAGGAGCCAAAGGTAAGAATGGCAGGTGGGGAGGCCAGAGTAGCAGTGGGGCCACGTGACACAGGGCTTTGTAGGTGGCCACAAGCACTGGCTTTCACTCTGGAGGAAGTAAGAAGCCACTGAATGGGTTTTTTTTGTTTGTTTGCTTTTTTTCAGATTTATTTATTTGAAAGAATTACAGAGACAGGGAGAGACAGAAAGAGAGAGACCTTCTATCTACTGGTTCACTCCCTACATGGCCGTAACAGCCAGGGCTGAGCCAGGCCCAAGCCAGGTGTGAGGAGCTTCATCCGGGTCTCCTGCATGGATGGCTGGGATCCAGCCCCTGGGCCATCCTCCACCGCTTTCTCAGGCACATTAGCAGGGAGCTGGATCAGAAGTGGGCAGGTGGCACCTCTATGCACAGTGCCACACCGCCGGCCCCCACTGAATGGGTTTAAACAGTGAAGTGACATGCTGTAATTTTCATTAGTCGGAAACTTCTGCATTGCCTGTAGGCTAAGGGGGCAGACTTAGTGGGGCAATGACCCCGCGGCAATGACCAGGTGAGGGATGAGGATGGATTGAGCATGGTGGTGGCCCCAGAAGTAGTGAGCAGTGGATCGAGGTATTTTACAAATAGTAGAACTGATGCTCCCAGAGGGAGAGAAAGAACGGTGATCACCTGTGTGGGAATGGAGTAGAAAGAGGCCGAAGGAGCTTCCTGGGCTGGTGCGAATGTTCTTCATGGTTATTATGGTGATGGCTGTGAGTGTGCACCTGTACGGAAGCCCACAGAACTGCACCCTGAAGATCTGTGCACTTCACTATGTGTAGATTTTAACTTGACTTTCACAGAGACGCCAATGCAGTCTAAATTCGTTCTGTCCTCTAATGACATCGATCTGATGTATCTGACTTCATGTCTTATCCCTGACTTCAACTAGCCTGCCACCTACCAAAAGCATTCTTTGTACTTTTGCAGTACAGGTGATATATTCATATTCATGCGTCATTTGATGAAGGGGGCAGGTTATGAGAAATTCACTATTGTAAAAACACCACAGAGTGCACTTACACGAATCTACATGGTGTAGGTCAATCTCTCCACATGGCTCTTGCTACAGGGAGGCTGCTGTCAGTGGAACCCCACAGGTTATCACACAGGGCTTGTTTTACAGTAAACTTCAAGTTTATAAGTGGAAGTCTATTTATAAATAATGATACAAAGCACTGTATAGCAAGTACATAAACTGGTAATATTATTTATTTTCAAGTATTATGGATTGTTCATAATTGTATATGATATATTTTGCTAAAGATTTTTTATTTATTTATTTGATAGGTAGAGTTACAGACAGTGAGAGAGACAGAAAATCTTCCATCCGATGGTTCACCCCCGAAATGGCCTCAACGGCCAGGGCTGTGCCGATCCGAAGCCAGGAGCCAGGTGCTTCTTCCAGGTCTCCCACATGGGTGTAAGGGCCCAAGGGCTTGGGCTATCTTCTACTGCTTTTCCAGGCCATAGCAGAGAGCTGGACTGGAAGTGGAGCTGCCAGGATGCGAACTGGTGCCCATATGGGATTCTGGCACTCCAGTTGGAGGCTTAGTCTATGACGCCACAGTGCCTGCCCCAACACATATATCTGTTTCTACAATGAATATGTATATATACACACATGTATAGATTCAAAAACACCAAACAACACAAATCAGTAAAACCTCTCCTGAGAGAGAATGCCCCATTAAACATTTATGCACAGCCGGCGCCGAGGCTCACTTGGCTAATCCTCCGCCTGTGGCGCCAGCACCCTGGATTCTAGTCCTGGTCGGGGCACCAGATTCTGTCTCGGTTGCTCCTCTTCCAGTCCAGCTCTCTGCTGTGGCCTGGGATAGCAGTGGAGGATGGCCCAAGTGCTTGGGTCCCTGCACTCACATGGGAGACCAGGAGGAAGCACCTGGCTTCTGGCTTCGGATTGGCGCAGCGCACCGGCCATAGCAGCCATTTGGGGGGTGAACCAACGGAAGGAAGACCTTTTTCTCTGTCTCTCTGTCTCTCTCTCACTGTCTAACTGCCTGTCAAAAAAGAAAAGGAAAAAAAAAAGGGTATGGCTCTCGAGTCAGCCCGCCTGGACTCGTCTTCTAAAAAAAAAAAAAAATTTATGCACTTGCACACATTCATTCTGTTATTCAGTTCTGAATACTGCCTTGTACCACAGTTTTAACCATTCTTTTTGTTGTCCCAGTTAAACTGTGTAAGTACATTAACAGCAAGGAAATTTACTAGGACAAGTTAATCTGAAGGAAATAAACAAAGATGTACAAGAAGCTGTCATAGAGAACAATGTGCAATCAGAGAAATTTGGAAACAATAAATGTATGGTTATGTGGATTAAATAAATTATGCGGGGCCGGTGCTATAGTTGACTTGGTTTATCCTCCACCTGCGGCGCCGGCATCCCATATGGGTGCCAGGTTCTAGTCCCGTTTGCTCCTTTTCCAGTCCAGCTCTCTGCTGTGGCCTGGGATAGCAGTGGAGGGATGGCCCAAGTGCTTGGGCCCTGCACTTGCATGGGAGACCAGGAGGAAGCACCTGGCTCCTGGCTTCAGATTGGCGCAGCACCAGCTATAGCAGCCATTTGAGGGGGGGAACCAACGGAACAAAGACCTTTCTCTCTGTCTCTCTCTCTCTCCCTAACTTTGCCTGTCAAATAAAAAAATAATAATAAATTATGCTAATGGAATACTTAGGTAAATGTACATATTGGCAAGGAAAATTGCCCATAATAGATAACAAGGTGGAAAAATCTGGCTAATTTTCATAAGAATTTAACTGTGCGTTGTCACTAAAACAAACTGAAGAAGTTAAAGAGCAGTGCGCACTTCAAAATCCCACCACACGAGATCTCTGTGAGTATATCTGATAGGTATGTAGCTATGTGCACACGTCCCAGCTAATAATCATGGTTTGGGGCGGGCACGGATGATCACTTTTTCACAGCCAACATGTATTCTTAGGAAATGGTTGAAATTAAAAATTTAAAAACTTATTTTCATTTTATGTGAAAAGCAGAGAGAGAGAATCTCCCATCCACTGATTCACTCCCCAGATGTCCCTAAGAGGCTGGGGCTGAGCCAGGCGTCCAGACATGCAACCCAGGCACGGTCGCTTCTGCTTTCCCGAGGAAGCTGGACTTGGGAAGCGGAGCCGGGACTGGAACCCAGGCGCTCCGGTGTGGGATGTGAGTGGCCTCTCTTCCCTACTTAGCAGGGCTGCGCCCAGTGTGTCTAGGGTCCCTCCCTCCTTTCTTGTTATCTAGCAAAGCCTGAGCAACCCGTGCTGCCCACAGCCGGACGCAGAGGGTGACGAAGCAGCCTCAGAAGGGAGTCTGGGGTCGGGAGTCCTGCTGGCGCTGGGCCGGGAGGCTGCGGTCTCTGGGCCAGAGTGGAAGGTGACTGGCAGTCCCCAGGCACTGCGGCGCGCGGTGCGGGAGGCGACGCCCACACGCAGCGGGCTGCAGGGAGCAGGGCGGCCTCAAGGGGGCAGCAGGCACGCGCAGTGTCACCGACCGGTGCCGCGCAGGCCGGGCGCGGGCGCAGAGCGGCCTCAGGGCGGCAGGGGGCGCTGCGCAATCGTAGCCTGCTCGAGGTTGCTGCAAGGTCTCGGCGGCCGGGGCTGCACACCTGGGACAGGTAGGGGCGGGGCCGGGGCGGGGCTCGTGGGGGCGGGGCCAGACCCGGCCCACAAGAGCTGGTGGCAGCTCTGCTGGGGATGCTCTTGCTGCCGCGGAGCAGAAGAGGAGCGTTGCCCGATTGCACACCCGCGAGTCCTCTGCCTTCCGAACCGAGAGGTGAGTGCATCCGGTGGGGCCAGACCTGCTCCAGTCCCTGGAGCGGCCGCGGGGCGCCAGGGCTTCGCGGAGCTCGGTGACCAGGCAGGCGCCGGCCAGCGGCTGCTGCTGGGTGGCCGGGATGGTGTGGCACCTGCGCGCGGGGCAGCGGGCGTCCGGCCCTCTAGCGTCCACCCACGCGGAGGCCGGAGCGGTCACGGAGCCGGGAGAGAGGTTTTCACGAACCGCTCTGAAGTGGGGCCCAAGGGTCGGGGGCCGCACCTCGCCTCTTCCAACCTGGGCGAGGCGCGGGGGCCCGCCCGCGTTCGCGCCGTCCTGGCTCTGGAATGCTCCCGGCGTGCCTGTGGATGCCGAAGGAAGCAAACACTTGGCTTCTCTCCGGCGGCTTCGGCCCAGATTCCCAGGGGCGGACGCGGCCGGGGCCACGGGTGTCTCCGCGCGGAGCCGGTGGGGCCGGCCGAGAAGGGCACCGGGCACCCCGCGGCGATCCCCCATCCCTTCCGCGCGGGCTGCAGGCTCCCTGTCTGTGCTGGGGAAGAGGCAAGGTCAGGGATAGGGGAGGGCGGTGCGATGGCGAGTCGCTGCTGTGGAATGTGAATGCAGCATTCCCGAGTGGCCGTGAGCACATTACCCTACCTCTCTGCCCCTCGATTTTCTCCTCTGAGAAATGGGAGCATTGATAGCATCTCATTGAAGCATAGTGATTAGTCAATCAGGTAATGGGGAAAAAAACACAGGTGTAGAGTCAGCCATCGATACAGCTGTTGTTGTTGCTGTAATTAGTATTTGAGCAATGGCATCGCTTGCAGTTTAAAGTACGGACTCCTGGGTTCACGTCCCGGCTCAGCCACTTTCTAATGTAACCCTGGGCAAGCTCCTTAACCTCTTGGTGTCTCAGACTCATTGGCACGGCGTGGGAAACGGCGATGCCTACCTCTGAAGGTACGCGAGGTCCCCCCTGTCAGTCGTGCAGGAGGAGTGAGTGCCGTGTGACGGCTTCTGCAGGGGCCGCAGGCTGAGTCCCGCAGCCTGGCCAGGTGGCAGCTGCAGCCCTGTTTGGCTCTGGAGTTGAAATGCGGTTTGTGCGAGCAGTTGCCTGTCTTGCGAGGATCCGGATGGGATCCCTTCCTGCCCTGTGGTTCCTCTGACTTCCTGCCTCCTGCACTGTGCTGGGGAAGGGGCTGGTGGGGCACAGGGACCCCCAGAGTCGTCTTCAGTGAGAAACCTGAGAGCTGGGGACAGGAGCTGCCGGGTCACAGCTTCTACAGTTTTAATTGACAGAGATGGGCCGGCGCCACGGCTCACTAGGCTAATCCTCCGCCTAGCGGCGCCGGCACCCCGGGTTCTAGTCCCAGTCGGGGCACCGGATTCTGTGCCGGTTGCCCCTCTTCCAGGCCAGCTCTCTGCTGTGGCCCGGGAGTGCAGTGGAGGATGGCCCAAGTGCTTGGGCCCTGCACCCCATGGGAGACCAGGATAAGCACCTGGCTCCTGGCTTCTGCCTTCGGATAGGCGCAGTGCTCCGGCTGCGGTGACCATTGGAGGGTGAACCGATGGCAAAAAGAAGACCTTTCTCTCTCTCTCTCACTGTCCACTCTGCCTGTAAAAATAAATAAATAAATAAATAAATATAATAAAAAAATTGACAGAGATGTAAACTTGGACTTCATTTAAAAAAAAAAAAAAGAAACTCTTGCTGACTTTTTGGGTTTGGGACTTGTTCCAAGAGAGGTGGAGGTGGTGTGGATGGGCAATATTTAAAGCCACAAAACCAGGTGAATTATGTTCCTCTTGCTGAGACGGTAACAGCATACTTGTGAGGGCCAGAGAGGGGTTCTTCTTTCCAGCGAAATCCTGAAAGTGCAGGCAGTATTTGGAGCAGTTTGCCTCAGGATGTCTCCCCGGTACCCCCAAACCCAAAGCTCACCTTGAAAGCCTTCCTGCTTTGCCCCAACTGTCAATACCAGGTCGTATCTCATGGGTCCAAGTCACAGAAGGAATATGACCACCGGCACAGGATCCTGCTAAGGAACACAATGGGGGCACCCCAAAGTTCTTATCCTAGACACAGGCCCTCTGCAGGGATGGGATGCCTCTCCCTGGACACCCAGCTACCCAATGGGGGCACCCCAAAGTCCTTATCCTGGACACAGGCCCTCTGCAGTGATGGGACACCCCTCCCTGGATACCCTGCTACCCAGTGGGGGCACCCCAAAGTCCTTATCCTGGACAAAGGCCCTCTGTAAGGATGGGATGCCCCTCCTTGGATGCCCAGCTGCCCAATGGGGGCACCCCAAAGTCCTTATCCTGGACACAGGCCCTCTGCAGTGATGGGACGCCCCTCCCTGGATACCCTGCTACCCAGTGGGGGCACCCCAAAGTCCTTATCCTGGACACAGGCCCTCTGCAGGGTTGGGGTGCCCCTCCTTGGATGCCCAGCTGGAAATTAGAATGTGCCCTAATTTGCCTCTGTCACTGTGGAAGGCACAGGGGACCCCGTTTGCATGTCCACCTACACACTCTGACACTAGCACTCGCAGGTCTTAGTGAGAAAGTCCTAGTTATTATCTAGAGTTTGGAAACAGAATAGCTCAGGATCCCTTTGTTTTCCTCCTATATTTAAAAAATTTTTTTTTTATTTATTTGACAGAGCTATAGACAATGAGAGAGAGAGGAAAGATCTTCTTTCTGTTGGTTCACTCCCCAAATGGCCACTACAGCCAGTGCTGTGCTGATCCGAAGCCAGGAGCCAGATGCTTCTTCCTGGTCTCCTACACGGGTACAGGGACCCGAGCACTTAGGCCATCCTCCACTGCCCTCCCAGGCTACAGCAGAGAGCTGGACTGAGAGAGGAGCAACCAGGACTAGAACCTGGGACCCATGTTGGATGCTGGCGCCACAGGTGGAGGATTAACCAAGTGAGCCACGGCGCCAGCCCTTCCTCCTATATTTAATGCTAGGTCTGTTAATAAACAGTCTACTTTGGTGGGGTGGGGCTGGGGAGGGTGGCACAATACTGGCCCCTCAAAGGCAAATGTCAGGCCACTGCTGTGGCATAGCAGGTAAAGCTGCCGCCAACCCAGCACTCTGCTATGGCTGAGAAAGCAGTAGAAGATGGGCCAAGTCTTTGGGCCCCTGCACCCACGTGGAAGAACCGGAAGAAGCTCCTGGTTCCTGGCCTTGGATCCACCCAGCTCCAGCCATTACAACCATCTAGGGAGTGAACCAGAGGATGGAAGATCTCTCTCTCTCTCTCTGTCTGTCTGTCTCTGCCCCCACCTCTCTGTAACTCTGCCTTTCAAATAAATAAATAAATCTTCAAAAAAAAATGCAAATACCATGCTGGTTAAGGCTGCAAGTTTCCAATTCAGCTTCTGCACCAAAAAGCTGTGTGATTTTGCACTCTGAGCTCATTGAATGCAGTAACTTGCTTTTCAATTCTGTCCTTCAACGCTGTTATAAAATCAAGGAGCATTCTCCCAAATCAGTATGTTAAAATCGAGGAAATATAGCGCACTGCCTGGCAAATACAAGTGGCCCCATAGTTGTGGTTATGGTATCAGGTGCTCTAGAGACGCTCAAGGACTTGACTGTAACAAGAAGACATGAAACAGAAATCATTCCACTTGCAGGAAAGCAGCAGTGGGGAAACAGAGCTTGGGAAAACATGGCCAGGAACGTGATCCAAGCGGCTGCTGGGAGATTCGCCAGGCAGATCGCTCCCGTCTGTGAAAACTTGCTAAGCACCTGCCCTGTGCCACACGTACACACACACATAGTACTAGGCACCAGGGGGCATGATGAGATAGGAATGATGCCTTCAGGGGGGCCAGGCTCCTGGAGGCGATAAGGCACGGGCTGCAGTACCCGTGCCTGATAAGAGAGGTGCTGATTGGGCTTGCTCTCAGGGCTGCTGCCCAGGAACCCAGGGGAAAGGTTCCTTCAGCCTGTCCAGCCAGTATGCACAGGTTCAAGTGACCCAGCCTGCACGGGGCCAGGCCTGGGGCTGTTAGAGGAGGAGGATGCCTCTTTGACAAAGGGGGGATGGGGAGAAAGTGGCCAAAAGCCAAGGTCCTGGAAAAGAGGCCAGGACCTTGGAACACGGAGTGCCCAGCCCATGGAGGAGAGGAAGGCAGCCTCTAAGTGCTGGTGGGCTGGTGCTGCCCAGCCCCCACCAGCCAACGCGTCCAAGCTCACCTGCTTGTCCTCCGTCCCCTCCAGCACGCCCACCCTGCAAGCCCCCTCCCCACCATGGCTCCCGGTGAGAAGATCAAAGCCAAGATCAAGAAGAACCTGCCGGTGAAGGGCCCCCAGGCGCCCACAATCAAGGAGCTGATGCGGTGGTACTGCCTCAACACCAACACCCATGGCTGTCGCCGCATCGTGGTGTCCCCCGGCCGCCTCCGCCGCCTGCTCTGGATCGCCTTCACGCTGACCGCTGTGGGCCTCATCTTCTGGCAGTGCGCTCTGCTCGTCTTCTCCTTCTACACGGTCTCCGTCTCCATCAAGGTCCACTTCCAGAAGCTGGATTTTCCGGCCGTCACCATCTGCAACATCAACCCCTACAAGTAAGAGGTGGGAGCGGGGCTCTGGGGGCGAAGGGCATGCCCCCTCCAGATGCCCAAGTCCCCCTCGAAGAGGGTGGCACACTGCAGCCTCTGGAATTTCAGAGAAGTTTTAGTTTATTTGTTTTATTTATTTGAAAGATTGAGCAAGGGAGAGAGAGAACAATTTTCCATCATTGATTTATTCCCAAAAGCCTATCACAGCCAGAGCTGGGCCAGGCTGAAGCCAGGAGCCAGGATCTCCATCCAGGTCTCCCACATGAGTGGCAGGGACTCAACCACTTGTGTCTGCTGCCTCCCAGGCTGTGCATTAGCAGGAAGCTGAATCGGAAGTGTAGTAGTAGCTGAGGCTTGAGCCAGGCACCCTGACATGGAATGTAGGTGTCCCAAGCGGTGCCACAACACCCTCCCTGCTTTTCGAAAATTTGAATTAGTTGCCAACACTGGTAAACTGCCCCCATCCCAGGCTCCAAATCTGTACCATTTGCTGTCCGCCACTTCTGAGGTTGGGGTGGCTCTGGGGAGGCAGAAGCCAAGGCTACAAGGAGTAGTTGAGCTTGGAGGTGGGACCTGGAAGGAGCTAGCTACCCCCAGCCTCCACACCCGCCACCCCCTAAGCCCGGCTTAGCCGCCCCGTTCCAGCTCTCCAAGCTTGCACCCTCACTCTCCCCGGAATGTGACTCACAAGTGTCACCCTGGTGACTTCTGGGAACATCTCGGTTGCCCCAACTGCATCTTGGAGAGCCCAGCCCCACCGACTGAGACGGCTGGGCCGTGGGCAGGGGTGGGCCTGCCCTCGGGGATTGTCCTGTTGTCAGCCCCAGGACCTGCTCTCAGTGTGTCCTCAGTGTCCTTCTCGGGATTATGGAAAAGCGGTCCGCAAGGCAGGTCAGAATCCAACGGGATTTGTCGGTGCAGGGTGGAGGGGAGGAGAAAGGAAGAGCCGGTGGAGACGATGGCAGAGATTATCAGAGGAAACCAACTTGTCCAGCGTCCTCAGTGAGCTGGTGGCAACTCCAAGCCGAGTCGAGGACGCATCCCCCTGCAAGTCTTTCTGCCTTTCGCCTTTCCTCCTTCCCTTCATCTCACCCGTTATCTGTTCCACAATTATTTACTCAGTATCTACAAATTTTCATGCACCGTACTAGGATCTGGGACATGGAAGTCAACAGCCCAACCCCAATGCAGCCTCCATTGCCATGGCGGAGTAAAATACAAACAAAATAATCACATTTTTCTAATTAGCAATCAGGCTGTGTAACTGTGCACATGTGTACATGTGCATGCAAAGTAAACACATTGGAACTTTTTTTATTTTTTAAAGATTTCATTTTTTAAAAGATTTTATTTATTTGAGAGGTAGAGTCACAGGCAAAGAGAGGGAGAGACAGAAAGAAAGGTCTCTTCTATCCACTGGGTCACTCCCCAATTGGTCGCAGCGGCTGGAGCTGCGCTGATCCAAAGCCAGGAGCCAGGAGCTTCTTCCAGGTCTCTCACGCAGGTGCAGGGGCCCAAGCACTTGGGCCATCCTCCACTGCTTTCCCAGGCCATTAGCAGAGAGCTGGATCAGAAGTGGAGCAGCCGGGATTTGAACTGGCACCCATATGGGATGCCGGGGCCACAGGCATGATGCTTCATTCACTCAACTCCTGTTCCATTCCTCTGTGTTCTTGGTGGTTGTCATGGTAACAGTCACCACCCCCACATCCCTCCCAACACTGACCCCAGGACAGCCAGGGGGCAGGAGCAAGGTGCATTGGGTGGGGACTGAGCCTGCGCCTGGGTAGACTCTGGTTAGCAGTCATTTACTTGTCCTCATTGAAGCTGGTTTATGGGAGGCACCCGACAGTCACCACTCCAGAAATGCTGGTTGGGGCCCAGTCATCAACACACCCAGAGAGCAGGTAGGCAGGGGTGGCAGGACGAAGACACAGAATGTCACACAAGGGCCACCTAGTAGTCTGTTTCCACTTTCCAGAGCCAGGGATCACTTTGGATGGGCCAAGTCCTGAAAGGCCCTGATGTCCCTGGCTAGGAGGTAAGGCAGGGGCCACAACCCGCAGAGCCCACCCCCACCACCTTGGTGGAAAGCAGCGTGGATAAGCCCCCTCCCTGACCCTCCCTTCCCACCTTGGCAGGTACAGTGTCGTGCGTGACCTGCTAGCTGACCTGGAGCAGGAAACCAGAGGGGCCTTGAAGTCCCTGTATGGCTTCTCAGAGGTCAAGTCTCGGAAACAGCGTGACACAGAGTCCTGGAGTCCAGCCTGGGAGGGCGTCCGGCCCAAATTCCTCAACTTGGTCCCGCTGCTGATCTTCAATCGGGATGAGAAGGGCAAGGCCCGGGATTTCTTCACTGGGCGGAAGCGGAAAATCAGTGGGAACATCATTCACAAGGCCTCGAACGTCGTGCAGGTCCATGAGTCCAAGAAAGTGGTGGGGTTCCAGCTGGTAAGATTCACTTCCTCTCGGTCTGGAGTGTGGGATGGGCTGGGGCTCGCAGGTCCAGGGACTCTTCCTTAGCCATTAGCCCCTGTGGACAGGCGGGAAGAAACAGATCTGATCTGTGTGATTTGCATGCAAGCGGTGGAAACCCACTCGTGCATTCTCAAGGAGGAGAAAATATCCCAGAAAGGGACTCAGAAGGAGCTCATGGAGGTGTCTCCAAGGACTGAGATGGGCAAGATCCAAGGATCTAAGTGGCAGGAGATGAAGTCATTTTGAACACTGAAGCCTCCATTATGTTCTGTCTTTTTGTGAGTGAGTAAGGGTCAGATTCCACCTTGGGACTGTCTGGTTGGCCAAATTTGCGTCAGCTGATCGCCTCTTGGCTAATGGGCAGGGAGCTTCTTGGTGGACAGTCTCATCAGACTGTACCCAAATTAAAATGGAGGTACAGGCTCCCAAAGGCAGAAAACAGGTCCTAGACAGCAGAAGCACTTGTCTTCCGTAGCCTGACTTCTCATCTCCTCTTCTGGCCCCCCATGAGGGGCAGCCACTCCAGGAAATCAATCCATCACCTTCCTGGGCAAGCTTGATCAGCACACCCCAGCCACCTCTGGTGGACAGGAGCTACTTCTTGTAGCCTTGACTGCTAATTGTGGGCTCTACTCACAGATCCTGGAAAATGGCCCTCCTGGAAATTGTTGAGGCTTCCAGATCTTTCTGGGCGCTTTCTTAGGATGCCCACACAATTCCCCTTGCTTCCAACATGAAATCTTTGACATCATTCTTTCAGGAGTGTGTCTAAGCCCTGGGTGTTAAGGCCACCTGAAATACACAGCTCCTCTGTAAAGCTCTCCTTACTGTATATTTTCATGTGTGGTTCTTCTCAACAACTCTCATATCTAGGTGGGCAGGGTTTGCACTTCAGGCAATGTTTTATAGCTGATAAAACGTACACATAATACCTCGCTCAGGAGCCCATTGAGAAGTGGCGTCAGGGTCTGGGCTAGAATCCAGACATCTTGATGTTTACATAAAAGGAAAGAGTATGTAGGAACCAGGGATCGTTAATCAGCCGGACCCTAGACGTCTGGGTCTCCGAAGAAGCTGCTTTGGATTCTTGCCTGCTGGACGGATGATGGGCAAGCAAGTGGGACTCAGTATGCTTCTTTGCTTAGCTCTCTTCTGGTCCCTGAGGCTTAAGGGTGATCTCTCCCAGCCCCCGGAATTCAGAGGAAACCCATCCTTGCCCTGGATATCCCTCCTATTCCCCTGAGAGCCTGGCCCACAGCAGTAGGACTGATGGCTCCTGCCTGGTGTCTCCTCTCACAGTGCCCAAATGACTCCTCTGACTGTGCCACCTACACCTTCAGCTCCGGGATCAATGCCATTCAGGAGTGGTACAAGCTGCACTACATGAACATCATGGCTCAGGTGCCTCTGGAGAAGAAAATCAACATGAGCTATTCTGCTGAGGAGCTGCTGGTCACCTGCTTCTTCGATGGAATGTCCTGCGATGCCAGGTCAGGCGGGAAGGCTGCTCGCTCAGTCCCCGGGGACCAGCAGCCCTGGCCACGGGACCCCTCGCACACACCCCCAGCTCAGCTAGACATCTTGGGAACCAAAGGGGATCTTCTCACTGGCTCTGCCCTCTGGAAAAAAAAACACAGGAGCTGGGTTCTGGAGCCAGTGCGTAAGGTGTCCCTGGTATAGTCAAAATAGCTTTAAACTCGTTAGATTACTCATAGAGCACAGAGCAGTGGATGATGTGCGTAGAACCTTATATATTAGGAGTAGTAGATAATGGGCCCAGAACATCGTGTATTCAGAGTAGTTGAACCTTAGAACCTTGTGTATTAAAAGAAGATGAGGGCTGACGCTGCGGCTCACTAGGCTAATCCTCCACCTGCAGCGCCGGCACCCCGGGTTCTAGTCCCAGTCGGGGCGCCGGATTCTGTCCCGGTTGCTCCTCTTCCAGTCCAGCTCTCTGCTGTGGCCCGAGAAGGCAGTGGAGGATGGCCCAAGTGCTTGGGCCCTGCACCCGCATGGGAGACCAGGAGGAAGCACCTGGCTCCTGCCATCGGATCAGTGCGGTGCGCCGGCCGCAGCGGCCACTGGGGAGTGAACCAACGGCAAAGGAAGACCTTTCTCTCTGTCTCTCTCTCACTGTCCACTCTGCCTGTCAAAAAAAAAAAAAAAAGTTGATGTGGTGCACAGAACCTGGTATGTTACCGTCCCATCACAGGTACCAACAACAGAGCAGCACCGACCTGGTCTAGCAGAGGAAGCGAGGGAAGGCAGGAGGGAGACAGACCTAGGTCCAATATGTGCGCTTCCAAACCTTTGTTCCTTCAGGATAACAGATCCTGGGTGGTGGCTGGGCAGGTGAATGGCAGGTTTGAAGGAGTTCCTGCTTATCTGATGAGCTCACTTCACTCTTTTTAAATGCTAAACTCATCTCACCTTGCTCCATGTTAGTGGACTTATTGGTGTAGACGTGTGGAGACCGAATGTCAGAGATCACGGTACTCTAAAAGTTAAAGTCACAAACGGCATATGGTAGAAGGGCACAGATGACAGGACTTCTCCCCTGGGGATCACTTACTAGGACTGGGGTTTGGAGTGGAAAGATGTCAAGTGTTGCCTGAGACAGAAATGGGGGTGAGAGGATCAACAGGGAGAACAGGAAGCAGAGTCTGTCTTTGGACCAATGTCTGTCAACCTGGCCGAGGGGCCTTGCTTCCCACGTTATCAGAAAGACGAGGGGAAAGTGGGCCACGTCCATCATCCCCTGGCTCCCTTAGAACTTTATCCCAGACTTCAGCTAAGCGGTGCGAGGGGCGTTCTCAGCCCGGCCCTGTCTGACCCATTTCTTGCTCCGTAGGAACTTCACACTTTTCCATCACCCGATGTATGGGAACTGCTACACGTTTAACAACCGAGAAAACGAGACCATTCTCAGCACCTCCATGGGGGGAAGTGAATATGGTAAGGAAACCTTGCAGGAGGTGCCGGCGTGGTGGTGGCAGAACAAAGGGGTGCCTGGGCCTTCCAGAAATGCAAGGCTAGTTAGTCTCCTCCACGTGGCCTGAAACCAGGGACACCACTCTCCCATTTTCATCAGTGTCTGAGTCGGACCGTTCAGTATGAGTGCCTGTTTGCCTTCTTGCTTATTTACTTATTTGTTTCTATTTATTTGAAAGAGAGAGAGAGATCTTTCATCCACTGGTTCATTCTCCAAATGCCCACAGTAGCCAGGGCTTGGTCAGGGTGAAACCAGGGGGCCAGAACTCCAGGTGGGTCTCTCACCTGTAGGGCAGGGACCCCAGCATTTGAGCCTTCATCTGCTGCCTCCCAATGTGTGTGAGCAGGAAGCTGGAAGCTGTACTCCAATGTGGGATGTGGCCATCAGCATCACAAGTGGCGGTTTAAGCCGCCGGGCCACAGTGACTGCCCCCTCTTTACCGTGAGAGAGCCACGGGGACATCACTGGGATTCTTGGTGCTGCAAAGTCTCTGTTTTGAGTTGTCGCTGGGGTGAGTAATGCTGGGCGAGTGGCTTCTAAATGAGGTTCACCCCAGATGTGCTGAATAGGAGATTAGGGAGGCAGCCACACCTTTATCTGAGTTCTGCTGACAGATCCTGCACTCCCTGCGTGACCTTGAGCGAGTCACTGCACTTCCAGTGGGAGTCATAATAAGCGCTCTGGTACGAGCTGATGCGAGGACTTTAATAGGGAGCACATTTAGCCTGAGACCTAGAACGCACTGTTAGCGAGCTCGGCTACCATAAGAAAACCCCATAGGCTGGGTGGCTTAAACAACATGCGGCTCACGATCCTGGAGCCTGGGAGGGGCCTGATCGAGAGGCTGGCAAGTCTGGTTTCTGGTGAGGGCTTCTCCACTGGGACTGCGAACGGCTGTCCCATCTCGGCGTCCTTGCACGGCCCTTCCCC
The DNA here is from genome assembly GCF_051225735.1 of Oryctolagus cuniculus. Classification (NCBI taxonomy): domain Eukaryota; kingdom Metazoa; phylum Chordata; class Mammalia; order Lagomorpha; family Leporidae; genus Oryctolagus; species Oryctolagus cuniculus. The sequence continues at coordinate 53,526,920 of NC_142885.1, read as the reverse complement.
TGTGGCAGGTGGACAAAGGATACTATGATGCCTCTTCCCCTTCATATAAGGACACCAGTCCTGTCAGGTCAGAGCCCCACCCTGTGACCTCATTTAACCTTAACGAAGGCCCCGTCTCCAAATACAGGTTGAGGATCCATTATCCGAAGTGCTTAGGACTCGAGTGTTTTGATTTGGGATTTTGGGGGGATGGGTATATTTGCATATACATAATGTCTTAGGGATGGGACCCAAGTCTAAACATGAAATTCATTTAGGTTTCACACACACTTGATACACACGACTCAAAGGGAATATTATACAATATTTTTAGTGCACAATCATTTTGACGGTGCCCCATCCCATGAAGTCAGGTGTGGAACTTTGCACCAGTGACATCATGTTGGCACTTTACAAATGTCAGATTTTGGAGCACTCAGATTTTGGGAGTTAGGGATGCTTAACCTCTACCATCATGGTCAGGATAGGGCTTCAACTGATGGATCAGGATGGGGAGCACAATTCAGTTCATAGCATACACTACACCTACTAAATGCTAGCTGTGGTTGTCATTGCCACTTTTATTTCCATTAGTAGCATTGCTAGTAGTTGACAACTATTGCGGCTGCTGCTCCCACTAGTACCATTATAATTTCCAGCATTACCACATATTGCTACTATTCTACCATACCTACTTTGATAAGGAAGGTGGGAACTCAACAGATTGCCCTGGCTTACCCACAGAAGGGATTCTGGCGAGATCCTGTGCGCAGTGAACATGATTTGATATGCAATGTGTCTCCGTCAGGAAGGGCAGGGCCCTGCCCTGGTCGGCATCCACACTTTGCATCCTGTCCTCTGCCGCTGTGTAGTCCATGTTTTTCCCGAGTCTGCAATAGAAGGCATGGAGGACATACTTCAGGGGGAAGAAGTTAGGGAGCTGAGCGGAGAGTTGCAAAGCCCTGGCTCTGCTACGTGGGAACTGTGTGACGTCCAGCAAGTCACGTTCACTCTCTGGGTTCCAGTTCCCTTGTTTACAAATGGAGAGTCAGAATAATTCTCAAGTTCTCTTCCTTCGATGCATACGAGACTGTTTACTCACTCATTCCTTTCCCAGACATTTACTGAGAAACTGCTATGTGTTGGACACTCTTCCAGGTGCCAGGGACACAGCCAAAAACACGGAAGATGCCACCCCTGCTCTTAGGGGCCTTATATTCCAGGGGGAATCAACGCAGAGCAAATGGGCAGATGAGTCTGTAGTCGCCATGTTGTTACAACTCCCAGTGAGTGCTAGGCCAAGAAGACAGCTGCAAAGGGAGGGAAGAGTGGGTGTGGATGGGATGAGAAGATCCCCACAAGAGGAGTGGGCAGTTAGTGCGTGGTGAAGATAGTGCTCGGGATGCTACCCTGATCCCGGATCGGAGTGCCTGAGTGTGAGTCCCAGCTCCATTCCTGACTCCAGCTTCCTGTGAATGTGCGCCCTGGGAGGCAGCAGGTGGTGGCTCAAGTAGTTGGGTCCCTGCCACCTAGTAGGAGACCCAGACTGAGTTCTTGGCTCCTGGCCTCTGCCTAGCCCGTCTTAGGCCATTGTGGGCATTTGGGCGCGCGAACTGGTGCATGGGAGAGAATGATCTCTCTCTTGCTGTCTGACTTTCAAATAAGTTAAAAAGAAAAAAAAAAAAGGTCCTCACAAAAGCAAAGGTCCCCAAGGAGAAAATGAGCTTAATGTGTTCTAGAATTAGAAATAAGACAGTGTCCTTGGAGCCTATTGAAAGAAGGGGAGAGAGGGAGGAGATGAGCAGGGAAAGTTAAGTGGGGCTGCAGCAGCATCATAGCCTTGGCCATCACAGGTCGGTTGCAAGGCACTCCTCTGTAGTCTGTGAGATGCCAGAAGGGTCTCAGGCCAGGGAGGTACCTGAATCTGATCCAGCTTGAAGGGGCCCTCTGGTTTCTGGGTGCAGAATAAACTTCAGGCAACAAGAGCGGGGCAGGGAGAGGTTAGGCCTGCGATCAGAAGCACGAATCTCTTCTCTGCATGCTTGTCCTGGGGGTTTAAGCAGCCACAGTGCTGTGCATCCCTTTAGATGCTCAGGAGAGCTGCTGACCTAAAGGACCACGTGGGGATGGGGGTCTCGGGCAGGGCAGCAGTTCCCTTACGCTTAGCAAGAACGGGGCAATTGGGCTGGCTCCGCGGCTCCCTAGGCTAATCCTCCGCCTTGAGGCGCCAGCACACCGGGTTCTAGTCCCGGTCGGGGCGCTGGATTCTGTCCCGGTTGCCCCTCTTCCAGGCCAGCTCTCTGCTCTGGCCAGGGAGTGCAGTGGAGGATGGCCCAAGTACTTAGGTCCTGCACCCCATGGGAGACCAGGAGAAGCACCTGGCTCCTGCCTTCGGATCAGCGCGGTGCACTGGCCACAGCGGCCATTGGAGGGTGAACCAACGGCAAAAGGAAGACCTTTCTCTCTGTCTCTCTCTCTCACTGTCTAACTCTGCCTGTCAAAAAAAAAAAAAAAAAAAAAAAAAAAACAGGGGCAATGACTCTGAACTCCTATTTTGGGCCAGCCCCTGGAGGCAAAGTATTGAACAAGTCCAGCACCCAACTCCCACCCAGGGTCTCAAGACTGAACCTCCCAAAGCACCAGCAGGAATGGGCTACCCCTGGGGGGATATTTTCCTAGCATTTGACAACAGCAGGCTGCCTTATCTCTCAGGGCTGCAAGTCATCTTGTACATAAACGAGGAAGAGTACAACCCCTTCCTGGTGTCTGCCACCGGGGCCAAGGTTCTAATCCATCGGCAGGACGAATACCCCTTCATTGAAGATGTGGGCACAGAGATCGAGACGGCCATGTCCACCTCCATTGGAATGCACCTGGTAAGCGAGTATTCTGCTTTCTTTAGGCTTGGAGAGAAGGCTGGGGTTGTTTTTCCTCCAAGGATAACCAGTGGGGTGCAGCTTATGGAAAAGAGTGTTTATTTCAAAAGGGAGCACAGCCCCATATTTTCCAATGGTTATCCCCAATGGTCGTTGTAGTATTACAGAAGCTACATCTTCTCTTACCTCGGTGGTGCTGAGAACACTCATCCCGGCCAGCAGAAGCACCTCTGGCCTGGCATTCTACCTACAGGGTGCATTCGCTAGCTTTTCATCTTCGCTAATCTCTCAAGGAAACAAAATGTGGTATCATACATCATTTACTTTGCCCTTCTTAGTAGCATTTTTTCCACCTGTTTCTTGGAGGGTAAAAAAAAAAAAAAAGCAATGTTGTTTGGACTATTATCTGTCTGTCTTTTTTTTTTTTTTTTTTTTTTTTTTGACAGATAGAGTTAGACAGAGAGACAGAGAGAAAGGTCTTCCTTCCGTTGGTTCACTCCCCAAATGGCCGCCAAGGCCAGAGCTATGCCGATCCAAAGCCAGGAACCAGGCGCTTCCTCCTGGTCTCCCATGCAGGTGCAGGGGCCCAAGCACCTGGGCCATCCTCCGCTGCCCTCCTGGGCCACAGCAGAGAGCTGGACTGGAAGAGGAGCAACCAGGACTAGAACCCCGTGCCCATATAAGATGCCGGCGCCGCAGGTGGAGGATTAACCAAGTGAGCCATGGCGCCAGCCCCTGTCTATCTATTATTTCCAAATTTAATGTCTCCAGCGACACTCCTTAGTCTTCAGTTAATGCCCCAAAGGAAACTTCTTGCCTCTCCCTAACTTGTCCTCGAAGCAGTGCTTTCTAAATCTGATTGATCATTAGATCCATCTCTACACAGTCAGAATCTGTGGGATCCGTATTTTACCCAACTCCAGTAGCTGTTGCAAGAGGCAGCACAGTCAGGGGCTTTGGCCTTAGAAACTTGAGTGCACTGGAACTAGAGGAAGAAGTAAACGGTGCCTGCCCAAGTGGAAGTGAACCTAGACTCCAAAATTCTACCTAGCATGGCCACCAATGGCTTTGAATTAGGCTATGAAGTGATATAGTGGGCATTGGGGGCTTGCCTGCCCATCCATTGTTTCTGTTTTCTGAGTGCCTCCTATGGGCTGACACGGGGGAGCCATCAATGTGGAAGACACTTGTCCCTGTCCTGGTAGAGCCCAGGGACCAAATGAAAGGACCGATTCTGAATAAGAAATTGCGCAAAGCATTAACTATGGTGCCGTAAGAGCAATGAAGGAGAAATGCAGGCTGCCTGAGAGCGTGCCATAGATGTCTTCATCTGCTTCCGTTGCTAAAGCAAAATACCTGAAACCAGATCACTTACAAGGAATACAAGTCTATTTGGTGTATAGTTCTGGGAGCTGGGAAGTCCAAGTGCACAGCAAAGGCCTGTCCTGGGCTTCTGCTGAGGGCCTCCTTGCTGCATTATAACCTCGGGAGGCCCAGCAAGCTGCCAGCTCAGGTTTCTCTTCCTCTTCTTGCAAAGCCACCCAAGGCCATCAAGGGGCTCCACCCTCCTGACCTCATCTAATCCTGATCGCCTCCCAAGGGCCTCACCTCCCAAGGTTATTAACATCTGCATTTGGGGATTAGGTTTCCAACACAGGGCCTTTAGAGGACACACTGAACCCAGAGCGAGGGTGTGGCCTGACGCAGGGTTTTTTGCTTTGCGTGTTTGTGTGTGTGTGTGTGTGTGTGTGTGTGTGTGTTGGTGGGGAGATGTTCAAGGAATGCTTCCCAAGGAAGTGATATTTAAGCTGAGGCGATAGACCTGGTGATACCCCCGAGGAAATCAGGGGCTTCCCCGCTTCACGACGCCATCAAAGGAAAAGTCCTGGAGCGAAGAAGCCCACAGGGTGGCTGCCCGGATACTCTTGGGAGGCAGGGCAGTGAGCGGCTTTGTTTCAGTGCGGGACAGAATTCCTGTGTAGCAGCTGAGGCTGTGCGAATTCTGCTTGATTGTGGAAAAAGAAAACATCTTGAGCTCCCCCCCTCCACCCCCCCAGTCTGCTCAGACAGTGCCTGGATAAGCCTTTGGGCCATCACTTAAGGTGTTGGCCCCTGCCGCCTCTGTTCACAAGGAGAGTGACGGTGGTGGACGGTTGGGGCTGCCGTCTGCTGGGCAGTTCTGTCTTCCTGAAGACGGCCCTTGGCTTGGCTGCGCCCCCTCCCTTACTCTTCTGCCCTCGCCCTGCCTCCTGCCTGTAAACTGAGAGGCGCTGGGCTTTGCCAGTGTGCGAGGATCAAGGAATTCTGCTCTCTGGATTTTTCTGCTGGGCTTGGAAGGAGCCACTGCATTGTTCAGGAAGTGCAGCTGTTTCCTGAGCTGGGTAAACAAAGACGTGGGTGAGTTTTCTGCGACACCTAATTTGCGGTGTAGGCGCAGGGTCGCTCAACTCTAAGTCTGATTTATGAGCGCCTAGACCGAGAACAACAACAAGGAAAGCACAGGGATTAGGAAGAGGTCAGCGGGGAGGTCACCAAGAATAAGTCCAAACAAACTAGACTTCTTTTTACTCTCCTGTTTTGAGTCCTTGGATCCAGCCATACCTGAAGCTAGAGACCCTTGGACTTCTCAGTTCTGTGAGCCTAAGTCTACGCTGTTTCATTTTTCTTAATCCAACATGAGTTACTTCTGTCACTTGCAAACAAGCCTCCTAACACAACATTAATTACTTTTGTATAAATACAAATAAAAATGTATTTTTAATGATGTTATTCCAAAGAACAAAAGATAGCTGTCAGACTCCTGAGTGGAGGCCAGACTGCAGATTTGTCCAACAAACGCCTTGCAGGTCGGCTCAGAGATAGGAGCAGCCCAGGCAGGGGCAGATGGGCAGACGGGCAGATGGAACGGGAGCGCCGTAACAATCAGTTCTGTCTCATCTCCTCCTCCCGCTCCTTCCACTTGCAGCTGGGCACAAAGAGGCTCCTTCAGCTCCTTCATCGACTCACTCTCCCAGGTAGACAGAAGGGACTCACATCCCCCAGTAGACAGAAGCTATTGGGGATGGTTTTCTAAATGATGAATTCTTGAAGGAAAAGTGTCAGACAAGCAGTGTCAGGAAGGGCCGGTCTAGACAAGAACACAGCAATCATAAGAGTCCCAGGAAGGAGGTTAAGCCACGTAACGAAGCTTGGAGGAGACAGAGGCTGTGGAGGTAAGCAGAGGGATTGGGTTTTAGAGCTGATCACAACGTGGAAGCCACAGAGCTTGACAGCCGATGTCAGCAAGAGGGCCAGGGAGGTTAGGCTGATGCGTAGGTCCTGGGTTGGCGAATGGGTACAGTGCTGAGACGTAGAGACTGCAAGAGGAAGGGGAGGGCTGCGGAGAGGAGACCCCTTCCGTCTGTCCTTTGTAATGTCAGGGTGAAAAAAAAAAATCCAGTGATCCCTAGATGCTGTGACCCCAGGGCTCAGGAGAAAAACTGGAGAGGGGATTCTAGATTTGGAAATAAGCACTGTCACCCAAGACCTGAGACAGGACCCTACACATGCAAACACTGGAGGGCAGAGCACGAGAAGATGGAGAAACGGAGATGGGAGCGGGAGCTGGAAGAGTAAATAAACCAGGACAAATGGGGGGTGGGGGGTGGGGGGAGCCGATGTAATCCATACACTGTACTTTGGAAATTTATATTTACTAAATAAAAAGAAAAAAGAAAACCCAGGAGGAGCGTGTCAGGCAGGTGTGTCTCTAGTGCCAAGGACGGCGAGAGGTCAAGACAAAGGGCAAACGGTGTTCTCTGGGTTTGGCAACCAAGAGGTCGCTGAGGTCCTTTGCCAGAGCAGTTGTCAGTGGAAGGAGTGGAACAGAAACCAAAGTACAATGGTTGAATGGAGGACGGGAGATGAGGAAGTGGACAAGGGTGAGCCACTCGCCCAAGGGTGTGGGGCCAGGTCCTGGGTCATGGAGAAGGGGCAGGCTTCATTTCATTTCAACCCCCGCTGCACATTCTTAAAGCACACACAAAACTTCTTTTCACAAATATCTGTAACGGGGATTAAGAGCTCAGAATGAGATTCAAACTCCAGCTTTGTCCTGTGGTTATGAAATCGCTGTGCCTTGGTTACCTCACCTGTAAAATGGGGCTGATGATAATGATAGACCTTCATGGCTGGTGAGAATTCAATGAGCCAGCCAGCGCCACAGCTCAATAGGCTAATCCTCTACTTAGCGGTGCCAGCACACCGGGTTCTAGTCCTGGTCGGGGCGCCAGATTCTGTCCTGGTTGCCCCTCTTCCAGGCCAGCTCTCTGCTGTGGCCAGGGAGTGCAGTGGAGGATGACCCAGGTGCTTGGGCCCTGCACCCCATGGGAGACCAGGAGAAGTACCTGGCTCCTGCCTTGGATCAGCATGGTGCACCTGCCGCAGCGCACCAGCTGTGGCGGCCATTGGAGGGTGAACCAACGGCAAAAGGAAGACCTTTCTCTCTGTCTCTCTCTCTCTCACTGTCCACTCTGCCTGTCAAAAAAAAAAAAAAAAAAGAATTCACTGAGCCAATCTGTCTGAAGTGCTTAGAAAAGTGATGGACATATAGTAACTGCTCAAAAAATATTGACTGTTTCTACATTTTAAAAAAAGAGATGAAGGAAAGATAAGTTTGAAGCAAAAATGAAGGGCTAGAGATTTTCCTGTCTTTCTCAAACTTTCCTCCTTTATAAATAATGTCCACAAATAACATAGCTGATATATGTATATTATTATATAATGTATTCTATTTCCCGTGTAAAGGATGCTAATTGTTTGCCTTATGTATCACAAATATCTTTGCCAGTTTGTGATTTCCTTTTAGTTTTCTTTATGATACCTTTTCACATCAAAAGCATTGAGTGTTTCATAGTCAGTCTTTTTTTTTTTTTTTTTTAGATTGATTCTAGATTCTATTTGAAAGGCACAGTTAAGGAGAGAGAGAGAAAGAGATTTTTCATCCTCTAGTTTACTCCCCAAATGGCCACAATGGCCAGGGCTGGGCCAGCCCAAAGCTGGGAGCCAGGAGTTCTTTCTGGGTCTTCTGTGTGGGTGCAGCTGCCTAAGCACTTGGGCCATCTTCTGCTGCTTTCCAAGGTGCATTGGCAGGGAGCTGGATCAGAAGTGGAGCAGCCTAGACTCCAACGGGCACCCCTATGGGATGTTAGCACTGCAAGCCGCGGCTTAAACTGCTGCTCCACAGCACTGGCCCCTGTTTTGTTTGTGTGTGTGTGTGTGTGTGTGTGTGTGTTTTTAATAAGATTTATTTATTTATTTGTAAGTCAGAGTTACAGAGAGAGGGAGAAACAGAGAGGGAGGGATAGAGAGAGAGACATCAGTCTTCTATCTGCCGGTTCACTCTCCATATCACTGCAATGTCCAGGGCTGGGCCAGGCCAAAGCCAGGAGCCAGATCTTCATCTGGGTCTCCCACACGGGTTCAGGGACCCAAGCACTTGGGCCATCTTCCACTGCTTTCCCAAGTCATTAGCAGGGAGCTGGATCAGAAGTGGAGCAGCTGGGACACGAAACAGTGCCCGTTTGAGATGCCAGCATTGCAGGCAGCAACTTTACCCACTATGCCACAGTACCTGCCCCAAAATCGTTGTTTTCTTTGCATTTACTGAGGATTTTTCTTGAGATAAGAAACTAAACTGAGTTTTCTTCTGGTTATCTTATTATTTAATTTAATACTGGAACCATTAGAATGTTCTTTCCAGCAGGAGGTGAGTGGAACTCGAATTTATCTCTTTATCTGAGTAGTTAACAAATTATTTTAACTTGGCCCATTGAGTAACTCTTTTTTTCTTGCTGCCACTGATTAGAAATATAAACTTTTTACTATACACAAGCAATATTTATACTTTATGATAAAATAAAACAAAGTAAGAGTTAAACCACCTGTAATTCCACTTAGGACAAAATTCTTCTGTTACCTTTTGTCACTTTTTTTTTTCCAAATGAAATGATTCCTATTATTTATTTATTTTTCTTTTTAAAAATTTTTATTGGGGGCCAGTGCTGTGGCACAGTAGGTTAATCCTCTGCCTGTGGCTCCGGCATCCCATATGGGCGCCAGTTCTAGTCTCGGCTGCTCCTCTTCCAATCCAGCTCTCTGCTGTGGCCTGGGAAAGCAGTGGAAGATGGCCCAAGTACTTGGGCCCCTGTACCTACATGGGAGATCAGGAAGAAGCTCCTGGCTCCTGGCTTCAGATCAGTGCAGCTCCAGCCATTGTGGCCATTTGGGGAGTGAACCAACAGAAGGAAGACCTTTCTCTCTGTCTTTCCCTCTCTGTCTGTAACTCTACCTCTCAAATAAATAAATATTTTTTAAAAATTTTATTAATATAAAGAGAACAGATTTCATAGGGGCAATTTTAAGACCATATTTCCCTGCCCCTCAGTCCTCTGCCTTCCTGCCTTTCTTTTTTGTCTTTTGCCATTTTTTAAAGTTTGGTTTGTTTGTTCTATGCAAATAAGATCCTACTGAGCTTACTCTCTGTAATCCACTTTTGTTTCACGCAGCCCCTCCCCCATCAACCTACATCATCATCTTTCCATGACCTTGGTCTTCCCGTCTTCCACACTCCCAAGGTTAATGGCGATATCCTGACTGGTATGAATGTAGATTTTATCATCATAAACTAAAGTCTCATAGCACACAGTCATCCTGGGTATCCCTGGGGGGCTGGCTGCAGGACCTTCTGCAGATCCCAAAAATCCAAGGAGGTTCAGGTTTCTTATACAAAATGACACAGTATTTGCTTAGACCCTAGGCACATCTTTCCATAGACTTCATTTTTTATTTGCTTTTATTTGAAAGGCAGAGAGAAGGACAGACATGAGAGAAAGAGAGAGATCATCTATCCACCGGTTTACTGCCCATAATAGCCAGGCCTGGGCCAGGTACCCAGAACTCAGTCTGGGTCTGCCACATGGGTGACGATGACCCAAGTACTTTAGCCATTACCTTCTGCCTTTCAGGCTGAAGTGAGCAGGAACTGGAATTGGAGCTGGGACTTGAACTCGACACTCAGGTGTGGGCCATCCCGGATGGCACCTTCACTGCTGTGCCTCCTCATCTCCAGATTACATGCACAACCTAACAGTGCAGATGTGTGCAGGCAGCTGTGATGCCGCGGTTCTCAGGGAATCAGGATAAGAACACGTGTGCACGTGGCAATACAGACACAATTATTTTTTTTTTCCTGAATACTCTCCATCGGAAGCAGGTTGTCTGTGGAGGGCAAGACCATGGATATGGAGGGCTGACTGTATACATTTAAAGATATATTTTATTTATTTGAAAGAGTTACAGAGAGAGGTAGAGCTAGAGGGGGTGGGGGGGTATCTTCCATCCACTGGTTCACTCCCCAGATGACTACAACAGCCAGAGCTGAGCTGATCCGAAGCCAGGAATGAGGAGCTTCTTCCGGGTCTCCCACGCAGGTGCAGGGGCCCAAGGACTTGGGACATCTTCTGTTTCCCAGGCCATAGCAGAGAGCTGGATCAGAAGTGGAGCAGCCAGGACTCGAACTGGTGCCCACATGGGATGCCTGCACTGCTGCCGGCCCCTGACTGTATACTTCTAATGACATGTTAAATGTCTGCTTTTCCTGTGACACAAGGCCTGGCGCATCTTAGGCCCACTGTGGAACTGGGACTATGCCTGCTAAATTGAAATGACTGGAATGGGAGGGGCAACCTGAAAGGTACACTAAGGCCAGCAGGAGAACACTGTGGAGCCTGGGCTGATGCATCTGGACTTGAGTCATCCTGCAGTGGGGAGCAGAGACAGAACGGAACCTGTGATTCAGATGGGTAGGTGCGGGGTGGGGTGGGGGAAGAGAGGATGAGGAAGGGAAAGTGTGGAGGTGGGCAGACCAACGGGGAGATGCGCAGTGGTCTGGGTGACAGGGGCTGAGAGCCAGAGCAGACAGTAAGCAGGAATGAGGAACCGCCGAGGTCACCAAGCGTCTCTTAATAACTAAATGGCCTGAAGGAGAGAAGTTTCTAGAAAGATGCTCAGGTTCCTGACTCCGACCACTAGATCGATGGGTGCTGTTAGTGAATGTGCAGAATGCCAGAGCTGGAACGGGCTTCCGGCTGGGAGAGGAGAGGCCGTGTCCGATTTTGGACATGTCAAGTTGCTTTGGATGCACACAAACCACCCCAAGCCTAGTGGCTTCAAACAACAACAACGATGTATTAGCTCATAATCCCTGGGTTAGCTGTGTGGTCCGGCTTCCTTGGGGAAGTTCTGATGCAGGGCAGGCTCAGCTGCCGTCAGCCAGGGCTCGCTCATAGTGCGTGGATGCGCTGGGGATCTGGGTTCTCCTCCACCAGCTGGGGTCGCACACCGCAGTCTCAGGGTTCCTCACTCAGCCAGAGAAGACGAGTTCTGACGTGCAGGCACTTTCCTAGTCGCAACGTTTAAGTCACGTGATTAACCCAGATTCCAGGGCTGCAGAGTACATGCGCTCTCTTCATGGGATGGTAGAGTTTGGCCACTTTTTCAACCTTCCGCAGACATGGTGGATTTGGTTGAAGTATGCATGGACCTCCTCAGTAGAAACAGCCAGTGGTCAGTTGGGTCTCAGATAAGGATTTGGGCTGGAGGTCAGATTTGGGCATCGGTCATTCCTGTCGAGGTCCGGGAAGTGGATGAGGTCATGCGTGGCAGGCACATATTTTAATAATTCAAACAGACCTTCCTGGGGACCTCGCCGTGTGCTCCACATTATGCTGAGCCCTCCCCAGGCATGAGGCTCCATTAATCCTCACGAGAGGTTTTAGAGATGCTGTGGATAAGAGAGCGAAGTCTGGGTTTGAATCGCAGCTCCAGCCCTTACTGACTGCCCTGCCTCGGGCAGGCTGCTTATCGCTGTCTGTGTGTGTCATTTTCCTCTTCTGTAAAGTGAGCCTGTTGTCAAGGTTAAATGAGTCGATACACTGAGATGCTTATCAGCCTGCCCGGCACATTTTCGGTGCTCCATCAAGATAAATTGTTGTTGTTCCTGAAAAACCGAGAGAGTAGATCAACTACTTTGATCAAAGTTAAACAGTTACTAGGCAGCCCAATGGGATTCAGATCTATTCAGCCTCCTCGGCTCATGTTTCTGAGCCCTTAGCGCGCCTGCCCGGCATCACCGATTGGCCACCGTTGACCAATGGTCACGATGTGGTTCCGCCAGGAGAAGCCCCGTAGGAGAGCTCAGAATGCAATCCCTTTTGCACATGGTCAGAGGAGGTCAGGATGGGGCCATGGCAGGGCACTCCCTACCCCAAGGCCCCCTAGAGACGTAAAGCAACCAAAAACTTTCCCAGCAGTGAGCCCCTCTCACGACAGGCTCAAGGTGTCACTCGCTCACTTGCTCCACTCCCAGCCCAGCTGTCACTGGGAGCAGCAGCACTAGCAGTCTGTTTTGAGAAGCAGGGGAAAGAATGGGCTCCCAGCTCCCCTCAGACCACGCTACACCCACACTTCCGCAGCTCTCAGTGGCCGAGGGCTCCATTTTAGCCTGTTGATCAGGGTTAGTAGACTGCACAACCATGCCTTCAGTAGCCCGGGGAGTGGGAGTGAGGGAGGTCCTTGTAGCCATGGGGACAGTTTTCCACTTAAAGGAGATGTTACCCAGGCATCACGTATGCATTGGAGGCAGGGAAACACCAGATTGCTTGGGTTGAGGGTGGGACATCAGCCGGCCCCCGGGGCTGGCAGAGCCCATAGCTGATGGACAGCTGACAGCACCTGGGGGCCCAAAGGGACATCTGCCCGGGGAGCTAGAGAGTAGCTTAGAGGATGGGCGTCGTGTGATTGAGGTGGCCGTGGCTTGGCTTCTCGGCACCCCTGTCCCCCGCTAGGCCTGGCACACTCCAGTCCAGATGTGTACTGACAGGGGAAGCCCCTTGCTGTTCCTTAGCGGTGAGAAGCATGGAGAATGTGCGTGCATGTGTGTGTGTGTGTGTCTTTCAGAGATGTAGGATCTGATCTGTGAGAGTGGGCACCTGGCGAAGACAAGAGGCCAGCCGGCTACTTCCTCCTCGCTTTGCTTCTGTTGCTTAAACAGTTTTAAATGAGCACTGTCAATTGCCCTTGAAGTCCTCAGAGTTAATTGAGGGAGACTGATGGGTCAGCAGACGGACTGCAGAGTAAACAGGAGAGCGCAGCCGCCCGAGATGCCTGCAGCGTCCCGTCTCACACTTCTCCCTTCCTTTTTGTCCCCAGCTATTCTTTCTTCAGAGGGAAAAGGCTTTTCTTCCCTGCCATAAATCTGCCGTAGTTTCCCCTTTACCCCTGCTTCCTCCCCTGGCCCTCAAATATGCTTATGCGTGCTTCTCCCCCTTCACACGGATGTGCACACATGTAGACCCTAAACTCTCTCTCTAAGCTGTTCACAATTTATGTTCAAGTATGGCTTCCCCTTTGGAGACAGCATCCCTCCCCCCTCCCCACTTTTTTTTTTTTTTTTCCGCCTGCTGGGCTTGTCTGAATTACCTATTTGCTGTGATAGTAAGTTAGAAGGCCGGCGCCATGGCTCAATAGGCTAATCCTCCGCCTTGTGGCGCCGGCACCCCAGGTTCTAGTCCCAGTTAGGGCACTGGATTCTGTCCCGGTTGCCCCTCTTCCAGGCCAGCTCTCTGCTGTGGCCCGAGAAGGCAGTGGAGGATGGCCCAAGTGCTTGGGCCCTGCACCCGCATGGGAGACCAGGAGAGGCACCTGGCTCCTGGCTTCGGATCGGCGCGATGCGCTGGCCGCAGTGTGCCGGCCGTGGCGGCCATTAGGGTGAACCAACGGCAAGAGGAAGACCTTTCTCTCTGTCTCTCTCTCTCTCACTGTCTACTCTGCCTGTCAAAAAAAAAAAAAAAAAGAGAAAGAGAGAGAGAGATAGTAAGTTAGAGCCAAACTGAGTGAACCACAATGCAACATGAGTGAATGAGGTTTTCGAATTTTGAGGGGCCATGGTTTTAGCTTCTCTGATGATCAGGGTATCATTCTACTGATGTGGGTAAGTGGGGATATTAATTTTTTTCCTCCAGGCTCTTGTCATGCCCAAAGATGAGAATTCTAAGAGCTGACATGTAAAAATTAATTATATTCAAAAGGTGAGGAAGGGAGCACGCACACACATGAGCACGGGTTGCCCCCCACAGAGAATAGCCATCAGGAGTGGGCAGTGGACCGAGATTTGCCTGAAAGGAGAAGGCGGGGGGAAGGGAGACAGAGCATGCCTGGTGGTCCCTCCTGCCATGGTCTGTGGCGGGAAAGAGACCCCCCTCCCAGTTGTGGGATCTCCTTTATAATCTCTGGACAGTACCTCTCCAAGTGTGAGGTCACCTGGGAATTCTATGACACATCACAAGTTCCACATGGAACTCAGTGTCCATATTTTCATGCCATCTTCTTGGGTCCCGGGTGAAGCAGGTGCATCCTGGGAAAGGGAGTGTTTTGATTGACAAGTCGGAGGAGAGGATTGCCTATGAGAGTTTCTGCCTCCCAGCTCTGCAGACCTGGCTAGCTGCCCGCCCATGTATCCCACACCACTGCTGTCTTGGGCTCTCCCTGTTCCTATTTTTTTTTCCTTTTTTTTTTTTTTTTTTTACAGGCAGAGTGGACAGTGAGAGAGAGAGACAGAGAGAAAGGTCTTCCTTTTGCCGTTGGTTCAACCTCCAATGGCCGCCGCAGCTGTGCGCTGTGGCCAGCGCATCGCGCTGATCCGAAGCCAGGAGCCAGGTGCTTCTCCTGGTCTCCTACGGGGTGCAGGGCCCAAGCACTTGGGCCATCCTCCACTACAGTCCCTGACCACAGCAGAGAGCTGGCCTGGAAGAGGGGCAACCGGGACAGAATCTGGCACCCTGACCAGGACTAGAACGCAGTGTGCCGGCACCGCAAGGCGGAGGATTAGCCTGTTGAGCCCCGGTGCCTGCCTCCTGTTCCTTTCTAAGAAAGCTTTTTCCAAGTCAGTGACCAGAGCTGGAGCGTAAGGAATTGGGGCCTTCCTGGGGATTGGAATCCTAGGAGCTCACCGCCCCCGACCATCTTCCTACGCCCTCTCCCTGATCCTGCTGGATGTGCCGATGGCTTTCCCAGCCTGCAGAAAACCTAACCCAGGTCTCAGTAGGGCTTGGTTTGGCCTCAGGCTCCCTTTCTGCCTTCATCTCCAGCCATTTCTCTCTTGGGCCAGGTTCCAGCCACACAGGCCCCTTCTGCCACAAGCTTGGCTGTGTGCTCTGCTCCCTCCTCTTTGATTTGAGACAATTTCTTACCATTCTGGGTGGAGCTGGCTGCACGGCAAAAGTCCCCTTCTCAGGGACACGGTCCCTTGTCACGCACACTCCCTTTGTCACCCTCCAGGCTCCCTGCCCGGTGTCACTGATCCCTCTCCAAAAGTGTTTGCTTGTTGCCAGTCTGTCTGCTCACTAAACTGTGAGCTCCATGAGCACAGGAAGTTGTGTGTCTCGATTGCTGTGGATTCTACAGGGTCTACAGCGGCACTAGGCACCCAGGAGGTGCTCAATGCGTTTTTGTTAAGTGAGTGACTAAATGGCTGCTCAGCTCCAGCCCTCTGTCTGGATCCCGCGGGGGAGGGCAGGGCTGACTGTGTGCTCCCTGTAATCGCAGACAGAGTCCTTCAAGCTGAGTGAGCCCTACAGCCAGTGCACGGAGGACGGCAGCGACGTGCCCATCAAGAACATCTACAACGCCGCCTACTCCCTCCAGGTATGGCTTGGCAGGAGTGCCCAGCCCTGGGTCGTGGCCTGGGCCCAGGAGACAAAGTTACATCTCGGCCCAGGTGTGGCTGGGACCAGGAACTCGGGTGAGGATCCCTGGGGTTCATCCAAAGACCTCAAGAACAAGTGATGCCGGCTGGTTCCGGTCCTCTTCAGCCCATCTGTAACCAGAGCTGAGTTGATTCAGGGAGGTTTGTGGGGAACACAATGTACCGCTGAGACGAGCCCACTTCCTAACTAGGCCTTGGCAAGTGAGGGACACGAGAGGCGCAGCCTGGGAGAGGCTAGGGCTCAGCGGTCAGGAGCTTGGCTCCCGGCCCGACTCCTGCGCCTCACTCGCTGGTGACCTTGGCAGGTGGTGGCCCCTTCACAGCCACCGTGGGGAGGTTGGGTTGGATCGGAGGCTGTGGATTGGCAGCTCTGAGCAGCTCTGAGAGCCCCTTCCGGGGGGCCCACCCAGTGTTTCTAGCCTGGGTGGTATTTGAAAGTCAGGACATTGCAGGAGAAAGTGCAGATTTCCAGATATTCTTGAAAAAACAAGACAATCTAGGGAGACTGAGCCTGGGCTTCTGCAGGATAAACGGGGGGTAGAGCTGCCCCTCAAAGCCAGGCATGCGTTCTGGGGTCCCCACTGTTCTCAGCGGTGTGTGACCGGCGCCTAGCGATGAGCTCGCGCACACAGCACTGCACTTCCGCTCACGCTCACAGCAACCTCATGGAACTCGTTTCATAGACAGAGCAAAGCATCAGACGGGTTAAGGGACTTGGCTGAGGCAGGAAGCAGGTGGCCAAGCCGGGATGAGAACCCTAGACTGCAGAGCCCCTGCTGTTAGTGTGGATGCTGTGAGCCCGTAAGCACCGCGGTAGCTTGGGCTCCCCAAAGACCCCGTGTGGAGGCCTTGGGCCCAGGGACCAACAGGTGGGGTCTGTGTTTGCTTCTCTCTGTTTCAGGGCAGCAGCTCCAGTTTCCCCACTTAGCACCCCAGCCTGGCCCCCGAGGCTCAGCTGTCTAATTCTCTACCAGCGTCCCTGCTTTGCAGTCCCTTTGCAGTGAGGGGATTCCTCCCCGCCCACCCTGGCTCCGCCGGCCCAGCTGGCAGAGGGTCATGTCCCTGTGGTCGGCCAAGGCTTGGGGCGGGGCGTGGAGGGCGGGAACTCGCTGGCCTCCATGTACAGGAGCTGAGTGTAGCTGGGCCTCCTCTTTCAGATCTGCCTTTACTCGTGCTTCCAGACAAAGATGGTGGAGAAGTGCGGGTGTGCCCAGTACAGCCAGCCTCTGCCCCCCGCAGCCAACTACTGCAACTACCAGCAGCACCCCAACTGGAGTGAGTGCCACCCCCTCCCCGCCCTGCAGGCCCCGGGAGCAGGCTCGGCTCAGCCCGGGCAAGGCAATCCTTGGGGCCCTGTCCCTGTCGCCTTTGGCCTGAGGGGGGAACGAGATGTTAACTAGAGTTTCACTCCCAGTATTGAGCGTGCAGGTGGCAGGGGGCATTGATGGTACCTTTTCACAGAACAGGTGACCGCAGTTCAGAGAGGTTAAGCAACTTACCCAAGGCCACATGGCCAGGAAGTAATAGGGGTGGACCCTCTCCAAGGGCTACTGCCCCCCCAACTCATGTCCTTAATTGTCACTACCTTCCCAACAACACAAAGTAGCATTTATATCCAGAGGACCAATGTTCCTAGAAAGTGGGACAAGAAATACTTACAATGAGACTACGGGGGCCTCCAGGCAACGCAGGGACCTCCAGGAAGGCGACTGTGACCCCATGGCTCCTTCTCTCCCCTCTCTCTTGTCCCCAGTGTATTGTTATTACCAACTGTACCAGGCCTTTGTCCAGGAAGAGCTGGGCTGCCAGTCAGTGTGCAAGCAATCCTGCAGGTGAGTGGACTTGCAGGGAGGCACAGGCAGGACTGGGCTGGGCCAGGCCACCCCTGCTCACTGTTCCCCTCTCCCCTAGCTTCAAGGAATGGGCGCTGACCACCAGCCTGGCGCAGTGGCCGTCTGCAGTTTCAGAGGTGAGATCTGCCCGCTGTCCCCACGTGAGGTCCTCGCTGTGTCCTGTGGTGGTGGTGGTGGTGGTGGTGGTGATGGGGGCATCGGTCCCAGGACGTGGGAGCTGTCTCACTAAGGGGAAGGGGGAGGGGCCAGAGGAAGGGGTAGCCGAGGATGGAGGACGTGGGGGCCCCGGCCTCTCTGGGCATCCCCAGGCCCACTCTGTGTTTCTCCATTGCAGAAATGGCTGCTGCCTGTTCTCACCTGGGACCAAGGCCAGCAAATAAACAAAAAACTCAACAAGTAAGTTTGCCTCTGCCCTAGTTCCTCTGCCTCTGCCCACCAGGGGCCCCGGCCTCCTCCCTCGCTTCCTCGTTGCCAAACCCTCTCCTTTTCATTCACTCAATCGTGTATTCAACAAATATTTATTGAACTTGTATCATGAACCCTGCTCAAACTTTTCTTGGACCGTGCCCCACAGTGTGAGGTTCGTTTTACACTGTGGCCCGTCGGGTACCTAACTGGAAGACAGCAGGAGACGGCACTTCCTTATCATGCACGAAGCACCTTCAGACAGTGCACACTAGCATGGCCGCAGTGGTCTTCACAGTCCCCACCCCCCACCCCCATATCGGAGACAGGTCCTGGACCTCCTCAGACTCCAACATCCGCAGACGCTCACGTCCCTTCTGTAGAATGACAGTACTTGCTTGTGAGCTTGCACACCCTCCTGTCCATGACTTACAACAGCTCACAATGTCAGTGCTGTGTAAGTCATCGCACACCAGTGTTACGGGGATAATGACCAGAACAAAGCCCATGCATGTTCGTTACCAATCCTCAAATATTTGCTGTCCACGGTTGGTTAAATCAGAGGACGAGGGCTGACTGAATGAATGAGGGGACTTCAAAAAGTCCATGGAAAGCAGAATTAAAAGTCTATTTTGGCACAGAATATTTTGAAATCTATGCATAGCTTTTTCCTTGAAGTCTTTGAAACCCCTCAGATGCATGAGCTTCGAAACTTTTGCATCTGAATAAATTTACCTTCGCATTTCGTTTTTCCATGAACTGTTCCAAATCCCCTCGTCTACTCATTCCCATTGGTCTCAGCACACTTGTCTCTCTCACTCGTGAGCACCCCACCGTACCAGACAGCTGGCAGGCGTTTTGAATGTCTCTTTGGACGCAATCTCCTATGTTCCATTCTATGTAAATTTGTAAAAGTTACTTTTATTTCATGGCTCACAGAGGCACCCTGACCCACTTGAAAAAAGACTCCTCAGCCTTGCAGCTTCTAGTCCCACCTGAGCTGTCCACGCAGGCGTTGATGTCCACGGGAGCTTCAGCAACATTCCCCAGGCCTCAGTTCATGAGCCCCCACGGGTGGAGATGAGATAGGAGAGGGCAGGTGCCCATCTGTGACCCGCGCCCTGGGAATGCACGTTTCTCTGCCATCACTGTCCCCGCGGTGCCCAGCCACTGTGCCTGCCCCAGTGGGAGCCAGGCTGTCCCCCAGCAGTTACTGTGCATCCAGTAGGTGCCATGGGAGGTGCTGGAGTCGACGCTGAAGACCACGCAGAAGTGGTCTCTGCCCCACAGTGCATTCAGCCTAGTGATAAACAGAGACTTGGGCCAAGCGTTTGCAAACTGGTTAGCCAACTGTTTCAAACTAGGCCAAATTTAGCTTCTCAAAGTAACCCATTATCTCCAGCTCTTCCTGAAATATCGAAAGCTCTACCAACAGCCAGTGACTCTCCATTCTTGCAAAACTTCCAACAGCTGAGTCATAGCTGCTCCTTTGGAATGAGTAAGAACCTTCTAGTTCGTGGTAGTTCTATCAGAAGGCAGCGTAGTGCAGCTGGGAGGAACATGGACTTTGAAGCCAGATCTCTCTGGGTTTGAAAAGTGGCTTGGCCAAAGATTAGCTGTGCAGTGTTAGGCAGGTTACTTAACCAATCTGTGTCTCAGTTTTTCTATCTGAAAAATGGGGGGGGGGTATTAAAATAGACATTGACACTCACAGGGCCATTGTGAGATCTAAATGGATTAATTCACGTCAAGTTCTTAACAATAGTTCTTGGCAACACAGGAAGTACCTTATAAATGCAAGCTGCTATTATGGTTGTTACCACTGTAGCCTTATCCCTGGCCCACCTCCCTCATTTACATTATCTTCTGGTCTCCTGTGTATATTTCAGATTGCAATCAGTTACCAATGTCAAAGCTTAATGTAGAACAGGGGCGCTGTGGGGGTAGTCTAGAGGTCAGGAAACAGTTTTTGATGAATGAATGAATGGGAACCGGACCCACGTTGGAGATGTGTGCTCTGGGGATGTAGAAGGAGCCCGTGGTCCCAGTCCTCATCTCCCTGGGGAGTTCAGAGCCTGGGCTGTGCCGAGGGCTTGGGCCAGAGGGAGACATCGAGGCTGTTGACTTACTGGACCCGGCGTTTGGAATTTCCGCAGGACAGACTTGGCCAAGCTCCTGATATTCTACAAAGACCTGAATCAGAGATCCATCATGGAGAGCCCAGCCAACAGTGTGAGTGGCACCCTTCCAGGGCCTATCCTGGGTCCCCACGGGTTCCCCTCCGACAGGCTGTGGGGAGCAGAGCGGGCTGTGGGAACCCAGCCTGAGACAGGAGGGCTGCCAGAGGGGGCAGGCATTTGGCACAGCACCGAGGCCACTCAGGACTACGACGTCCCATATGGGAGTGCCTGGTGCTTCCAATGCAGCATCCTGCTACTGTGCACCCCAGGAGGCAGCCAGTTATGGCCCAAGTGCTTGGGTGCCTGCCACCCACGTGGGAGGCCCAGATGGAGCTCCAGGCTCCCGGGGTCCAGCCTCACCCAGCCCCAGCTGTTGCAGACATTTGGGGAGCGAACTGGCAGGTGAAATCTCTCGGTCTCCGCCTCTCAAACAGAATGAAAATAAATATAAATAAATAGAAGGGCTGCCAAGGCCCAGCCAGGCCTCAGGGCAGACTGGCAGAGCTGGGGGATGCGGGGGGGGGGGGGGAGCCTCCCCACTTCTTCTCCAGGCCTGCTCAGGGGCAGCACCTAGCGCGTGGCTCCCCTGGGAACTGGGGTCCCTGTCCGGGCTGGTGGGGGAGCAGGGCCCTCTTGATGGTGTGGCTCGGCGTCCCCTGCAGATCGAGATGCTTCTGTCCAATTTCGGTGGCCAGCTGGGCCTGTGGATGAGCTGCTCCGTCGTCTGCGTCATCGAGATCATCGAAGTTTTCTTCATCGACTCCCTCTCCATCGTCACCCGCCGCCAGTGGCAGAAAGCCAAGGAGTGGTGGGCCCGGAGGAAGGCAGCGCCCAGCGCCGAGGCGCCCTCCGGCGCCCAGGGCCAGGAGAACCCCGCCCTCGAGATAGACGACGACCTGCCCACGTTCACCTCCGCCCTGAGCCTGCCTCCCGCCCCGGGGGCCCAGGTGCCCGGGACGCCGCCCCCCAGGTACAACACCTTGCGCCTGGAGAGGACCTTCTCTCAGCAGCTCGCGGACACCCGGCTGCCGGATGAGCCCTGAGACAGGGGTGGGAAGAGAGAAGATCGAGTCGGGACCTAGAGCCAAGGTCTGAGAGGGAGCCTCCTGCCCCCACTCTGGGCTTTTCCGGGCACTAACTGGACGCCTGCAGTGAACAACCACACGGCCCCGGCATGTACGGGGCGACCCGCGGGACCCCGCACAGCTGCACTCAAGGGGTCCGCGGATGAGGCTGTGTCCTGCGGCGCCAGAGACAGAGACCAGGACCCAGGAGCCGCGCCGGCTGCAAGCGAGCCCTGGAGAGAGAAGGACCCCGGCGGAGCCCCAGGTCCGGGGTATCACCCCATCCCGCAGCCTGAGCTGCGCCCAAAGATGTGACCCGAGGGGAATGGACGGCGGCTGCTCGGGGCCAAGGACAGGAGGCGGCCTCGGCGCTGGAGCTGAGGCTGTTTGTGAATAAACTGTCCTCTGTCGTTGGCTCTGGGGCGAGGCGTCCTCTGTGCGCTCAGGCAGGAGCTGGCCCAGGGCGCTGGTGCGGAGAGGCGCGTAGGAGCTCCGGGGTGTGGCAGGAACGTCCTGGCTGGGGGGCAGGTGTGGGTGGGGGGAGGACAAGGGTGGGGCCATGCTCTGAGACGTAAAAAGTGCCCTGGTCCCTTACCCAACAGAAAGGAACCAGTTGAAAGGCACCGCTGGGCACTCCTGCCCAATGGTTGCCCAGGGCATAAAGGACTGGGCCCCCATAGCCTGCCCAGCTGTTCTACGGATCAGCCCAGCACCAGTCCGGGACAGACCCCCCATTACCCTCACCAACAAGCCAGCTGCCACGGACAGCCCCTCCCTGCCACCCGCAGCCCGCCAGCGCCATGACAGCCAGACGTCTTAACGCTCGTGGAAGGTGTTCCGGGTGCCGAGGACTGTTTTAAGCACTTAACACAGATTAGCATAGGGGATGGTGAACTACAGCCCCGAAGCCAAATCCTGGTTTTGCCCATAAGCTAGAAATGTTTTGTTTTCGCTTCGAATTTTTGTTTATTTATTTATTTATTTTCATCTTCTTTGAAAAGCAGAGAAAGGGGGCAGGGGGGAGAGAGAGAGAGAGAGAGGGAGAGAGGAGATCTTTCATCCATTGGTTCACACCTCCATATGCCGTCAACAGCTTGGGCTGGGTCAGGCTGAAGGCAGAAGCTAGGAATTCAATCCAGGTCTCCCACGTGGTGGCGGGGGGCCAGGTACTTGGGCCAGCCTCTTCTGCCTCCAAGCATATTAGCAGGAAGCTGGAATTGGAAGCAATTCGAACTCAGCACTCCAGTGTACAGAATGTGTCCCAAGAGACATCTTAACCACCTCTCCCAAATGGCTGCCCCTGTTTCCACTTTTAAATAGCTACAATGTATCAAGACTATTTTCTGACTTATGAAAATGATATGAGGTTCAATGTGTATAAATAAAGCTTTATTGGCACACAACAAGGCCCACTCATTGCTTGCGGCTGCCAGGGCGCTACAACGGCAGGATTCAGTGGTTAGCACGCAGACCCTCCAAGCCAGCAGAGCCTGAGGTGTACCTTCCCTGACCCTCTCCAGGAAAAGACCCGCGTGCTAAGTAGGCGTGGCTATCTCATTTCGCAGGCGAGGAAGCTGCCGCATAGAACAGTTATTTGGCTAAGCTGAGCCACTAGGAAGTTGCAGAGCTGGGACTTGCACCCAGGCAGTGTGGCTGCAGAGCCTGCGTGCGGTATCACTCCGTCATCTTGTGTCTAACCCGAGTCTGCAGCTTTTACAGGTGAGGTCGGTGTCGTTTTGGGTGAGAACGGGGGAGACTCAACCCCCTGGCTACAGGGTGAAAGGGAAGGGGAAAGGTTAGCACGTCAGGACTGACCCCTGCAGGGATGGCTGCTGGCAGAGATTTTAGGCTCTGGGAGAGAGGGGCTGTGGGGCCCTGCCTGGACACCTCTCTGCTCCTTGTGGTTGCCCCGCTGCCTCTCCTGAGGGTTGGCACTGCCAGGAGGTACCTCCCAGCCAGCAGGGAGGTCACTGTGACCCCGAGCTGGATGGAGCTCCCCTTAGGAGTGGGCTCAGAAGCCAGGGCTGCTACCGGCCCGCATCGGGTTACAGAGGGCTCGAGCCTGGCTTCTGTCCGTGCTGGGCTCCGGTGGCTGCAGCCGGTGCCGACAGGAAACCCGCAGTGGATGGTTTACCCCGGGCACTGCCCAGAGAGGAGCTTCTTCCTCCTCCTCCTCCCCGTGGCTGGGGTGGGGGAGCTGTGCCCTCGAATTCATAGAATTGGCCAGTCTCGGCACAAAGTTGCAGGCAGGAACCCTTCCAGGGAGGCTGGGTGGCTGCTGGGTGTGTCAAGGTGAAGCCAGGAGCGTCTGGGACCGACGGCTGCCTACTCCTGTCCCTGCACGCAGGTGTGCACACCCGTGGCTCCCGCAGTGCACTCCCAGGCCACGAGCAAACGTCACCACCTCTGTCAAGTCTTAAACCTTCCCTTGCCCCGAGAGTTTGCACGTCCATGTGATAGCATTGTTACCCTTTGATATAATTTTTTAGAAAACTTAATTTGAAAGGCAGAATTAGAGAGAGAGAGAGAGAAACAGACATCATCTTTATCCACTGGTTCACTCACCAAATGGCTGCAATGGCTAGGCCGAAGCCAGCTGCCAGGAATTCCACCTGGGTCTCTCGCTTGGGTGGGGGGGTCCAAGGACTTGGGCCATCTTCTGCTGCTTTCCCAGGTATATTATCAGGGAGCTGGATCGGAGGTGGAGCAACCAAGACTCTTAACTGGTGCCCATATGGGATACTTGGGTTGCAGGCCACAAGGCCAGCCCCTGATGCAATATTTGTATCCATTTGTTTGACTCAATATTTGTATCCATTTGTTTGACTCTCTCCTTAGAACATGAGCTCTGTGAGAGACAGAATGGTGTCAGCTCTTTGTCCCCAGCTTGACGCAGGACTGAGCCTGGTGTTGCATTTATGAAAAGGTGTTGAGGCTAATGAAAACAAGAACAACAATGATATTAATGGCTAATATTTCTTGAGCACTCATTGTTTGCCTGAAATTGCTCAGCACTTCCACCCAGGCAGCTTATGGAGTTCTCACAGCTCAGGTACTTTTGCAAATACAGAAGCAGAGAGAGGCATGGAGAGTTCTCCTCCTGCACACGCTGTGAGTTCAGTGGTGGGCCCAGGCCAGCGGCTGGAGCCCACACATGCACTTGACCACAAAGGCAGTGCCCTGGGCCTGTCCCGGAGACCAAGTTTGTCTGCCCCAGAGGAAGTCGCTGGCACTCTCTGGCATCAGGTCCAGCCTGCTCAGCCAGGCACCTTCTCGCCCCAGATCGTGGAGGGGGAGAAGGTTCATTCCCAGACCCCCTCGTGGGCAGCCACAGAGGCCAGGGGTTCCTGAATCCCAAGGACAATGACTCCACAAGGATGCTGGTGCTTAGTGTGTGCTGCTGTCCTCATGGCTCCTCTGACAACCCCATCCGGCCCCCTAGTCCCAGACACCAGTGTCCCACCACCCACAGACCATCCCCCCAATGAATGAGAGGCGCCTCAAGCTCATGTGCACCTTGCAAACCTGCACCCCAAGGGGAGACCGTGAATAAAGACTCCAACCTCTCCTGGGACAGACCGGGCCACGTGGGGGTCATCAAGGGTCACTGGGTCACTGTAGAGAGAAAGGAAGCCAATGGTGGGGGGCAGGGAGTAGAAAACGAAGACCCCAGGGCTCTGAGGTTTAAGAAGTGGCAAGAATGCGAGAAAGGGCCAGGACAAAAGATGAAAAAGGCCACCACTGCTGCCTTCTCCTCCTCCTCCTCCTCCTCCTCCTCCTCCTCCTCCTCCTCCCCCTCTTCCTCCTTCTCCTCCTCCTCCAGCCCCTGCCTCCCAGGGCCCCACTTCCCTTCCCTCCACCAGGCTGCTCCCTAGGGCAGATCCCGTCACTTCCTGCTTGGATGCCTCTGGAAGGGAGACTCAAGAAAGAGGACTCACACATCAAGCCCCACCCCCAGGCCTGACATGTGTCCATTTCCTGAGCTGACTGTGTCCAGCTCCAGCTCCAAACCAATCAGGAGCAAGGATTCTGCAGACCCCTTGCTCCCCCAGTAGGGACTTTCCCAACCTGCAGGCATGCCCCCAAATAGCCCAGTAGCACCACTCTGTGACCCCCTGGGGCTGGCGGAAGCGAGCAACACCACACACCACCATTGGAAGGCGTGTGCTGTGCAAAAGAAGGAAGTGTATGGCCGGCGCCGCGGCTCACTAGGCTAATCCTCCGCCTTGCGGCGCCGGCACCCCAGGTTCTAGTCCTGGTTGGGGTGCCGGATTCTGTCCCGGTTGCCCCTCTTCCAGGCCAGCTCTCTGCTGTGGCCCGGCAGTGCAGTAGAGGATGGCCCAAGTGCTTGGGCCCTGCACCCGCATGGGAGACCAGGAGAAGTACCTGGCTCCTGCCATCGGATCAGTGCAGTGCGCCGGCTGCAGCCCGCCGGCCGCGGTGGCCATTGGAGGGTGAACCAACGGCAAAGGAAGACCTTTCTTTCTGTCTCTCTCTCTCACTGTCCACTCTGCCTGTCCAAAAAAAAAAGAAGAAGAAGAAGGAAGTGTAGCTGCAGAGAACAGAGTCAGGGACAAGCTGAAGTGTCCCATGCCCGGGGTGGGAGGGAGCAGGTGACTGCCACACCTCCCCACCGAGAAAACCCCCGCCCAGCTCCCCTCCGTGCCAGTCGGTGGAACCGCTTCCCACCACGCTGTGTCCGTTGCACTGGAGAAGTCCCCAGTAGCTGTTGTCTGGCCTCTTGTCAATTTCTATCTGCAGGTGAGCCAAAGAACCTGGGGCTCCCCGTCGCCTGGTACACAGGTATCACTCTCTATGGTGATGACTTCAGACGGTGAACACACCTAACTGTTGTGCCCAACCCTGCCCTCTCCCTTCCTCCACTCAGCTGAGACCAGGTACAAATGTTGCCATCTCCAGTCTCCCCTTGTCTTGGCAAGTTGGGCAATAAATAGCATTGACGGGTGGAATAAGCTGCCCATTCCATTTCTCTTAATGTGCACACTCAGGGGTGAGTGTCTGGTACAGTGGTTAAGATCCAGGTTGAGACACTCACATTTTAGATCGGAAGGCCTGGGTTCCAATGCCAGTGCCACTCCTGATTCCAGCTTCTTGTTGGTGTGCACCCTGGGAGGCAGCAGGTGATAGCTCGTGTAGTCGGGTCCCTGTGAGCCATGCAGGAGATCTGACTTGAGCTCCCAGCTTCAGGCTTTGGCCTGACTCAGCACTTGCAGGCACTTGGGAGATGAACAAGCAGCTGGGAGCTCTGTCTGTCTCTCCCTGCCTTTCAAATAAGTGAAATAAATCAATTAAAACAATTTTTGAAATGTGCAGAGTTAAAGCCCCAGTGCGGCGCCCACAAGCCTTCAGCATTCACACCCTGTTCATCTCCCTTTCTGAACAAAGGACGCACTGTCCCAGGGCCCGCAGCTCTCCAGCCGCCTAACTCGCATTAAACAGCATCATTTTCTCACCGCGCTTGTTTGCTCAGTTCCCGTCTACTTGCTGTAAACCATCCCGGTGTCTCCATTAGTCTCGCGGTGAACAAGCGCTTATTCATTGCACAGATGTGTGTTGAGCATTGCATCAGTTTGCTATGGGTGCCGTAAGAAATAACCACAAACGCCGGGCTTTCGAACAATAGAAATGAGCTCTGTGAGGGCTGCGGAGGCCAGAGGTCTAAGACAACTGTGACGGGGTGAGATTCCCGGTGCCGGCAGGGCTGTGTGTGCTCCGGGGCTCTAGACGAGAATGTGGCCTTCCGTGGCACTGACCCCATCCCCCATCTTCAGGGCCAGCACAGCAGCTCTGTGCTCATGTCTCTGGTTCTGCCTCTTTTCCACAAGGACACTTGGGATTGTGTTTGAGGTCCACCCGGATAATCCAGGGTGGTCTCGCCCTCTGACGACCCTTGCCACATCAGACCTGCAGAGCCTCCTCTTGTGTCACGGAAGGTAACACTCACAGGTTTTGGGGATTATATGTGGATATTTGGGGTACACCGAGGGAATTATTCGGCTTCCCACAGGGTTCACCATGTGCCACACACTGCTGTAGGAGCTGGGGTCACGTCTGGACGCCAAGCAGACAAAACTCCCAGCCCACATAGAACTTTTGTACTACCAGGGTTGGGGGGGGGGGGGACAGACATAATGACCACTGAGATAAGGAATAAGTCACTTACGTGGCTGTCACAAAAAGGGCTACGGACGTGGCCAAGCAAAACCACAGAACAGAGCAGGGGCAGGGCCAGGGGGCTGGGCCAGCATTATTTGGTCAGGGGAGACCTGGAGAGGGTGTGAGCCAAGCAACTTGAAGGGGTCATATGTTCAGATATATGTGAGAGAAGACGGTTCCGGACAGAGGAAGGAGCCAGCAGCAGCGAAAAAGTTTCCATTTAAAATGAACTTATGGGGCCAGCACTGTGGTGCAGCGGGTTAAAGCCCAGGCCTGAAGTGCTGGCATCCCATGTGGGCGCCGGTTCTAGTCCCGGCTGCTCCTCTTCCCATACAGCTCTCTGCTATGGCCTGGGAAAGCAGTAGAAGGTGGCCCAAATGCTTGGCTCCCTGTACCCACATGGGAGACCTGGAGGAAGCTCCTGGCTCCTGGCTTCGGATCGGCACAGCTCCGGCTATTGCGCCCAATTTGGGAGTGAACCATCGGATGGAAGACCTCTCTCTCTCTCTGCCTCTCCTTCTCTCTCTATGTAACTCTGACTTTGAAATAAAGAAAATAAATCTTTTTTAAAAAATGTGCTGAAGCTGGGCAGTGGGGTTGTACTAAATGCCATTGTAGTGCACACTTTATTGATATTGATTTATTTTATTTGAAATGCAGTCATAGAGATCCTCCACCCACTGATTCACCTTCCAAACGCCTCCAACAGTCTGGGCTAGACCAGGCTGAGTCCGGGTCTCCCAGGTGGGCGCAGGGCCCCTGTGACTTCAGCATCACCTGCTGCCTCCCAGGGTGCACGTTAGCAGGAAGCTGGAGCAGAGGCAGAATTGGGGCTGGAAACCAAATACTCCAGGTGTCTACGCAGTGTCCTAGCCACCAGGCCAAATACCTGCCTTCTTTCCTATTTTTATACACCACATGTTTGAGGGCACTTCAAAAAGTTCATGGAAAAAAAAAAAGTTTATCTTGGTGTAAAATTTTTAGAAATCCATGCATAATTTCATAGCATGCATTTTCCATGAACTTTTTGAAGAACCTTCATATGTCTTTTATGCCTTCTTGTAGTTCATGATTTTACACAATTTTATTTAAAAAAAAAAAAAGGTTTATTTAGGGGCTGGCACTGTGGCGCACCAGGTTGAAGCCCTGGCCTGAGGCGCCGGCGTCCCATATGGGCCCTGGTTCTAGTCCTGGCTGCTCCTCTTCCAATCCATCTCTCTGGCGAGGCCTGGAAAAGCAGTGGAGGATGGCTCAAGTCCTTGGGCCCCTGCACCCGCATGGGGGGCAGGAGGAAGCTCCTGGCTCCTGGCTTTGGATTGGTGCAGCTCCGGCTGTTGCGGCCATCTGGGGAGTGAACCATTGGATGGAGGACCTCTGTATCTATCTCTGCCTCTCTCTGTAACTCTGTCTTTCAAGTAAATAAAATAAATCTTTAAAAAAAAATAAGGTTTATTCAGAAGGCAGAGTGATAGCATGAAAGGGAGAGAGAGATCTTCCACCCTCTGGTTCACTCCCAAAATGGTTGGGGCTGAGCCAGGTGGCAGGGGCCCAAGCACTCGAACCATCTTCTGCTTCCTTCCCAGGCGCATTGGCAGGGAGCTGGGTTGGAAGTGGAGCAGCGGGGACTCGATCCAGCACTCAGATGGGGATGCAGATGTCCAAGTGGTAGCCTCTGCACCACAGTGCACAACATTTTTAAATCTCAGAAAAGAAAGAAAATGGTGAGTAGGGAGCCACATAGGTGTTGCCTGGCCGGTAACAGCAGCTGGAGCTCAGGGGAATACCCAGGGCAAACCTCTCTCTCTCTCTCTCTCTCTCTCTGGCTCTGTCCCCGCCCTCCTCCAGGGAGACAGTTTTGAGAAATGGCCAGCGCCCTGGGAAGTCTCCAGCCAGGCCCCACTCCAGCTCAAGCGTCGAGGGCCACCTCCCAGCACACTGACAAAGGATTCCAGCTCCTCTCCTGGGGCAGGACCAGCCCAGGGTGGAGAAGGGCCCGGATGAGCCGGATTCCTGAGACACGTGCTCTAATTGCCAGCTGAAGGAGCCTCTTTGTGCCCAGCTGCAAGTGGAAGGAGCGGGAGGAGGAGATGAGACAGAACTGATTGTTACGGCGCTCCCGTTCCGTCTGCCCGTCTGCCCCTGCTGGGCTGCTCCTATCTCTGAGCCGACCTGCAAGGCGTTTGTTGGACAAATCTGCAGTCTGGCCTCCACTCAGGAGTCTGACAGCTATCTTTTGTTCTTTGGAATAACATCATTAAAAATACATTTTTATTTGTATTTATACAAAAGTAATTAATGTTGTGTTAGGAGGCTTGTTTGCAAGTGACAGAAGTAACTCTTGTTGGATTAAGAAAAATGAAATAGCGTAGACTTAGGCTCATGGAACTGAGAAGTCCAAGGGTCTCTAGCTTCAGGTATGGCTGGATCCAGGGACTTAAAACGTGAGAGTGAAACTGTCGCTTCCCAACTCTGATCTGTGCATCCCCTTGTGTCAGCTCCACTCTTGTGTCAAGACAGATGCTGAAGCCCCAGACATGCGTTGTGTCTCTCAACAGCCCTGGAAGAAAAACAGCTTCTCCCTTAACATTATTCTGGAAAACACAATTGTTGAGTGGGCTTGCCTGGAACATACTTGGGCGGTGGGCTTCTTTTAGAAGCAAACACTGCAGGCAAAGGAGTGAAGCGCTGCGATTGGCCAGGCCTGGACGAGGGAGCAGGTGCACTCTCCAAAGCCACTCGGAAAGCAAATGTGGGGCCAGTGCTGTGGTGTAGCGTGTAAAGCTGCCACCTGTGATGCCAGCATTCCCTATGGGCGCTGGTTCAAGACCTGGCTGCTCTGCTTCCAATTTAGCTACCTGCTAATGGACCTGGGAAAGCATCAGAAGGTGGCCCAAGCGCTTGGGCTCCTGCACCCATGTGGAGACGGTGAAGAAGCTCCTGGCTCCTGGCTTTGGCATGGCCCAGCCCTGGCCATTGTGGCCATTTGGGGAGTGGATGGAAGACCTCTC
The DNA here is from genome assembly GCF_051225735.1 of Oryctolagus cuniculus. Classification (NCBI taxonomy): domain Eukaryota; kingdom Metazoa; phylum Chordata; class Mammalia; order Lagomorpha; family Leporidae; genus Oryctolagus; species Oryctolagus cuniculus. The sequence goes on along the minus strand of NC_142885.1, from coordinate 53,496,576 downwards.
ACTCTCTCTCCCCATCTCTCTCTCTGTCTCTCTGTATATCTCTGTAACTCTGCCTTTCAAATAAATAAGAAATAAATCTTAAAAAAAAAAAGCAAGCAAATGGGATTGTCCAAGAGCCACCAGCGCTCAGCACAAATAACAGATACCTGCCGGACACTGGGAAAGCGGAAATTTTCAGAAAAGCACAAAGAAGAAAACACAGACCAGCCACGACTCCACCACGACAGGCTTCCTTTGGGCTGTGTTTGCACACACAGGGAAATCAATCGAGCCCCGAGGATCTCCTAGCCCAGCAACGGGAGAATGCTCAACCTGACCAGGACAAGAGAAGAACAGCAGTGGGCACTCGGACGAGACAGTGAGGCCGGTCCCCGTGGGTCCCCGCCAACACCTGTCAGTCCACAGGTGTCTGCCAACCTCCACACGGATTCCTCACCTCCAGCCCCTCCAAAGTGCTCATCCACTCACCCACTCATGTGGCCATCCGCCCATCCTGCCACCCACCTGCCCGGTACTCGTCTTTAAAGCGCCAAGGTCAGAATGCCTGGTTCTCACCCCAGTCCCAACACTGACTAGCCGTGTCACTCTGGGAAGTCACTTACCTTTCCCCATCTATAAAGACATTACCAACATCTGCTGCACACGATCCTGTGAGGATAAAGTGAGCACGGCAGATGCCAGGTCTGCTCGAGGGCCCAGCTCACGAGAGATCCTCAGCAGAGTCTGCTGGCTGGGGTTTGGGTGGTGTTTTTATGACAACAGGTACTTGCCACACTCCAGGGGCTGCTGAATGGGCCACAGCCTACAGGTTTTCTTTCTCCCTGCTACCCTGGAGACAGAGTCTTGGCTGCAAGAACTTTTAGACCCACAGAGAAATGTCCTTTGGAATGCCCTGATAAAAAGGTTAAAAGAAAAAAAAAATCACAAAGTTCTCAAGGCAGGCATCTAGGATCTCCCAACTTCAGGCCGAGCTGAGAAGTCGCCACACTGGATGGACGGACGTCAGCACCCCTTGTGGTGCTGATTTGGGGAGTGGGTGGCCAAATGCTAGCCCAGCCTTCAGGGACGGTTTATGGAAATGATGGGGTTCCGGGACCTTCCCCCTCCCAGGTGGGGAGGGGGGTGGGGGAGGCATCCACCACCTCCTCCCACGCGGCAGAGGTGTTGGGGAAGGGAAGAAGCTTGTTCGCCAGGTGGGAAATTGGATGTTGTTTTCTCGGCCAAGGCTGGAGGTCCTGGAAGAATGTTCCAGGACTTTGTGAGTGATGGATGCAGCTTGGGAAGTAAAGGGGTCCGTGGTTTGTCCTGAGCCAGCTTGTTCCAAAGGCTGTATCCTGAGTCTCAAAGGAAAGATGGAAAAGGGACAGGAACAGAGAGTGGGGGCCTCAGTCACCGGCCCATGTGGCCAGGAGGGGGCCCAGCCCAGCCGGGGTGGGGCCCCGCCAGTGGCCAGGCGCCTGGTCCTGAGGGTCCTGCCTCCCTAGCGGGCTGCTTCCCCCACCCCAGCATCCTCAAGGTGGGCCCGACATTCCCCAGGGCCCTCTCTGCCGCCTCCCTCCCTCCCACTCTTTGCTGCCCTGCTCCTTTGAGGCTGCTGGCGTCTGCGACTTCATCCTTCCCCACGATCACCCAGATCCCCTGAGCAAGCCAGCTCTTGCTCTCCTCTTCCTTCATTCCTGATTTTTCGGGTGCTGGCATCGGCTTTGATCCAGGAGTGGGGAAGTACGCGACTCACCTAAATGAAGCCGCTACAGATGCGTCTCGCTTTAAGCACGGACAGACCCAGGTGTTCAGCCAGTCCCAGGGCTCCATTACCGGTCCCCCGCTTCCTCTTCCTTGAGTCCTTGCTCCAGGGGACAGAAAGATGCCTCCGACACCCACAACTGCCCCTAAGCTGCCATCGCTCTCACAGCTCATTCATGTTCAAGAAGACCAGTTTATATTCCCCTAGTTTACGTGCATCGACTCTGATTGGTCCTATCTGGGTCACATGCCCAGATCTGAACCAATCACAGTGGTCGGAGGTTGGAATACCCTCCCCGGCCCTGTCCACATTATATGCCCATCATCCTTGATGAGAGTGAGCTCCGCCCAAGGCACAAGGGTCTCCAAAGACCAGCGGCTGGGTAAACAAGCATAGGGCCTCCTACTTGAACTCTGAATGGCTCTCAGAATTTCTTGAATTCCTCAATTCCAAGAACGTCCATCTTCATCGCTCAGCAGCCACCCACTCCCGAGGCTGCACCTGCAGTAAAGGTCCCGTCCCTCCACGCTGCTTCTCTTTGCCTCCTTCTAACCTTGCTCTTTATCCAATCGCCACACCTCTTGCCCCCCCCCCCCCCCCCAGCTCCAACTCACCAGCCTTCTTCCCTTCCTAGGCCTCCCGTGCAAACATTTCAGCCACTTTTCCAACACCTGCCTGCCCTCCCGCCCTCACAACCCTGGACCAGTCCCCAGGGGCGGTTTCTCTCTCTCTCTGCCGGAGGGGCCCAGCAGCCTGCTGGGGACGATCACACAGCTGTGCCAAGTGACCCCTAGTGCGTCCGCGGAGCCGGGGTCACTTGGATGAGGTTCCCGGGCCTCTGCTGTGCGCGGGAATCACCGAGGGATCCAATGGGAGGTGCAGATTCCCATTTGTGAGGCGTCACGGAGAAGCGCGGTTCAGCTCCCGCTGGAGGGAGGCTGACACTGCCGGTCCTCGGGCTGCGCCCTGAGCGGCGTGGCTTTTGGTCAGTTCCCTTAGCCTTCCTCAGGACATCCTCCAGCTACAAACCGCCTGGGGCGCCTTTACACAGGGTGATCAGGCCTCTTCTGTGGACTGGTGCTGTAACAGATCCGGGTTGGAGACCAAGAGGGTATCTAATTCTAACAAGTTCCGGGAGACTCTTTTCCTCTGGGATGATCCGGGGAAACCCTGCTCTCCAGCATCCTTTGGTTTGCGTGACTCAGTTTGGCACCCCGGGCAGGCGCTGTTGCCCACAAGCTCCGCCCACGCCTCCTCTCCCTAACCCTCAGCAGGTGCACCGCCTCCTGCGACCCAGACGGAACTCAAGTGGGTGGGCAGGAACGAGTTCTCCTGTCTGTAAACTTTAGTTACCTTTGCCCTTGGCTTTGCTCATTCTCTCCCCCCCAAGCAGGTGCGACGCCGTTCCTCCCCTCCCTGTTCTAGCGCTGCCCCTCCACACGCGCTGGGTCTCCAGCCTCCCCCAGCTTCCTGGCCCCCTCTCTGGCCAGGGAAAGCTCTTCTGTCCCTGAAACCCCTCCATCCCCAGCTCCGTTCACCACTGAACTTCTTGTTGGTCGCATCCACCAATATCCTACAATGCCACAATTTAAAAACTAAACATATATATATGTATATATATATATATTTGACAGGCAGAGTGGACAGTGAGAGAGAGAGAGAGAGAGAGAAAGGTCTTCCTTTGCTGTTGGTTCACCCTCCGATGGCCACCGCGACCGGCACACCGCGCTGATCCGATGGCAGGAGCCAGGTACTTATCCTGGTCTCCCATGGGGTGCAGGGCCCAAGCACTTGGGCCATCCTCCACTGCACTCCCTGGACACAGCAGAGAGCTGGCCTGGAAGAGGGGCAACAGGGACAGAATCCGGCGCCCTGACCGGGACTAGAACCCGGTGTGCCGGTGCCGCAAGGCAGAGGATTAGCCTAGTGAGCCACAGCGCCAGCCAAAAAGTAAATATATTTTTTTAAAACTTAAAAAAAAAACCTTTCATTTTGAAATCATTTTAGACTTACAGACAAGGCAGGAGGGTGTGGAGAGCTGGTTTTTTTTGTTTGTTTGTTTTTGACAGGCAGAGTGGACAGTGAGAGAGAGAGACAGAGAGAAAGGTCTTCCTTTGCCGTTGGTTCACCCTCCAATGGCCGCCGCGACCAGCGCACCGCACTGATCCGATGGCAGGAGCCAGGTACTTATCCTGGTCTCCCATGGGGTGCAGGACCCAAGCACTTGGGCCATCCTCCACTGCACTCCCGGGCCACAGCAGAGAGCTGGACTGGAAGAGGAGCAACCGGGACAGAATCCAGCGCCCTGACCAGGACTAGAACCCGGTGTGCCAGTGCCGCAGGTGGAGGATTAGCCTAGTGAGCCACGGCACTGGTCTAGATCATAGTTTTTTTTAATTTTTATTTATTTTATTTTATTTGAGAGGGAGAGAGAGAGGGAGTGAAACAGAGACCTTCTGGCCACTGAGTCACTCCGCAAATGCCCAGAACAGCAGGGCTGGATCAGGCCAAAGTGGGAGCTCAGAGCTCAATCCTGGTCTCCCGCCTGACATGGGTGGCAGGAACCCAAGTACTTGAGCCATCATCTTCTGTTTGCCAAAGTGTGCATTACCCAGAGGCTGGAATCAGGAGTGGAGCGGGACTCAAACCCAGGCACTCTGATATGGGCGTGGATGTCGCCAGCAGTGTCTCACCTGCTGCATCAAATGTTTGCCTCTAGATCATAATTTTTATTTTATTAAAAATTTGTTTTGGGGGCCGGTGTTCTGGCATGGAGGGTTACGCTGCCATTGCCAAACCAGCATCCCATATGGGTACCATTTTGAGTCCTGGCTGCTCCACTTTCAATCCAACTTCCTGTTAATGTGTGGGAAAGCATAGGAAGATGGCCCAAGTGCTTGGGCCCCTGCACCCATGTGGGTGACCTGGAAGAAGCCCTTTGCTCCTGGCTTCAGCCTGGCACTGCCTCGGCTGTTGTAGCCATATGGGGAGTGAACCAGCAGATGAAAGACCTCTCTCTCTGTCTTCCCCCTGTTTCTCTGTAACTGCCTTACAAATAAATAAAAATGAATCTTTTAAAAAATGTGCTTTGAACTTTTGGACAGGTCCTAGACTCACGAGGGGCAGCATTCACAAGGTAGAGGATGTGTGGAAAAACTCTCCTCCCAACCTGTTTCCCACTTATACAATTTCTTCCTCTCCCAATCTACTGAGCAGATCAAGACGCGTTAAAGGCTGAAGGTAGCTGGCACCGTGGCTCACTTGGCTAATCCTCCACCTGCGGCGCCAGCACCCTGGGTTCTAGTCCCGGTCGGGGCACTGGTTCTGTTCCGGTTGCTCCTCTTCCAGTTCAGCCCAGGAAGGCAGTGGAAGATGGCCCAAGTGCTTGGGCCCTGCACCCATGGGAGACCAGGAGAAGCAACCTGGCTCCTGGCTTTGGATCAGTGCAGCGTGCCGGCCATAGCGGCCATTTGGGGGGTGAACCAACAGAAGGAAGACCTTTCTCTCTGTCTCTCTCGCTCACTGTCTAACTCTGCCTGTAAAAAAAAAAAAAAAAAGGCTGAAGGTAAGTTCTGGAATGAATAAGCCATTATTTTTCTCAGCCAACCCTTCGTTGCTGAATACCTGGGTTTTTCTACTGACCGAAAAATTCCAGACCTCCCCTTTGGCTCAGCTGTCCAACTATTTCCTTAGAATGAATCCCTAGTGGCTGGCTCCAAGAGTGTGTGCTTTAGGGAGCTTTTTGATTTAAAATGGCTTTCTACAAAGGTAACACACCACTTCCCTCTCCTGCCCCCCACCCCATCCCAGGCTATCAGACTGGACCAAGCAGAGGGGCCCCGGTCTGATTGTTTATCTGCATTTCTTTTCTAAGTGGAGAGCTTAGGTCGTGTTTATTTAGCACCTATTACAAACACATTCTTGGGAAAACAACCTTAGCCAGCTGCCTCCACCTCTTCACTCCCCAGGGGACTCCTCAGCTCCTTCCAGTCCGTAGCCCCTCACCCCTCTGCTGCCATGACAAGGCTGCCACAGAGGCGTCCAATCGAATGGGCCCATCGCCTCCTCCCCCTGTTGACTCTCCCTGTCACTGGACATTGCAGAGCAGGCCAAGCCTCCCGTCACTGAACAGGATGCACCAGGCCATCCTTTAAAAAAAAATTTATGGTTGTCAGACTGAGCCTGTGTTTGTTTAATCTGCTTTCTTTATAGAATTTACAATTTTATGTAACCCATCCAAGCTTTGACAAATGCATATAGTCACGAAGCCACATCAGGATGGACAATGTTCCCACCATCCCCGAAGTTTCCATCAGAAACCTCTTTGCTGTCAATACCTCCATGTTCTCAATCCCTGCCAACCATGAATCTGCTTCTTATCACAATAGCTTTGCCTTTTCTAAAAGTTAATTTTTTTTTTGGCCGGCGCCGCGGCTCACTAGGCTAATCCTCCACCTTGCGGCGCCGGCACACCGGGTTCTAGTGCCGGTCAGGGCGCCGGATTCTGTCCCGGTTGCCCCTCTTCCAGGCCAGCCCTCTGCTGTGGCCAGGGAGTGCAGTGGAGGATGGCCCAGGTGCTTGGGCCCTGCACCCCATGGGAGACCAGGATAAGTACCTGGCTCCTGCCATCGGATCAGTGCGGTGTGCTGGCCGCAGCGCGCCAGCAGCGGCGGCCATTGGAGGGTGAACCAATGGCAAAAAATGAAGACCTTTCTCTCTCTCTCTCTCTCACTATCCACTCTGCCTGTCAAAAATAAATTAATTTTTTTAGAATGTATTTGAAATTCAGAGGGAGGGGGAGGAGGAGGAGAGAGCTTCCATCCATTGGTTCACTGGGGCTGGGTCAGGCTGAAGCCAAGAGCCAGGCGCTCAATCCTGGTCTCCCAAGTAGGTAGCGAGGACTTTGGTACTTGAGCCATCACCTGCTGCCTTCCAGGCTGGACATTAACAGGAAACTGGACTCAGGAGTGGAGCTGGGACTCAAACCCAGGCACTCTACTATGGAATGTAGCCAATGCCACCAGCGTCTTAGCTACTGTAGCAAATACCCGCCCCTACACACTTTGTATACATAGGATCATGCAGGTTCCCTGGTTTTTGTTTGTGTCTGGATTCTTCCATGTGGCGTAGTGCTTTGAAGATTCATCAACCTTGCTCAGAGTGTCAGTAGTTCATTTGTTTTTATTCCATTCTTTTTTTTTTTTTAATCTTTTTTTTTTTTTGACAGGCAGAGTGGACAGTGAGAGAGAGAGAGAGAGAGAGAGAGAGAGAGAGAGAAAGGTCTTCCTTTGCTGTTGGTTCACCCTCCAATGGCCACTGCGACCGGCGCGCTGCGGCCGGCTCACCGCGCTGATCCGATGGCAGGAGCCAGGTACTTATCCTGGTCTCCCATGGGGTGCAGGGCCCAAGCGCTTGGGCCATCCTCCACTGCACTCCCTGGCCACAGCAGAGAGCTGGCCTGGAAGAGGGGCAACCGGGATAGAATCCGGCGCCCCGACCGGGACTAGAACCCGGTGTGCCGGCGCCGCAAGGCGGAGGATTAGCCTAGTGAGCCGCGACGCCGGCCTTTATTCCATTCTATGGGTGCACCATTTGTTTGCCCATTCCCAGCTTTTTTTTTTCCTTTATGAAAGTCAAATATTTTAATAAGCCAAAACTCATATTTATATAGAACATTAAGTCTCAACAAGTCAACAAAATATTCCAAAAACTTCATTTATAGCAAAAAAAAAAAAAAAAACTGCTGGAAAATTAATTCTACCATAAAGAAACATATCCAAAGAGGTAGGTGCCCGGGCACTGTTCGGCTTACAGAATGGCACAGGCTGATTATCTGAAAACGCTGACATGGGACAGCTTTTGGCTTGTGTGCAGTTGGGGGCTGTTTTGAACACAACTGTTCAGAACATTCACTCCCAAGTCTGTATGTGAGCCTAAGTGCTCCTTTCTCTTGGGTGGACCCTTAGGAGTGGGATTGCTGGGTCGCCTTGGAGGTGCACGTCTAGCTGTCTAAGAAACTGCCAGTGTGTTTCCAAAGTGGCTGTGACCTTCCGCCTTCCGCCAACCCCCGGCGAGGGCTCCCGAGGTGCCGCAGCAGCCCCAGCTTTGTGCCTTCCTCGCAGTTTGGCTGTGAATCTGAAACTGCACTAAAAAAAAAAAAAGTAAAGCCTTTAGGAACCTGATGCCTCTTCATTGTTTTGTGCACTTCTTTGTCGGGAGGGAGTGAGGCTGAGTCTGTCCCGTGTGTTTAAGCGTCAAAGGCATTTCTTTTCAGGTGAATGCAAATTCTCCCGCAGAAGCCTCGGGGTAGCACATCCGGGCCCTGGTTTTGCTCTGTACTTTGGTTTTCTCCCCTTCCCTCTCTTCTTTGCTGGCCCCCCTGCCTCTGGTTTCTCTCCCCAAACACCAGTTCTCTGTGGTTTTCTCCTTGCTCCACTTCTCACTCTACTTTTTTTTTTTAATTAAAAATATTACTAATTTTCATTTGACTTGGAAGGCAGGGAAACACAGAGAGATTTTCCCATCTGTTGGATCACTTCCTAAAGGCTTGCAGCTGGTCCGAACAGAAGGCAGCACCTGGTAACTCGATCTGAGCCTCCCAAATGGGCGACACAAACTCAAATGCTCAGTCCATCACCTGCGGCCTCCTAGTGTACACAGTAGCAGGAAGCTGGAATCGGGCAGAGCTGCGACTCCAACCCAGGCACTCCTATATGGGACACAGAGTTACAGACAGAGAGAGACAGAGTGAGAGAGAGCTTCCCTCTGCTGGTTCACTCCCCAATGGCTGGGCCAATCTGAAACAGGGAGCCAGGAGCTTCTGCTGGGTCTCCCATGCGAGTGCAGGGGCCCTAGTACTTGGGCCATCTTCTACTGCTTTCCCAGGCTATAGCAGAGAGCTGGATTGAAAGAGGAGCAGCCAGAATATGAATGGGCACTCATATGGGATGTAGGCGCTGCAGGTGGAGACTTAGCCCACTAAGCCACAGTGCCGCACCCCCCAAGTGGTGTTTTAACCGCTGCGTTAAATGCCCACCCCAGCTAGTGAGAGTCTTCACCTTCTCACACGAGTGAGGGCAACATCAGTTCTCACCTGTAGATGCAGCACCCTGGGGAAGACCCAGATGATTCGAGCTACAACGCGGCTGCAGACTGTGGGCCACCGTGCTACACACAGGAGCTCATTTAACCCACACATGGTCCTACAAGGGAGGCACCAGCTTTAGTTCCGTTTTACAGCTCTGAGATCTTAATAAGGTCCCTGAGTCTCCCACGCCAACTGGAGAGTTCATAGGCTTAAACACACCAGCCTCGTGGCTCATCAGGGCCAAACCCTCACCAGGGGCAGGCGTTTGGCTCAGCGGCTGGTTACGCTGCCCCCTGGAGAAGCCCACATCCCACATCAGAGCGCCTGGGTTCGAATCCCGGCTCCCCTTCCAATCCAGCTTCCTGCTCAAGTGCACCCTGGGAGGTGGTACGTGATGGCCCAAGTACTTGAGTCTCCACCATCCTCATGGGAGACCCAAAACTGAGTTCCTGGCTCCTGGTTTTGGCCCAACTCAGCCCTGGCTATTGTGGGCAATAGTGGGAATGGGTGATGGATCTATCTTTCAAATAAAATGAAAATAAATAAAAAGTTAAAAATCCACCCAAGGAGAAATCAGCCAAAGTTAGGCTGCTCCCCTTGGGCTAGCTGAGAAGTTGTAGCACAGCCTCCGGGGGTCTGCTCAGGTCCCGGTCCTCATTCACTCCTTGCTGAGCCCGGCAGAGTTGGAAATCTTCTCCTTGCCCGTTAATATCTTTGAATGAACGGATGACCACTGCTTGTATCGTGTCCACGGGGAAGGCGGGTCAGGGACAGCAGAATGAATACAACAGCCTCTCAGTGCACAGAACGGGCTGTCTTCCCGGGGGGAGGGGGACTTCCTGGAACGCTTCCTGGAGGAGGAGTGGTCGTTTGAAGCTGAAGCCTGAGGCGAGAACTGACCAACCAATGAAGGAAGACGAACCGAGGTTTATCAAAAGGGGAAACTCCACCGCACACCCGGAAAATGGGGAAAGTACTGTTTATAGCAGCCCAGAAACACGAAGGCGCTTCCGCAAGACACACCAAGGTCCGACTCGATTGAGGGTCAGATGCTGCATTCAGCGAAGAGGAAGCCCCCCCCCCCCCGTTCAAGAGGAAGTGGGAGGGGCCAAGATCGCCCTGGACCCCATCCGGCTCCGAGGGGCACCAGCGGGCCGTGGGCGCGGTTCATGGGGAGGCGGAGCTTGAACCTGCAAACCCAGTGCTGTTGGAGGAGGAGCCCCCACATGGCCAGCAAGGCCTGGGAAGGAAGGTGCCGTGGCCCCCACTTGAATCTCACCGCTGCCACAGACGTGGGGACAATAAATAAGCGCGCACGTGATCCCAAGGAGAACGGCTCTCCCTTGTCTGCCCGGGGACGGAAGCGCCATCACGCTCCACACGCGTCACCGACTCTTTCGCAGGGAAAAAGTACAATAAATATAAACTTTTCCCTCCTCTCTTTGTCTAAGCCAAAATATTTAATCAGCCCGTGGAGCCCATCTTAACGCCCAGTGTTGAACAAACAAAAGCCTCCGTCTGGGAAAGGGAGCAAACAGAGGCTCATGGCTGAACATGCACGAAGACCCGACAGGGTGAGTGGATGCTGATAGGAGGAATTAGAGCAAATGTCCCTGGATGCGTCGCCCTTTCTGCCCAGAGAGCAATGTTTAAGGGGGAAAAAAGACACATTTGTAATCTTGGCAACAGTGGAAGCCACCGAGTGTCTAAAGCAATTCTTGGCAAGAAGATAACCCTAGAATATAAAAGTATTCTGAAGTTAAAGTTTAGCATGTCTGAAAGAAAATGGAGGCAGTGAACAGAAGATGGTGTGTTCCAGAAAATCAAGCCAGTGAACCTAAACAAGTTCCAGGGGCAGGTGTCCGGCACAGCAGTGAAGTCGCCACTTGGGATGCCCACGTCCCCTGTCAGGGTGCCTGGTTCAAGTCCGGGCTCCGCTTCTCGTCCAGCTTCCTGCTAATGTGCACTCTGGGAGGCAGCAGGGGATGGCTCATGAACTTGAGTCCCTGCCACCCACATGGGAGACTCCTGGCTTCAGCCTGGCCCAGTGCTGGCTCTTGTAGGCATTTGGGGAGGAACCAGAGGATGGAACCTGCACTCACTCTCTCCACACCCCTGTCCCGCCCCTGTGTGTGTGTGTGTGTGTGTGTGTGTGTGTGTGGCTTTCAAATTAAAAAGCTGTAAAACTCAGAGGGAAAGGATGGGAGGGAGAGAAGCAGATTAGATAAGAGATTGGAGGGCAGAGTGTGCATATAATTGATTCCTCCAAGACCAGCACGCGCGCACAGAGCTCTGTTTGAAGGCATGGATTCACGTGGTTGTGGAGGCTGAGAAATCCCAGAATCTGCAGTCTGCCAGCCTGGAGACCCAGGAAAGCCAAGGCTGTGGCTGTGTTCCAGGGGCAGGCCCAGGGGCCAAGCGCCACTCCAATCTGAAGACCTGAGACCCGGAAGCACCATGTAAGTCCAAGTCCAAGGGCTGGAGAGGACCAAGGCCCGAGCCAGGCAGAGTCCAGATTCCCCTCCTGTGCTGTTTGGCTCTGTTCCAACCCCCGGCGGATCCAGTGATGCCCACCCACGTTGAGGTGCACCATCTCTTTCACTCTGCCCACCGACTCAGATGCCCAGCTCAGCAGGAAACACTCTCACAAACACACCCAGAATAAAACCCCTAACCAAAGATCTGGGGACCCTGTGGTATAGATAACAAGTAGCCATCACACATGCTGGAGTGCGTGTGCCCTCGGGTCCTCTGGGCTACACAGATCGGCTGCAGCCATTGTGGAAGATCAAGGCATAGATACTCAAGGATACACGTATCAGGAGGCAAGAATTATTAAGGACCATCTTGGAGGCTACCTGCCATGAACCCAAACTTAGCCTTATCCCTGGCCCCAGTGCTCCAACTACTCTCCCAAACCTAAATCTAAATGGGAAATTGTGTGTGTGTGTGTGTGTGTGTGTTGAGGTGCCGGGGCCGTGCTGCTTGAAAAGAAGGTCAAGGCCACTCTTGGGCAGCCTTGAGTTCAGTGGAGGCCCTTGGCCTCAGCTCTACAGATGCCGGGGTCGCTGAAGATCTTGGAGCGTGGGAGGAATACGACCACACTGTTCTCAAAACCACAACCGAGCAGCAGGGTGACACAGAGCTCAGGAAGGGTGTGGCAGCAGAGGATGCCACAGGACACTACTGCAGTGATCCAAGCCAGAGTTCCAAGGGCCTGAGCTTGTTCTGTGCCAGCCGGAGAGACGAGGAGGCAGAGACACATCCAAGAGACGTTTCCAAGTGAGAGTCAAACAAAACCAAAGCCAAAACTGAAGCTAATTTCATTGCAAACCTCTCCCATACCCCAAGCCAAACCTCACCTTCAACCATCTCCTAAACTCCAGGACCAGCATCGTGATATTCTACTCATCAAGTGTTCTAGGGTGGCAATGACCAGAAACCCAATTCAAGCTTTCAGAAACTAAAAAGACATGTCTTGTTTTATGGAACTGGAAAGCCCAGAGAGAGATGAATCAGGGAAGCAGGTGTTTAGCTTAGTGGGTAAGGCACCTGCCGCCCATATCAGAGTACCTGGGTTCAATTCCTGGCTCTGGTTTCTGACTCAAGTTTCTTGCTAATGCAGACTCAGCAGGGGGTTGGGGATGGCTCCAGTAATTGGATTCCTGCCATCCAAGTGGGACAGCTGGACTGAGTTCCCTTGGTTTCAGCCTAGGTCCAGCTCTGGCCTTTGCAAGCATTTGAGGAGTGAACCAGCAGATAGGAGTCCCTCTCTCCCTCCCCCTCTCTTCCTCTTTCCCTCTCTCCCTCTCTCCCTCTCTCTCTCTCCCTCTCTCCCTCTCTCCCTCTGTCCCCCTCTCCCTCTCTCCCTCTCCCTCTCTCCCTCTCTCCCCCTCTACCTCTGTCCCCCCCCCCCCCCATGAATCAGTCTTCAGGGACGTCTTTGTCCCTTAGACACTCTCCTTAGGACTGTACCTCTCTCTCTTGGTCCTTCAGAAATCCGTCAATGCCGGTGGCCAAGATGTCCTCATGGGGCCCCAGACTCATATCTTGAAAGCTCAGTAACCTCAGAACAAGGAATCTTTAGCTCCCAGGTGCTGGGTCCACCCCCGAAGCAATCACCATAGCCAGGGTGGTAGAAGCTCTGATTGGCCAGATGTGTGTGTGTGTGTGTATGTGTGTGAGATTTTCTAAGTACATAAATGTCATCAAACCACACATACAGTAGCTTTGAAATACCCCTACAAATCTTTGGCAGTCTTTGCTTTGGAAAGTGGAAGGACTTCCTTTAAATGTGGACCCAACTTCCCGACTTATTTCCAAGGCAGAGTGGTGGTACGTGACTCCGAAGGCCAGGGCAGTAGACTTTGCCACTGCCACCTTGCACTCTCTTGGACTGCTTGCTCTGGGGGCAGCCAGCTGCCGTGCTGTGAGGATCCTTGAGGGAGCCACTCAGGCCTCCCACAGATCATCAGCACCAACTCCATAGCCGTCCAATGAAGCCCTCCTAGAAACAGCTGCTCTAGCGCAGTCAAGCCCTCAGACACCTGCAGGCCCTGCTGAACGCTCCACGGTGACTTCCTGAGAAGCCCCCACCAGGACCTCCCAGGGAAGGCACGCCCGAATACGTGACCCACACGACCTGTGAAGATGGCGAGGTTTTGTCAAAAGCCACTGAGCATGGGGGTACGGTGCTACGTGGCAGGCAGACCTGATACACGTCTCGCTCCACATCACGCCTCTCGCAGCCTCGTGTCTCTCACCTCTCTCATCTGGGTGACGTGCAGATCGGGTGGCTGACCTTGTCACAGCCAGCTTCCTCACTGTAGACATCCAAGTTATTTCCAGTTTTGTTTTGCGTTTGCCACCATGATCCAGGTCACAAGGAACACGCTTGCCCGTGCTTCCTGGAGCAGGTGCGTAAGAGTTTTTCGGTAATTATTCCTCCCGGGGCTGGCCTGGGCACCAAGCTTATCAGATCATGCTGGGGGGGGAGGGGGGGGCCCTCATCTCCCCAGGGACTTGCCACAGTCCTCTAGCCAGCCCCCGGGGCAGGTGTGGTTCTCTGTCACCAGCCAAATGGAAAAACCTAGAAATACCTCCTTCAGCCAGTCGTTTCCAGGCTGCAGTCCGGGACTTACCCAGTTCCAGGACTGGGCCAGCTCCGTGTCCTCCTTCGCCCTCAGGACATGTGACAGCCAACGCCAAGGGCCAGCGGCCAGCAGGGACCTTAGCCAGGGTACGGAGGCTTCCACGAAGAGCACCCAAGACTTCTGCCCCGTGGAAGGTAGCCCAGTGGGACAAGGGGGAGCAGGAGAGGAGGAGACGCCAGAGAGCTTTCCGGTCCCAGCTTCTAGCACCCGGCTGCACCCAAAGGAGGACCTGGCCAGTGGGAACACAGCCTTGGGGTTCTGGAGGAGCTGGGCTGACCCCGCTGGCCAGGGCCCCAGACACTCAGAAACGCTCGGGTCCCGTCCACCAGCTTGAGAGACCCAGCCTCGTGTCTGTGCTGGGTCTCTGCTCTGTTTAACAGAGGTCACACACTTGCAAAGCACCCTCACAGATTGTGGTAACCACATGTCATTGTATGCTTATTATTGTAGGTTTGAAAATACCTACTAGGGCAGACCTTGGGCATAGTGGTTAAGATCCCCCTTGGGGTCCCCATGTCCCATATCAGAAGGCCTGGTGAGTCGTGGCTGCATTCCCTAATCCACCATCCAGCTAATGCACACTCTGGGTGGCAGCAGGTGACAGCCCAAGTGACTGAGTCCTTGGCACTCCCTAGGGAGAGTCACAGAGTGTTCCCAATTCCTGGCTTTGCAGGCATTTGAAGAGAGAACAAGTGAATGGAAGATTCTCTCTCTCTCTCTCTGCATTTCAAATAAATATAATAAGCAAACTTTACACATTTAAAGAACTAAAGAGAATGAGGGATGAACTTCATAAGGACAGCAGCCAAAAAATAAGGCGCAATTGTTAGAAACACTGAAAGAAACATCCTCTAGATAGCGACTCGGCCGCATTCCACTGCCGTATCTGCCAAGCAAAACAGACGATATTGTTTGTACACAAAGAGCTCTTACAGATCAGCGGGAAAAGGATATACAAGTGAAGATTAAAAACCGTCAAAGATACGGCCAATTTCAGAAGAGATAAAAAGGACTAAAAGAGTAGACCACTGATGCTCCACCTTCCTGAGGATGAAGTGAAAACACACAACAATGGTTTCGTTGAATTTCTCATGCTGCATTGGCAAAGAATCAAGTTTGGTAACCCTCAGTGTCTGGGAGGACAAGTGCACTGCTGGTGGTTCTATCGCTGGGCACAGCGTCTGTGGAAGCTTCCACATTCTCTGTTCAAATGCTCAGGAGGAGGGGGATTATCTCACACGGCAGTTAGGGAGCTGGCTAAGGTGGCCACCTCTCTCTCTCTCTTTCTCTCTCTCTCTCTCTCTCTCTTTAAGATGTATTTATCTGACAGGCAGAGTTACAGAGAGGCTGAGGCAAAGAGAGAGAGGGAGAGGTCTTCCATCCGCTAGTTCACTCCCTAGATGGCCGCAATGGCTAGAGCTGAGCCAATCCAAAGGCAGGATTGCCAGGAGCTTCTTCTGGGTCTCCCACATGGGTGCAGGGGCCCAAGCACTTGCACCATCTTCTACTGCTTTTCCAGGCCACAGCAGAGAGCTGGATCAGAAGTGGAGCGGCTGGGACTTGAACTGGTGCCCATATGGGATGCCGGCACTGCAGGCAGTAGCTTTTTCCACTACGCCACAGTGCCAGCCCCAAGGCAGCCACCTCTCTTACTGGGGTACCCGGGAACCACAAGTCCAAACCCAAACCCAGAACTTTCTACTTTCCAACAGGTTTTCTCAGGGTAAGAGCCAGCCTAACCTTCTTTTAAAAAATATTTCCAGTCTTGTCTCCTGAATGGACAGCATTTCTATTCCTACAGTGCATGGTTCTCCCCATGTTTGAAGGTTACAAGGAGAATGCTTTGCCTTTTGAGCAGAAAAACACAGACACACGTGATTAAATGATGGAAGGAAAAAAAATCTATCCAGGAGTGTCAGGTGGATCCAGCGAACAAATACACTGAAGATCCCCGTGTCCAGAACAGGCGGTTCCTTTAGGGAACACCCTCCCTGGAGTACATCTTGTTCTTTCCTGGGTATGCCACATGTTTCAGGCCCTCAATAAATGTTTGTTGAATGAATAAATTAATGTCGACCCCCTCCCCCACCCGCCCCCGTCACCTCATGAGATAAAGTCCAAACTCCTTTGAATGGATTCCAAGTGTGCACGTCCTGGCCTTGAACTCTCATGCTGTCACTCGAGGATCTCTCCCTGCGCCGTCTCGTCCTCCCTTCAAACCCCAGATCAAGTGTCCTTTCCCTTGCAGGACATGGCCCCTGTGCCTACCAATCCCGCCTTCGTTGGCTCGCACACCCGCTGGCTGCTCATCTCAATTCATTTCCCAGGTGTCAGTCTTGTCTCCTTACGGAGCTAAGTCCCCGAGACAGGAGGTACTAAAACACAGTTAGACAGGAGGAACTTGTTGAGATTTCTCTAACACAGTAAGGTCACCCCAGTCCACGACGGTTGGTGATGCATTCCAGAATCACTTCCAGCACAGAGTAGGAAAGATGAATGTCCAGGGAGAGGAAAATGCTGATCACCCTGCTTGGATCATGACACACTCGATCCGAATATTGCGCCACGCCCCATAGATACGTGCAGGTATTGTGCGGCAATAAAGAAGAAGCAGCTGCATTCCAACAAATAGTCCTGTCCTGCTCTCTCCCTCCCATGCAGCTTGTGATCAATACATGGGCAGTTAATATCTCAGCTCATTATTCATTGCCTTCTCTCTTTTTTTAAGATTTATTTATTTTATCTGAAAGGCAGAATTATAGAGAGGCAGAGGCAGAGAGAGAGAGAGAGAGAGAGAGAGAGAGAGAGAGAGGTCCTCCATCATCTGGGATGGCTGCAACGGCCAGAGATGCGCCAACCCAAAGCCGGGAGCCAGGAGCTTCCTCTGGGTCTCCCACGAGGGTGCAGGGGCCCAAGCACTTGGGCCATCTTTCACTGTCTTCCCAGGCCACAGCAGAGAGCTGGATTGGAAGTGGAGCAGCCGGGACTCGAACCAGCGCCCATATGGGAGGCCGGCACCGCAGGCAGAGGCTTTTACCCACTATGCCACAGCAGCGGTCCCTTTTGCGTTCTCTTGATTGTATCAACTCTGTTTTAGGCTGGGCTGCCCAGAAGCAGATCTGAGGGATCTGAGATGGAGGACTTTCATGCAAGTGATTTCTTAGGAAGTGTCCCCCTGGGGAAAACCAGTGCGAGAGCTGGCAGGCAGGACAGGGAAGGGAAGGGGAGGGGGTCAAGCCAGGGTGCGTCAACCAGGCGTCAATCAAAAGTCAGGGACTGTGGCTCGACCCTGCAGGGGAGCTCTGCACCCAGCGTGGGTCTGGCCCTGCAGCTGGCTCACTCAGGCAGAGCTGCAGGAGTATTCACACCCCAGCACTCAGTTCTTTAAGGGCTGTCCCTGGGGGCATAGACATGTTTAAGTGGTTTTGGTTTTCTGGGACATGCGGGGAAAAGCCAGTTCTAGCAGCCTGGGGACAGCCCTTCAACCAGGAGGCAAAGGTAGTGGCTGGGGGATGGGAAACACATGGGACTGACCCAACAGTAAAAGAAAGAGTAAAACACTCAGAGGCCGTGGGAGAGCTGCACGGGTTCTGCGAGCAGACATTGCCCGAGTGTCCGTGCCCTTATAGACACCCCATGGACACTGCTGAAGGGGGGCTTCGTCCTGTGGGGTCCGTTCCTGCCGTGTTGAAGGGGGAGACATTGCACCTGTTAAAGTATGCCCAGGACGAGACGTGCAGGGAGGGGAGGGACCCACGGTCCCCAAGTGATTCTGGGGCCTGACTTGGAATCCACGCGGGTGAGGGAGCGGGAGAGGGTAGTCCCGGTGAGCAGAACAGCACGTACAGAGGCAGAGAAGCGAAAGTCCACGTTTGTTTGGAAAGGGGGAGTAGTTTGCTGCGGCTGGAACACAGGGTGTGGGCGAGAGGAAGCGAGCTAAAAGCTGAGGCTGTAAAGAGAGGCTGGGATGAGGTGGGGAAGAGCCTGTCACGCCCTCCTTAGGAGACAGTAAAATTTTAAGACAGTCTGGCCATGACTACAGAGGTATTTCAGGAAGGGGACAGCCATATAAACCGTGCTCTGAGTCAGCAAGTGTTCTGTCGGTGTAGCATCCAACCTGGAGTAGTTCCGTTTCTGCAGCCGTGATGACAGGTTCAAGAAGGGGCTCAGGGCCTGCTAGCCAAGGCAAAGTCTAATCTGGGGCTTTCTTTGGAGCTGTGTGGCTCGAGCTGGGTCTCAAATGCGAGGAGTGGGGAAGCCTGCAGCAGCCAGAGGCCAGCCCCGAGGAAAGAGCCAGGAGATGGAGACAGAGGCCATCGGCTCTGCCTGTGCATAGGCATACGAATGCCAATTGATTAATAAACTCCTTTTTTTTCTGGCTTAAGTCCCTTTGAACTGGAAGTTTGCCTCATTAAGTGAATGAGTTCCCACTGACACAGAAGTACATTTCCAAAGCAAAATATGAACCAACCAAAACCCCTTCTTCCATGGGCTGGGAGAGAAGGGGACGTTTGGCACGGTGGTTAGCACACTGGTTGGGACGCCAGCAGGGGTGAGGGGTAGGGTGCCTAGCTCACGTATCGCAGTGCCTGGGTTACAGTCCCAGATCCATTCCTGATTCCAGCCTCCTGTTAACGCGCACCCTGAGGCAGCAGAGATGGCCAAGTGGCTGGGCTCTGGCCAGCCACACGGGAGACTGGGACTGAGTTCCTGGCTCCCGGCTTCAGCCTGGCCCAGCCCTGACCATGGCGGGTATTTGGAGAGTGAACGAATGGATGAGAGCGCTGTTTGCTATGTTTCTCTCTGTCTTGTTGTGTCTCTCTTCCTCTCAAATAACAAACAAGAACATCTATCTACACAACAAAAAGAGCTTCATAATAAAGAAAAATCTACATCAGTGCTAAACTTGAGAAAGACCTGAACAGCACGGAGCAGGCAGTTGGTACGGTGGATAAGACATCTGCATCCCATACCAGACTGCCTGGCTCCGAGTTCTGATCCAGCTTCCTGCTGACGTACAATCTGGGAGGCAGCGGGTGATGGTTCAAGTACTTGAGTCCCAGTCATCTACATGGGAGAACCAGACCCAGTTATGGGCTCCTGGCTTCAGCCTGGCCCGGCCCTAGTTGTTATGGGCATTTGGGGAACAAACCAGCGAATGGCAGATCTGTCTGCCTCTGCCTGTATCTCCCTGTTTCTTTTCCTTGCAGATAAATAAAAATAAACAATACCAATGCTTTAAAAAAATACCTCAGTGTCATAAAACAAAATTCTGAAAAACATTGCCCAGTTTGGGCCATGTTGAAAAAATATATCCACAGATCACATATGTCCATTCTTGAGCCCATAGGATCTGAAATAATCCCCCAGAGGACTGCACTTGCTGGGGTGGGGGCTGGGACCACAGCCAGGCTGGGGGAAGGAAAGGAAAGAATCCGCCTGATGTCTGCTCCCCATGAGGTCCATCGGTGACGTCTGCATTAGAGGAAGTACCAGAAGAACCATACCCGGTCCCTGTCTCCCTCCCGGAGGGCACATTCGGTCACAGCCGGAGGACCCTGGCTGCCCCACCAGTAAGTGTGACACAGCTGGGTTTTCTGCTCAGGAGACTTTGCCATCCAAGTGCCCATGGGGCCATCAGCTGCGTCAGAGAAAGCTGCCAAGGTGGTACCCAGAGGAAAATGCCTAGCCTTGAAAGCTTGTGTTACTAAGCAAGCAATTCAAATACAAATGGGCTATGCGTTCAAGTCAGGAAGTCAGGAAAAGCAAAAAACATCAGTCAGCAGGAAGCAGGAGAGAAAATGTGCAAAATTAGAAACAGAAGTTGGAGAAAGGAAAGGAAAACATGGCAGGATTAATCAATAAAACCAAACACTGTCTATTGGACAGGACTCACTAATAAAACCGTGTGTGTGAACACAAACATCCTCTGTCCAGCCCACATGTTAAACCCTGTGTTTGTGTATTTTCCATCTGGTTTCATCCTCTCCTCAGTAAAAACATTGTAGAAATCTGATGGTTAACATCATTAGAGCCAATCTAATGGTGAGAGCAGGTGAGGAAGATGGTGATGAGCCCATGGGACGAGAGGGAGGGCGGAGCTTGGGGGAGCCCGGGGGGAGGGGTTTGCCGAGGGGCATCCCTTCAGGGAGTGCTGCATTCAGATCCAAAGGACTTAGTTTCAGGATTGAAACCCCTTTCCTACCTCTTCTGGGTATTTCATGAGATGGGGGAAGAGTAGCCTCGTGTTCCCAAATTACTACGGCAGCCATGAGTGTGAAGCTGCTCCAAGACCAGCCAGGTGAGGCTCCTGGATGTAAGTGGCCACTCAGAAAGCTGCAAAGAAAATATAAGCACAGAATTTAGAAAGAAAAAGGTGGTGTGAGCAGTGATATGGAGGAAATTAACACTTTCTAAAAAAATTACTGATTTTATGTCACTAATTTGAAGTCTAGATGAAAAGGATCAAAATCAAGTACTTGAGCCATCACCTATTGCCTTCAAAGATGCATACATTAGCAGAAGGCTGGAATCAGAAATGGAGCTGAGGGGCCGGCGCCGTGGCCAAGCCAGTAAAGCCCTAGCCTGCAGCGCCGGCATCCTATGTGGGTGCCAGTATAAGTCCCAGCTGCTCCACTTCCGATCCAGCTCTCTGCTCTGGCCTGGGAAAGCAGTAGAAGATGGCCCAAGTCCTTGGGCCCCTGCACCCATGTGAGAGACCTGGAGGAAGCTCCTGGCTCCTGGCTTCGGATTGGCGCAGCTCTGGATACTGTGGCCATCTGGGGAGTGAACCAGCAGATGGAAGACTTCTCTTTCTCTGCCTCTACCTCTCTGTAACTCTGCCTCTCAAATAAATAAATAAATCTTAAAAAAAAAAAAAAAGGAAGGAAGGAAGGAAAGAGAGTTGAGACTCAAACCCAGGCACTCTGATATGGGATGCGAGTTTCCCAGTGGTGTCTTAACCACTGTACAAAACACACACCCCAGAGTCATCATTCTAAGGTTCTGGATGTCAGAAGTCTAAAATGGATCTGCCCGGGTCAAGCTCAAGATGCCAACAGGGCTGCGTTTCTTCTGGAGTCCCTGCAGGGGGAATGAGTTTCCTGCCTTCTCGGCTGCTGGGGGCCACCTGCACTCTTTGGTTCATGGCTCCAGTTCCAGCTTCAAAACCAGAAAAGCCTGGGTGAGTTGTTTCTTCTTCAAATGCATATTTATTTATTGGAGAGGCAAAGTGAGAGAGAGAGAGAGAGAGAGGGAGAGAAAGAGAGAGGGAGGGAGGGAGAGATGTTTCAAGTGCTGGTTCACTCCCAAATGGCCGCAGTGGCCAGGACCGAGCCTGCCTAAGCCAGGAGCCTAGAACTGCATCCATGTCTCCCACATGGGTGGCAGGGCCCCAAGCACTAGGACCATTTTCCGATGCTTTCCCAGGCAACGTTAGCAGGGAGCTGGATCCGAACTGGAGCAGTTAGGACTCTAGACGGCACCCATATGAGATGCTGGCATCGTGGGCGGCAGCTTAAGCAGCTATGCCACAATGCTGGCCCCTGAGTGAGTTTTTCTAATGACTCCATCCATCTGGTTCTGACTCTTATACCTGTCTCTCACCCATTTAAGGACCCTTGTGATTATACAGAGCCAACCCAGACCATCTGGGATAATCGCCCATCTCAAGGTCAACTGATTAGCAACCTTAATCCCCTGTAGCTGTGCAATGTAACACATTCACAAATCCCAGGAATCAGGCCATTGCACCATTATTTTGCCTACTACACAGACCGATCATTGTACAGTATGGGAGGATACCCTCCAAGGACATGATCACCAGGAGGTGTGGGTCATTAGGATTCTTCACAAGTCCCTTTGGGTTTCTAGCTTGAGACTTTGGTTGAGTGTATCATCCCTTATGAGCTCAGAGATGCCAATGAACACTAAAGCTCCATTTTGGCTTTCTTGTCATTTGAATGGTCTGTTCACAGTCTTCCGTCCCCATATTCTCAATTACCCCCTGGGCCAAGTGCATGGTGCTGGGGAAAGATTTGAAGAAACTTTGGTTTCTTTCTTTTTCTTTTCTTTTTTTTTTTTTTTTTTTTTTTTTTTTTTTTTTTTTGACAGGCAGAGTTAGACAGTGAGAGAGAGAGAGAGAGAGAGACAAAGAGAAAGGTCTTCCTTTTCTGTTGGTTTACCCCCCAATGGCTGCTACGGCCGGCATGCTGCGCCAATCCAAAGCCAGGAGCCAGGTGCTTCTCCTGGCCTCCCATGCGGGTGCGGGGCCCAGGGACCTGCGCATCCTCCACTGCACTCCCTGGGCCACAGCAGAGAGCTGGACTGGAAGAGGAGAAACTGGGACAGAATCCGGCGCCCTGACCGGGACTAGAACCCAGGTTGCCGGCGCCTTAGGTGGAGGATTAGCCAAGTGAGCCGCGGCGCCGGCCAAAACTCTGGTTTCTTGAAGTTATCGGTCCTTTCTCGTTACCCCTGGCTTCTTAAAACCGAGGACAACTAGAAAAGTCCTCATGTGACATTGCTGTTCCCGTCCTCTCCAGAGAATGCAGGGGTAAATCCATCCTTTGTTTTGCACAGTGGACAAAACAGATGGTGACACAAAAAGCAGGTGGGAATGTAAGGGATACCTGATGTTTGGGACAACTACGCTGTGACGGTAAAGGGCGTGTGTTTCAAGGTCGCAGGCTCTGGGTGTCTGATTTCTCAGCCCTCCTGCTCTTGTTATGACGCATGCCCTGCTGCAGGGACCGGGAACATGCTTCCCACGATTGTCCCATTTACACCGCGTCTTCCAGCTGTGTTTTCAGCAGAAGGTTTCTGATTATGCAATAGTTATCTTGGGATGTGGAAACAGGTCAGACAGGAAGCAAGGTCAACTCAAGGTCATTTTTATGAGAAAATTGTTGTGGGCAACTTTCTGCTTGGTCCACGCTGGGGCACCAGCTATTCAAAGACCAGGTTCTTAAAATAAGCATAAGGATTCCTGGAATGGGACTGACTTTGACATATTCCTTTACTCCACGGCTAATATTCCTGATCAGTGACCGAGATCTCTTGCTTGAGTCCCTTGAAACTCCCAAGAGTCTGTCTTGTCTCCACTCCCCTGGGGACCACCTTCCCCACCTGCAATCTGTAACATCCCACAGCTAGTGGCCTCACATCCTCTCTGCCCCTTTCCAGTGTGTTTATCGTATCTCAGTCTACAGATCTTTTAAAAACACAAACCTGGACATTACTTTCCCCTTCCCCTCCCCACACAAGTGGCCCTCTGTATCCAGGGCTTTTTCATTCACAGATTTAATCAACCTCGGGCTGAAAATAATTGGGGGAAAAATACCACCTGTGCTAAACATGAACAGACTTTTTTTTTCCTTTTCATTATTCCTTAAACAACACAGTAAACAACTATTTACATAGCATTCACATTGCATGGGGTATTGTAAGTAATGTGGAAATAATTTAAAATATACAAAAGGATGGGCATAGTTTAATATAAAAATACTATGGGGGCCAGTGCTGTGGCATAGTGGGTGAAACCACTGCCTGCAGTGCCAGCATCCCATACGGCACTGGTTCGAGTCCCGGCTGCTCCACTTCTGATCCAGCTCTCTGCTGTAGGCTGGGAAGGCAATAGAAGATGGCTCAAGTCCTTGGGCTCCTGCACCCGCGTGGGAGACCTGGAGGAAGCTCCTGTCTTCTGGCTTCAGATCGGCACAGCTCCGGCCGTTGTGGCTGGGAATGAACCAGCTGATGGAAGGCCTCTCGCTCTCTCTCTGCCTCTGCTTCTCTCTGGAACTCTGCCTTTCAAATAAATAAATAAATCTTTTTTAAAAATTTTAAAAGACTATCAGCTCTTGACTCCTGACTGAGTTTCCACCCTGCTAGCCACCCCACAAATTTGAAACTTGCCAGTTCCCACAATTGCATGAGCATTCCTTAATATACATAAAAATATGTATGTATATCATCTATCATCTTTGTATGCATAAAATATATAAAGATGATATATAAAGAGATGCATAGTGTTCGCTTCGGCAGTACATGTACTAAGATTGGAACGATACAGAGAAGATTAGCATGGCCCCCGCACAAAGATGACATGCAAATTCGTGAAGAATTCCATAGTTTAAAAAAAGAGATGCATAGAGGATATATATATATTTTTTTTTTTTGATAGGCAGAGTTAGACAGTGAGAGAGAGAGAGAGAGAAAGGTCTTCCTTCCATTGGTTCACCCCTGCAAATGGCCGCTACAGCCGGCGTGCTGCGCTGATCCAAAGCCAGGGGCCAGGTGCTTCCTCTTGGTCTCCCACGTGGGTGCAGGGCCCAAGGACCTGGGCCATCCTCCACTGCCTTCCTGGGCCACAGCAGAGAGCTGGACTCAAGAGGAGCAACTGGGACAGAACCAGTACCCCAGCCGGGACTAGAACCCGGGGTACCAGCGCCGCAGGCAGAGGATTAGCCTAGTGAGCCGCAGCGCCAGCCAAGGATATATATTTAAAGGTAGATAAGTGACATATGCAGTTATGTATTGCTTAACAATGGGGTACTTTTTTGACAAAAATATTTTTTGTTTGTTTATTTTGAAAGGCAGAGTGACAGAGAGAGAGAGAGAGACCCCAAATGCCTGCAACGCCCAAGTTCCAGGAGCCAGGAACTCTATGCTGGTCTCGCATATGGGTGGCAGGAACCCAAGGGCCTCCCAGGTGCATCAGTAGGAAGCTGGATTGGAAGTCAGCAGCCAGGAGTCGAGCAGGCACTCCAGTGTCGGATGTGGGTCTTGCAAGCAGCTGCTTAACCTGCTGTGCCACTGTGCCAGCCCCAACCACGGGATAGAGTCTGAGAAATGCATCAGCAGGCGATTTTGTCATTGTGCGAACACCACAGTGCGCACTGACACAGACAGAGGTGACTATGAGGTCACTAGGCCATATGATCTTAGACCATCAGCACATCTGTGGTCCACCAGCGATGGAAACGTTGTTAACACAGGACACAGCTGGGTACAAGATGAGAGAAGTTGAAAAAAAAAAATTCGTGGGGAAAATGGAAGCCAAAAATAAGTTTAATTTGGTTTAAGTTTTTAAAAGTCCAAGCACAGTTTTTCATAAAACATGCTTAAAGCATGCAAAAATCATGCCATTTTTCATAATGTATATTTTGCTGCAAGAACATTTTGAAATCCAGGCACTTCTTCAGTGCTCGGACACAGAGTGCACCTGCACTGGCTGCCTTCCATGCCCTCCCTCTCCTAGTCTCTCACCTCCCAAAGGAACCCCTTGCACTGGGATGCCCTCCCCAGAGTGTGCTTCCGAGAGAGCGCAGCCTAAGAACATCTTCAGGTTCTCAAAGGTGCCATGCATGGCGGCCAGCTCAGGACTGTTTGTGGGGGAATTCCAGTGAGTTCTAAGCTAGAGCTGCCTGGTGGCTAGCCTGGAGATGCATGAGGTAGTGGGGGTTTGGTTCTAGTTGTTGTGGGGCCGGGGAAACGTGAGGCGGCTCTGGAGTGTTCGTTTGCATGTCGCAGGCGACATGAGAGGGTCAGCCTCCAAGAGAGGGTCAGACAGGTGAAAGGCCACAACATCACAACACACAGAAAACAAAATACATAAATGATGCAAAGCGATAGTGATTGACTCTTACCAGGCACATCATAAATACGTGCCGAATGAATGCGTTTCCAGGGCAGCAAAGGACTGGTCCACGTATCTGCCTCCCAAGGGCAGCCCTCCTGTGGAGGCTGTTTATGACCTGCGTGGAGAAACAAAGCCAGAACTCAAGGTGCAGAAAAGACCTCAGGAGGCCAAGGAGAGAGAATTCACAGACCCCACTCGAGGAGTCCACGGTTTCAGAATGTTTTATTGCCACACGGGTGATATATTCAGATAATCCAAAGTCAGAAAATAAAAACTCTCTGTAAAATAAAACTGGCAAAATTGAAATTATGTCTCTAGGGGCCGGCACTGTGGCACAGCAGGTTAATGCCCTGGCCTGCAGTGCTGGCATCCTATATGGGCTCCGGTTCGAGACCCGGCTGCTCCACTTCCAATCCAGCTCTGCTCTGGCCTGGGAAAGCAGTAGAAGATGGCCCAATTCCTTGGGCCCCTGCACCCACATGGGAGACCTGGAAGAAACTCCTGGCTCCTGGCTCCTGGCTTTGGGTTGTGGCCATCTAGAGAGTGAACCAGCACTCTCTCTCTCTCTCTCTCTCTCTACTTCTCCTCTCTCTGTGTAACTCTGACTTTCAAATAAATAAATAAATCTTAAAAAATGATGTTTCTGGCCGGCGCCGCGGCTCACTAGGCTAATCCTCCGCCTAGCGGCGCCGGCACACGGGGTTCTAGTCCCGGTTGGGGCGCCGGATTCTGTCCCGGTTGCCCCTCTTCCAGGCCAGCTCTCTGCTGTGGCCAGGGAGTGCAGTGGAGGATGGCCCAAGTGCTTGGGCCCTGCACCCCATGGGAGACCAGGAAAAGCACCTGGCTCCTGGCTCCTGCCATCGGATCAGCACGGTGCGCCAGCCGCAGCGCACCGGCCGCAGCGCGCCAGCCGCGGCGGCCATTGGAGAGTGAACCAACGGCAAAGGAAGACCTTTCTCTCTGTCTCTCTCTCTCACTGTCCACTCTGCCTGTCAAAAAAATAAAAAATAAAAAATAAATGATGTTTCTAAGTTTATAGTATTATACTAGAGTATAAAATATTATCATTGGGAGTACTTAGGGGACATGTATATGAGGTCTCTCAGCGTTACCTTCGCAACTCTGTTTGAGTTTTAAAATGTTTCAAAATAAAAGGCAATAATACAAAATTGCTTGTAAGGGCTGCTGTGTGCAGTGGGTTAAGCCATCCCATATCAGAGCGCTCCTTTGCTTCCAAGCAAGCTTTTTGCTACTGTGCCTGTGAAGGCAACAGATGATGGCCCCAATATGAGGGCCCCTGCGGGAGACCTGGATGGAGTTCCTGGCTGCAGGCAGTGGCTTTGCGCGCTACTCCACAGTGCCGGTCCTGCATGCTGTTTTGAAATCCACTTTTTTCTCTAATGTAGCACAGTGATTCATTTTTATTTTATTTTATTTATTTTTTGACAGGCAGAGTGGACAGTGAGAGAGAGAGACAGAGAGAAAGGTCTTCCTTTGCCGTTGGTTCACCTCCCAATGGCCTCTGCGGCTGGTGCACCGCGCTGATCCGAAGCCAGGAGCCAGGTGCCTCTCCTGGTCTCCCATGGGGTGCAGGGCCCAAGCACTTGGGCCATCCTCCACTGCACTCCCAGGCCACAGGAGAGAGCTGGCCTGGAAGAGGGGCAACCGGGACAGAATCCGGCGCCCCTACTGGGACTAGAACCCGGTGTGCTGGCGCCGCAGGCAGAGGATTAGCCTATTGAGCTGTGGCAGCGGCCCATTTTTATTTTTAAGATGCATTTCTTTTGAAAGAGAGAGAATTTCCTACTTGGTAATTCACTTTCCTAATGGCCATAGTAGCCAGCTCTGGATAAGACTGAAGCCAGGAGTCAGGAACTCCATTCTGAAGTGTGTGTGTGTGTGTGTGTGTGTGTGTGTGTAAGAGAGAGAGAGAGAGAGAGAGAGATCTATTCCAGACTTGTATCTGAAGAACCTGAAAGTGGAAAATGTGAACAAGCATCAACCGAAACTCCCCAGTAGACATTTGTTCTCCGTAGTCAGAATAAAAAGGAGGTAGAAGCCTAGCAAGACAGCAAAGTGTCTTTTCGTGTCTTAGACAAACACTCCAGCTGAAGCTATGGAGCCACGCACAGCCACTGCAGCCAGGGCCAAGCAGGGAACGAAGACGCCCACCCTCACCAGATAGCAACAGGGAGATCCAGTGGGAAGTCAGGACTTCCAAGGCCACCCCCTGGTGGTGTTCCTGGGGACCATGAGCAGAGCTGTCCCACCACCCCACACCAGGAGCCCCCACCCACCACCAGGAGCCCCCTGCCCTCAGGGGCCAGTGGAGACAGAGCCAGACTTCCACCATCACGTGGCAATAACAGGAAGGCGCCCACCTTCTCCTGTTGGGTCGTTGTTAGAGGCCATCAGCTAAAACACAAGGTTTGAATAAGACGCAGGGGCTCTAACGTAACATAAGAAAATGTGCAGGGTTTTATTGAAAAGCATCCTGCCTTCCCCAAACCAGGAGGATCTCAGAGTGAGCGAAAAGAGGTGGATTGACGAAACAACAGAGATGTTAGCATCACCTGGGAAAGACTTAAAAGCAGCCATGGTGACAATGTTTCAACAACTGATTACAAACACGCCTGAAATGAACAGAAAGCCTCACCGAAGAAACGGAAGACATAGAGGACAGCCCAGAGAGCAGTAACTAAAACGACTACAGTAACTAAAACGAAGAGCTCTGCGGATGAGCTCAGCGACCAAATGCGAGGGGCAGAGGGGAGGATGGTTCATCTGGAAGGCAGAACAGTGGACGTGATCAAGTGTGAACAAGACAGAGAGAGTGTGCTGAGCGATGTGAGCTGACAGGTGCTTGGCAGCCCAGCAGATCTAACATTCACAGCGTCGGAGACCGGGAAGAAGAAATCAAAGAGCACTTGAAGACACAATGACTTAGAACTTCCCAGATTTGCGCCAGTTCGAGTCTCAGCGGCTCCACTTCCTATCTAGCTCTCTGCTGTGGCCTGGGAGAGCAGTGGAAGATGGCCAAGTGCTTGGGCCCCTGCACCCGCATGGGAGACCTGGAAGAAGCTCCTGGCTCCTGGCTTTGGATTGACACAGCTCTGGCCTTTGCAGCCAACTGGGGAGTGAACCAGTGCATGGAAGACGCCTCTCTCTCTCTGCCTCTTCTCGCTCTGTGTGTAACTCTGACTTTCAAATAAATAAATGACTCTTAAAAAAAAAAAAAACTTCCCAACCTTGAAGCCACATCAACCTCTAGATTCAAAATGCTGGGCAGCTCTAAACATGAAAAACCCAACGAACTGAATGCCAGCATGTTATAACTAAATCCCTGGCAACCAAAGATAAGGAAAATATCTTCAAAGCAGTCAGAAAAATGAGCCCTTACCAGGAAGGTCCAAACAAAAATCAAGTGGAATTATACTTTCTCATTTTGAGAGCCCATGAAGGCAGCAGAAGCGGCACAATACTGTTCAAGGCCTGAAGAGAAGACCTGTCGAGCCAGAATCGTACCCCAGTGAGAGAACCCGCATGGAGATCAAGGCGTTCGCAAAGGAAAGAACACATCGAATGAGCTTCCCTTCTCCTTTGGAGTTTTCTGAATTTGGACGAAGCAAAAGTTGTGATAGTGTCTGCTGAGTTTCTAAACAGTTAAGGTAAGTCTATTAGACAGAAGACGGGGTAAGAGAAGTAAGGGAGCTAAGTCTTCTGTATTTCACTTAAACTGATACAATGTACAAGTGGACTATGTCACATTGTGGACACGTAAATTAACCCCTAACACAGCTACTAGAGTTCCACATAAAGCAATGCATTTGAAAATACTCTGAGTAAGCCAAAATGGAATTCTAAAAAAATGTTTAAGAAATCCACAGGAATGCAGGACATAAAAAAAAAAGAGAGAGAGAAATGAAGAACAGAAAATAAAAATAAATGGTAGCCCGAGGCTCCGAGTGAGTCACTCTGTAGATTGCAACATCATTGGTGGAGAGGAAACATTAACTGCCGTCTGCCCAAAATTCACTGCAGATGGAACCACACAGGCAATCTGAAAGTAAAAATAGAGAAAAAACAATCGTTCAAACAAGCAAAGAAAGGAAGATTCTAGATTCACACCAGATGAAGTCGACTTCAGAGCACAGAAAAGAGAAAGGCATTCATAATGAAGATCCATTCACCAAAAGGACGCAGGGCTTCTAACTGCACACAGGAAACAGTAAACTGAATAATGTGTGACCAGAACTCTTAGAACTAAGAAGGGGTCAGTGCTGTGGCGCAGCGGGTTAAAGCTGCAGCCTGCAGTGCCGGTATCCCACATGGGCGCTGGTTCGAGTCCTGGCTGCTTCACTTCCGAGCCAGCTCTCTGTTATGGCCTGGGAAAACAGTAGAAGATGGCCCAAGTCCTTGGGCCCCTGCACCCATGTGGGAGACCCGGAAGAGGCTCCTGGCTCCTGGCTTTGGATCAGCGCAGCTCCGGCCATTGAGGCCATCTGGGGAGTGAACCAGTGGATGAAAGACCTCTCTCTGTCTCTCTTTCTCTGCCTCTGCCTCTCTGTAACTCTGCCTTTCAAATAAATAAATAAATAAATCTTTTTTTTTTAAAAAAAAAGAGCAGAAATCAGTGAAATTGAAAACAGAAAAATAATAGAGAAAATAAATGAAACAAAGAGCTTTGGAAATACCAATAAAATCCACAAACCTATAACAGGACCAACACAGGAAAAAAAGGGAAACTCAGAAGTCATCCGTATCAGGATATAAGAATAAAATCCCAATGGAAATATTGCAAATAGCTCTACACTCATAAACTCGACCACTTAGGTAAGATGGAACAATTAGTTGAAAAATCACAATTTAAAAAAAAAACCCTCCAGGTACAGATGGTTTCACTGGAAAATTCTAGAAAATGTTTAAAGAAGAAAATTGCACATTACTGATATGAGAAATCAAAGCTATAGATGGACAGAAGACACTGGGAAACCGCATATCCAGCAAAGAACGGGTACCTGGACTAGATAGGGAATTCTCAAAATTTAACAGTAAAAAGCCAATCCGATCAGAAAATGGGCCAAAGACATCAAGGGGCATCTCACCAAAGAGAATACTGGAAGGACAAGTGAGCACGACACCTCACTGTGGTGGAATTCCAATCATCTGTGTCCTGCTGAGATCATGACTGAGAGGGTTGGAGAAAGCTCCAGAAAAGGGGCTCTTTGCGATCAAGATGGACAGTTTTCACCCAGATTCCATGCAGTGATTGGCTGAGGGGAGGGCAAGCCTGACATCACAGCAGGTGCGTGTAGGCAGCTCCACCCCTCAGACCTGCAGTCCAGACGCTGGTAGGGGCTGAGCAGGTTGAGGTATTGATTTAAACTAACAGGGGCAAGCATGCGGCGTGATGGCTGAGCTGAGGGCGTCCCGTGTTGGAGTGTGTGCACGTGCGCTCTGGCTCTGCTTCTGATTCCAGCTTCCTGTTGGTGCTCACTTTGGAAGGTCCTTGGGATAGCTCCAGTGCCTGAGTCCCTGCCACCCCTGTGGGAGGCCTGGAGTGGGTTCCTGGCTCCTGGCTTCAGCAGTTATGGGCATTTGGAGAGGGAACCAGCGGACGGGAGAGATCTTTCTGTCTCTCTGCCTTTCAAATTAAGAATAAATAAATAAAACCTAATTTGCATAGATGAAGAGTTCCTTAAACAGAAAAGAGTCATGTCTCTCGCACTGTCCATTGTGTGTAATTACATTGTACGTCGGTCAATTCCATTGCAAAACAATAGCAACAGGACACCAAGTGGGGGAGGGTACCCACAAAGGCAAGTTCAATGTCATGAACTATGAGGGAAATGCAACTTGAAACCTCAACGAGATTGCACCGCACACCAGTCAGCTTGGGGGGCGGTATTGGACATGATGGACGCTAGAAAGCAGTTACACCACCAAGTGCTGGTGAGGATGGAGAGAAACTGGTCACTCCTTCATTCCTCGTGGGAACGCGAACTTAAACAAACCAGAAAACGGCTGGGCGATTTCCGAAGAAAACTAAACACGCAACAGCATCCTTCTTCCGGCACTGGGTGTTTATGCCGCGGGAAGTTTTGTCCCCATAAAAACCTGTATGTGAATGTTATAGAGGCGTTCTCTGTCACAGCTCCACGGTGGAGACAACCCGGCTGTGCTTCAGTGGGTGCGTGGTCAAACAAACTCTGGCACATCCAAATCCAGAAATCCTGCCCAGTGAAACCTTGATCTATCTGCAAATCCAGAGCCAACTCTGGAGAATTAGGCTAAGTGGAAAAAAAAAAATCCAGTTCTTAAGGGGTATGCACTGTGTGGTTCCATTTCTCTGACATTCTGTAAGCGACAAAATTACAGGAAATGAGAGCAGGTCAGTGGCAGCCAGGGGCTGAGGACAGGAGGTGGGCATGGTGACAAGGCAGGGAACACAGGGGTCCTTGCAGACACGAACACCTTGAGGGCATCAGTGTCAGAATCGTGGCTGAGACAGCGGACTGTAGTTTGGCAAGGAGGGATTTCTCAGTACTTTATTTATTTGCACTTGCACCTGAATCTATAGCTGTCCCAAAGTTAAAATTTTAATTTAATTTTTAAAAGTCTTGGGTCAGAACAATGAATTTAGAATCTCTGACTGTAGGCCCTAGGCATTTAAAAAAAAATCCCTCAGGTGAGACAAGTGTCATGGCCTGGCAGGTTAAGCTGACACGTGACACGTGCATCCCGTGTCAGAGTGCCTGGTTCAGAGTTACAGAGAGGCAGAGGCAGAGACAGAGAGAGGTCTTCCATCCGATGGTTCACTCCCCAAATGGCCGCAATGGGCTGAGCTGGGCTGATCTGAAGCCAGGAGACAGGAGCTTCTCCTGGGGCCTCCCACGTGAGTGCAGGGGCCCAAGGACTTGAACCATTTCTGCCGCTTTCCCAGGTGCATTAGCAGTGAGCTGGACCGGAAGTGGAGCAGCTGGGACTTGAACCAGCACCCCCATGAGATGTCGGTACTGCAGGCGGCGGGCTTTACCTGCTACGCCACAGTGCTGGCCCCTTGGCATCTGGGAAAGCAGTGGAAGATGGTCCACATGCTTGGCTCTCTGCCACCCACAAGGGAGACCCAGATGGAGTTCCAGGCTGCTGGTTTTAGACTGACCCAGCCCCGGCTATTGCAGCCACTTGAAAAGTAAATCAACAGATAAAAGATTCTCTCTTTCTCTTTTTCTCTCTCTCTCTCCCCCCTTTCCCCCTGTTTTCTAGTGTACACTCAGGACTGAAAACCACTGATTTAATGATACAAGGTCAATATTTTACCAAGTCAAACACTTCTGCGCCATCATTTTTAGCTGCCGTGTGGTGTTTCAGCATACTGAACGTACCAGGGCCCATTTAAACAATGCTATCTGACAGGTAAGCTGTTTCCAGAGTACTGCTACTATAAATAAATATCCTTCAAGATTAATGTTTGGATACATCTATCATTATTTCCTTTATTAGAGCATGAATATGTTTGAGGTTTCCAATCCATCTTGCCAAACTGGCACCCAGAAGGATTGTGCAATCCTACCAGTTTCTGTGTGTACTGGTTCCCAAACACTGAACAATGGAAGGTAGTATCAGTCTTTAAAATCTGTGCTCATCTGGGGGCAGGTGTTAGGCACAGCAGTTCAGGCGCTGCTGGGGAGGCCCATAGTCCACATGGAAGAGCCTGGGTTCAAGTCCCAGTCTGCTTTCCATTCCAGCTTCCTGCTGGTGTGTCCCCTGGGAGGCAGCAGGTGATGGCTCTAGTACTTGGGTCCCTGCCACCCACATGGGAGACCCGATGGAGCTTCCGGCTCCTAACTTTGGCCTGACCCAACCCCAGTGGCTGCAGGCATTTGGAGAGTGAACCAACAGACAGACGCTCTCTCTCTCTCTCTCTCTGTCTCTTTCTGTCTCACTCTCTCTCTTTGTTTCTCTTTCTCTCTGCCTCGATTCTCTCACTCCCCCTCTTGTCTCACTCTCTCTCAAATAAAATTATAATAAACATTTTTTTTAAAAAAATCGATGCTAATTTGGTAGATGAAGCTTTTTTCCTTTGTTTTTTTATTTATTTATTTATTTATTTGAGAGATGGAGTTACAGATAGTGAGAGGGAGAGACAGATGCGATGCAGTGGGTTAACACCCTGGCCTGAAGCGCCGCATCCCATATGGGCACCAGTTCGAGACCTGGCTGCTCCTCTTCTGCTCTCTATTATCCAGCTCTCTGTTATGGCCTGGGAAAGCAGTGGAGGATGGCCCAAGTCCTTGGGCCCCTGCACCCATGTGGGAGACCTGGAGGAAGCTCCTGGCTCCTGGCTTCAGATCAGCGCAGCTCTGGCCATTGTGGCCAATTGGGGAATGAACCATTTGATGGAAGACCTCTCTTTCTCTCTCTCTCTCTCTCTCTCTCTGCTTCTCCTCTCTCTGTGTAACTCTGACTTTCAAATAAATAAATAAATCTTAAAAAAAAAAAGAAAAGAAAAGAAACGAGAGAGGGAGAGACAGAGAAAGGTCTTCCTTCCGTTGGTTCACTCCCCAGATGGCCACAATGGCCAGAGCTGCGCCAATCCGAAGCCAGGAGCCAGGAGCTTCTTCTGGGTCGCCCAAGTGGGTGCAGGGGCCCAAGAACTTGGGCCACCTTCTACTGCTTTCCCAGGCCACAGCAGAGAGCTGGATGGGAAGAGGAGCAGCCAGGACTAGAACTGGCGCCCATATGGGATGCCAGTGCTGCAGGCGGAGGATTAACAAGCCCCGGTTTTTATTTATATTTTTGAAAAGTTCCTTTTTCCATGTGTTTATTAGTTACTTATATTTACTCTCTTGTGAGTCGCCCATTCACATACTGTTCCCATATTTCTTTTTTAAAGATTTATTTATTTATTTGAGAGGTAGAGTTGCAGACAGAGTGAGGGGGAGATGGAGAGAGAGGTCTTCCATCCGCTGATTCACTCCCCAGATGGCCATAATAGTCAGAGCAGCGCCGATCCGAAGCCAGGAGCCAGGAGCCAGGAGCTTCTTCCAGGTCTCCCACGTGGGTGCAGGGGCCCAAGGACTTGGGCCATCCTCTACTGTTTTCCCAGGCCATAGCAGAGAGCTGGATCGGAAGTGTAGCAACTGGGTTTCGAACCAACGTCCATATGGGATGCTTTACCTGCTACACCACAGCGCCGGCCCCAGTACACCTTACTTTAGAGGCTGAATATGCATGGCTACAAGGAACTAGAAGCACTCATCTACATAACGGTGGATGGTGTGCTTGTTTATGTAGTTACTTGCTTCCAAATATTCTAATCTTGTAACAATTCTCATTATCGTAATAGGAAAATGGGAGAGTGACTTAAAAATGAAAGTCCCTTCCGCTCCAGCTACAAGGGGTGCTCATGGAAACGTGAATCATGAAAAAACTACACATGGGCTTCAAAGTTTCTGCACCAAAATAAATGTATCTTTTAATTCCATTTCCCCACTAACTGTCAAAATAATTAATTGCTACGCGTTTATTTGAGAGGCAGAGAGAGCGAGAGAGCCCCCAACAGCTGCTTCACCCCGCAGTGCACACACCCAGGGCTGGGCCAGCAGTACAACCCACGTCTCCCACGTGGGTGGCAGGCACCCGGGCACTGGAGCCATGGCTGCTGCCTCTCAGGGTGTGCACTAGCAGGACGCTGGAGGCGGGGGCTGGAGCCGGTATGGAAGCCAGGTCCTCCGTGTGGGACACCTTGTGGGCTAAACACCCACCTCTCCGGGAACTCTTTGAAGTCCCCTCGTATGGATGAATTTCTCGGCTGGTGTCAGTGTTTGCCTGACCTGAATGTGGGTTTCAGCCGATCCCGGCTTCTCCAAGTTGGAGACGTGGAGGAGTCCTAACAAAGCCTGTGGCATCGCTGACGTCTAAGGATGAGGCATTCCTAGCAGCACGTTGGACTTTATCCAGTCCCCGGATCCGAAGCTGGGGCTTCTCGCCTCTATTCCCCCCGAACTGTGGGCTTTTTACTTTTTTACTTGTCGAAATCTTTATTTAGTGGAGCATTAAGCCTTTGTCTAGAATGTAAACTAAAAATATATTATTTCAAAAATTGAGAAAGAACGAAGGCAGGAAGGGAGGGAGGAAGGGAGGAAGGAGAAAGAGAGAGAGAGAGGAGGGAGGGAGGAAGGGAAGTATCATTACATTCTTAGAACTGTGTCTATGAACAACATGGACTCTGTTCTCTTTATATTAATACCACATTAACATAAGAATCGCTGAAATTGTGTTGTAGGAATTATGCATTCGCTGTGATCCTGAGAATCTAATGTGTTAATAAGTTCCTTAAAAAATTAAGCTGTGGGGGGCAGGTGCCGTGGCTCACTTGGTTAATCCTCCGCCTGTGGCGCCGGCATCCCATATGGGCTCCGGGTTCTAGTCCCGGTTGCTCCTCTTCCAGTCCAGCTCTCTGCTGTGGCCTGGGAAGGCAGTGGAGGATGGCCCGGGTGCTTGGGCTCCTGCACCTGCATGGGAGACCAGGAAGAAGCACCTGGCTCTGGCTTCGGATCGGCGCAGCGCCAGCTGTGGTGGCCATTTGGAGAGTGAACCAACGGAAGGAAGACCTTTCTCTCTGTCTTTCTTTCTCACTGTCTATAACTCTACCTGTCAAAAAAAAAATTTAAGCTGTGGGCTGGTGCTGTGTCATAGTAAGCTAAACCTCTGCCTGTGGTGTCTGCAATCCCATAGGGGTGTCCATTTGTGTCCCAGCTGCTCCTCTTCCCATCCAGCTCCCTGCTAATGCACCTGGGAAAGCAGTAGAAGATGGCCCAAGTGCTTGGGCCCCTGCATGCATGTGGGAGACCTGGAAGAAACTTCTGTCTCCTGGCTTCTGATCAGCCCAGCACCAGCCATTGTGGCCATTTGGGGAGTGAACCAGCAGATGGAAGAACCTTTCTCTCTGTCTCTCCTTCTCTCTGTCTATAACTCTACCTCTCAAATAAATAAATAAATGCTTTTAAAAATTTTAAAGAATAAAACTGGGGTGTCGTAACCGTAGAGAAGGAGTACGCAGGGGACAAACAGATGGAGGTGTGGCTGGGCTCCCCACTATGTTGGCAGTGCGTGGAGACCAGAATCCAGGAGATGGTGACTCTGGATACAAGCAGCACCTGTCATAATGATACATAGTAGTTGTTAATATTTAATAAATACTTCTGTGTGCCAGGCACTGTGCTAAGCACTTTTTATGCATTTCGTCCTTGTAGCAAATATATGAGGTCGTGGCTGTAATTATCTCTTTTTGTGATTGAAGACTCTGGGCCTCAGAGAAATCTGGTGCCTGTCCAGGTTCCCACAGCTCGTGATTGGAGGAGCAGTCTCATCCCAGAGGCCACACGTCACCCCGCAGGAAGATCTTGTTGAAACTGGCAGGTCGCTCTTCATTAGGGACAGGTCTGGGCTGCAGTCCCTGTCCAGACAAGGAGGCCAGGGGAATGAGAGGACAAGGCCGCGTTCACTCAAAGTCCATTTGCACAGCCCGAGTTCACCCAGGCTGGCTGTGGGAGAATTGTGGGGGTGAGGGGTGGGGTGGTCTCATACCTAAAGACCCTCACCCTCGGTATCTCGTGCTTCTGGCTGTTGGTGATGACCAGGTCCACGGGTCTCCAGTCCTCACGCTAACACAGAAGTGCAGGTGCCATAGCTGGGTGGTTGTGCATGTGAGCCATGGAGCTGAATGGTCTGGGTTCAAAGCCTGGCTCTGGACTTACCCTGTGAGCATTCTTCCATGTAATGAACTCCTCTGACGCAGATTTCTCTATAAAATCGGAGTTTTACAAATGCAGAATGTTGTAGGAACT
Source organism: Oryctolagus cuniculus (assembly GCF_051225735.1). Taxonomy (NCBI): domain Eukaryota; kingdom Metazoa; phylum Chordata; class Mammalia; order Lagomorpha; family Leporidae; genus Oryctolagus; species Oryctolagus cuniculus. Next base: position 53,459,102 of record NC_142885.1, on the reverse strand, counting down.
CAACGGAACGTGCCTGGTAAGAAATGAGCTCTTAGTGAATCTCAGCTCAGCAGGGAAAGGGGTGAAGTCTGGCCTAGCATTTAAGTCCTGAGCCCCACACTGGAGCCCCAGGTCCAAGTCCCAGCCCCGTGCCTGATTCCAGTTCCTGCTTGTGCAGACCCTGGGAGGCAGCAGCCGGCGGCTCGAGTGGTTGGGTCTCTGCCACCCACATGGGAGACCAGGACTGAGTGCCCGGCTCCCAGCATTGTCTCTGGCCCATCCCCAGCTGTTATAGACATTTGGAAAGTGAGCCAGGAAACGGGAGTATCCTCTCTCTCTCTCTCTCTCTCTCTCTCTCTCTTTCTCTCAAATTAATTTTAAAAAATAAAAAAATTAAATCAGCCCAGAAAGTTTGTTAAAAACTTAAGGTTAGGCATTAACATAATTAAAATAAGATGTAGAATTTCCAAGTAGCTAGAGACATAAAAGTTAGAAAAGAGATAACCACAAATATGTAAAATAAATAGATTAAAAAATAAAAAGATTTAAAAAGATGACAAGAGCTCCATGAAGCTTAACAAAGATTACAATAAACTTGAATGGGTTAAACTCCCTCATGCTCCAGTCTTTGACTTTTAGCTTTATAAAAGCAAAATCGGCTATATGTTATTTACAAGAGAAACAATTTTTTAAATGAAAGAAAATTTGGAAATAAAAATATGGAGAAACCATCAGGCATGATGAGAGTAGATGAGGGTGAGAGCGGGGTTGGTACGTGAAGGCTGAGGGTTTGAGAGCTTGAGAGAGACAACGCCCACGAAGCAGAGGCTCCCACTGTCTGCTCAGACACCTCCAGACATCGTCCTAGCTTGTCCCAGGCCAGGTGAGCACCAGGCTCCTCCCGCTGCATCCGGACTTGCTGCAGAGCCCTGCAGATGTGTTGCTGCCCTAGCCCAGGTGCCACCGGGGCGAACAGTCTCCTTCCTCGGGAACACAGTGAAAACTGGCCTCTCACCAGGGCTTCCCAGCCAGAGACACCAATCCCAGGGGACCATGAGGCTAGGGCACGATGCCTCCTGACAAGTCAGCCCCACACCTGCCATGAGTTGGTAGGAACCCTGGACTTTTCCTACCCATGCCCTCTCTGACCACAGCTTGGTTCATAGCACAGATAGGGCAAGCCACGCTTCCAGGTCTCTGTGCGCCAGCCAATTCACCACTCTGTTGGCTCCTGAGTGCCAGACTCGCCCTGGAGAGCTGATGACCCCTGTACCTTAGCCGCGATGGCAGATCGGGCTGGAACAAAGCTCTATGAAGACACGGCCTCATTTCATAGTCACTCCTCCCAGCAACCCACTTTGAGGCAGACTTGCCTGAGATCCACATTTTATGGATGAGGAAGAGGTTGAGGGTCAGAGGAATTAAGGAACTTATCCCGAGTCTCGCACCGGAAAGGGGCAGAAGCAGTTCCTAATCCAAGTCAGTCTTCGGGAGCCTGAGCTTGTGTTGCCGTGGGCACCTGTGGACTCCTCTTCCTCCGCCCACGGCAAACGCATTCAGATGGCTGTGGTCTCGGGTTTGGGAGGCTCTCTTGCACGTGCGCGTCCCCCCTTGGCAGGCATGCTCACACTCACACACAGTGTCGCACGGATTTGTGGGCATTTTTACAGCAGTCTTTTCTTACTTCCTTGGCTCCTTCTCCCTCTTTCATTCCTCCTCTTCCCACAGGTCCCTCCCAGGTAATCTATAAAGGTCAAGTGCATGACTTCCTGTGTTTGCCTTCATTCTTATAGAATTCTATTCTCTCCTCACCTTTCCCTCTCTCCTCTCTCTCTCTCCCTCTCTCCCTCCCTCCCTTTCTCGCTAACACGTATACATATATCTCATACACACACGCACGCACACACACACACACACACTCTTTACAAACAAAAATATCCACATGCAAGTTTTTTGTATTGTCTTTTATTAACAACAAAAGAATCCTCTTACACACACTTTTCCCTTTCTTGCTTGCTCCGCTTACTCAATAATACCCTGTGGCAAGCTTCAGATTACTGGGCGTGGCTCTAATTCATCAATGCAATGGCAGCGGAACATCCCACGGGGTGGAGGCCCCATCCCTGCCTTGATGAGCAGTCACCGTGTCCACCTGTTGCCCCCAGCCGCTCAGCAGTATCTTGCCTGAATAGGACGCGCGTCTCTGGCCTCTCCGTGGAGTGGAGCCTAAGGACTGGGCTTGGGGGCTGAATATGCGTTTGAATTGACATTTTTGAAAACCCGGCCGTGGGAGATAATTCTGAGAATTCGTTCTCAAGGATCCCACTTCCGAGGGTTTGCTTCCCTTGACAGCTGCAACAAATTCCTACAGCCTTGGCGGTTTAAAACGGTACAGGTAGATTAACCTGCATTTCTGGAGATCTGAAGCTCCCGGGAGAATGTCTGCCTTGCTTTTCAGTTTCCAGAGGCTGCTGCATTCCTTGGCGCGGAGCCAGCGTCTTCATCCATTCTTTAAAGTCAGCAGCATGACGTCTTCCAGCCCCTCGCCCTCTGTCTCTCTCCCTGCACCCTTCTCTCTCCCACCCACCCAGCTTCCACAGTCACTCTTCTCGAATCGGATGCGCCCAGCTCCCTCTTGTAAGCACTCTTTTGTCATCATATGGAGCCCACCTAGATAACCCAGGATGATCTCCCCATCCCCAAACCCTGAATGCAATCCCATCTGCCCAGTTTCGTTGGCCACATAAAGTAACATAGTTACAGGTCCCAGTTCTTAGGATGTGGATGCCTTTGGGGGCCAGCAATCCGACTACACACAGTACAAACAAGTGCAAGACGAATCCCTCTCCCCAAACGACTCTCTTGAGTCCCTGCCACCCATATGGGAGATGTGGGTTGATTTCCAGGCTCCTGACTTTGGCTCCAGATCCAGTCTTGACCACTGTGGGTACTTGGGAATGAGCCAGCAGATGGAATCTCTCTTTCTCTCTCTCTTTCTCAACGAAATAAATAATAATTTTTTTAAAAAATATGCAAACTGCAATGCCTACAAGTATTTATCTTTGTGAGTTTTTCACAAATGACTGCACACCATGTACCCTGCTTCCTGCCCCCTCTTCTTTTCCCTTATCAACATATCTTGGCAGTTATCTCATTACCAAAGTCTAGGCTATGAACCAGTAGAGTTACAGAACTCAAGAGGAAATCCAGTCCAGCAGGTAGAAATGTACCAGCCAAGGGCAGAGAGCGGGCACTAGAGAACCAGGCAATGCCAGGGGTGGGGGTCGTGCTGGGCGGGTGGAAGCCCAGGCCTGGCAGCCCTGGTGACCCAGGTGGCAGATCAGCTTGGGTGCTGTGGCCGCCAGACTGGTTGCAAGACCAGACCCGAGTGTGAGGAGAGGGCTGGTGAGACACAGGGGGAATTCAGTTCTGGGCAAGTCTCCAACCCAGGCACTCAAGAACAGAGAATTCAACAACCACAAAAACAATTCCACAAGTATTTACTTAGTGGCGGCTACAGAACAGGTGCTGAGCTGAATGCTAGCTTATGCCTAGGACAAGACAGGCGTGATGCACGCCCTCCCCCAGCCTCCTGGGCAGGGAAAGAGACCCACAGGAGAGAGACCACTGCTGCTGTGCCCCATCAGTGGTATGGTGAAGGAGAAGAGGATTCTTTAGGAGAACAGGGGTGGGAGAAGGAAAAACCATCAATCTAAGTGTGTTTGTCAGAGAAGGCTAATTGCTACACAAACAACCCCCACACGTTGGTGCCCTAACAAGATTTGCTGCTCACTTTTTTTTTTTTTTTTTTTTTTTTTTTTTTTTTTTGGACAGGCAGAGTGGACAGTGAGAGAGAGAGACAGAGAGAAAGGTCTTCCTTTTGCCATCGGTTCACCCTCCAATGGCTGCTGCGGCCGGCGCACCGCACTGATCCGCTGGCAGGAGCCAGGTACTTCTCCTGGTCTCCCATGGGGTGCAGGGCCCAAGCACTTGGGCCATCCTCCACTGCACTCCCTGGCCACAGCAGAGGGCTGGCCTGGAAGAGGGGCAACCGGGACAGAATCCGGCGCCCCGACCGGGACTAGAACCCAGTGTGCCGGCGCCGCAAGGCGGAGGATTAGCCAAGTGAGCTGCGGCGCCGGCCCTGCTCACTCATGTTATAATGCGCCGGCCCTGCTCACTCATGTTATAATGTAACACTGATTGGGAGGAGAGTACATGGGACTCAACTCCACACAGCTGTTCAGGGACTCAGGCTTCCACCTTTCCAGTGGCTGCACTGCTCTAACCCAAGGATGTCACTTCTCCATGGAATCCTCTGCATGCACCTGGCAGAGCGGAAGAGAGACTGTGGAGGATGATGGGAAGTTTTCCCGGGCCAGCCCTTGAACAGGTATTGGTTATTTTCACTTTCCATTGGTCAGAAGTCAATCACATGGTGCCACCAATTGCAAGGGAGCTTGGGAAATGTAGTCCAGCTGGGAGTCCAAGAAGAAAAAGAATCAATATTTGCTGAACACATAGAGGTCTATGCTACACCTGACTTGGCAAGATGGGGAAAACGTCCTAGAGGAAGGCAACTAAGCTGATGCCTTGAGGCTACTTAAGAGCTACCCGGAGGAAGGGGAGGCAGGAAGGGAAGAGCAATGTTGCAGGCCAACAGGCCAATGCAAGCCACAGTGCAAAGCATGGAACCTCACCTATGTTGAGAAGAAAGAAATACTGCCTAGGAGGGCAGGCTACGGTGGTAAATTTAGCGACCACAGAGCTGGAGCAGGCAGGACATTATAAGCTGAGTTAAGAAATCAAGAGTAGTTGAAGCCATGGAAGTTTCAAAATTCAGGATCAAATGTGTATTCTAGAACAGTTTCCCTGGCTTCCGTGTGGAGAGTCTATTGGAGGGGAACCAGAGAAGCTATCGGAACCAACAGTGAGGAAACAAGACAGTCGGCGCTACAAGCCTGGCTGTAGAAAGAGGCAAACAGCTGCAGAAATCAGGAAATGGGATTTATAGGATTTGGATTGGTTAAATGTGCAGCTAAGCAAAAGAGCTGCGTCGCGACCGAGGACTGGAGAACTGAATGCTTGGTGACTCTGTCTGCCAAGGAGCACGACAACCCTGCCTGCCTGCGGTGCGGTGAGTTTCACTGTGCACTTGCCAGGTCTGTGCTGCCGATGGGCCCTTGAGAGAGACGTGCCTTGTCGTCAGTGGTATGTGGGTCTGGACGTCCTGAGAAAGATCTGGACTGAGGACTTGGTCAGGGGAGTCAAGGATCCCATCCAGGGAGGGAGGAGAAGGGGGCCGGACGTGGCAGCCTACAGAATGATGACTCTTAAGGGGGAGGGCAGAGGACATGGTGCTCGCACGGGTGTCTGACAGAAAATGGCCCAGGATCTAAGAATAAAAGAGAATGAGAGCTCAGTATCACGAAAGCCAAGGAAAGAGACAACTTCACCGAGGCGTGTGTCTTAGTCCATTTGCTGTTGCTGTAACAAAGTACTTGAGACTGGGTGACTGGCAAAAACTCAGAAGTTTATTGGCCTGTGGTTCTCGAGGCTGGGGAGGCCAGGACCGTGGCATCAACATGTGATTGGCATCTGACGAGGGCCTTCTCACTGCAACGGAGCACCATGGAGGCATCGCGTGGCGAGACAGCAGCGTGCCAACTCCGTTCCTCTTCTGCAAAGCCACTGACACCCTCGGGGTGGGAGGGACCCCGCCCTCATGACTTCATCTAATCCTAACCGCCTCCCAAAGGCCCCACCTCCAAATCCCATTCACATAGGACTTTGGGGATTTAAGTTTCCAATACACGAATTCCAAGGAACATTCAATACCCAGCATTATGTGTGGTCAATAGCATAAAACTTGCAGAAAAGCAAAATTCACGACTGACTGAAAACCATCTGCGGATTGTGGCACCAGGACGTCAGCGATGCTGGTAAGAACCTGGCTGCAGAGAAATGATGAGAAAGCAAAAAGGCACAAACCATTGAGCTCTCTCTGGGCGAGGAATGTTCTAGAAAGAACATGAATACAAAAGGCTTGGGGCCAGTGCCGTGGTGTAGTAGGCCAAGCCGTCGCCTGTGGTGCCAGCATCCCATACAGGCAGCAGTCCAAGTCCTGGCTTCTTCTCTTCCAATCCAGCTCTCTGCTATGGCCTAGGAAAGCAGTAGAAGATGGCCCAAGTCCTTGGGCCCCTGCACCTGCATGGAAGACCCAGAAGAAGCTCCTGGCTCCTGGCTCCTGGCTTCAGATCAGCCCAGCCCCGGCCATTGCTACAATGTGGGGAGTGAACCAGCGGAGGGAAGACCTCTCTGTCTGTAACTCTGCCTCTCAAATAAATACATAACTTTTTTAAAAAATGAGTACAAAGATCCAGAGAAAGGAGAGACAAGGCCATGTGCAGCAGGAGCAAGGATGCCAGCCAGGACCACACGGAGAGAAGGGACAGTGGCAGGGCTGACGTCAAAGCAGTGAAGGAGGCCGGATGTAGGGCCTTGGAGGGCACCTCTAAGGCCTTCACCTTGACTGTGGCTGAGATGGGTGCTGTGGACGAGCACTAGAGTTTTGAAAAGAGAAGAACATCCTGTGTCCTGAGTTTTAATGAAATCCTCTTGGATTCTGTGTGCAGAAAAGATTGGAACAGAGGGGATGGGGAGAGAGGGTCCTTAGGACAGAAGCAAGAAAATGCAGCTCTCCTGGTAAGAGGTGACAGGCATGCAGTGGGACCAAGTGGTAGCAGTGGAGAAGAATTATGACACATGCTACAACATGTGTGACACATGCTACAACAGGCATGAAGCTTGTAAACATTGTATCAGGCAGAAGAAGTCAGACACAAAAGGCTATGTATTACTTGATTCCATTCTTTATTTTAAAGATTGATTTGAAAAAGTGATAGAGTTAGGGAGAGATCTTCCATCCATTGGTTCATTCACAAAATACCACAACAGCCAAGACTGAGCTAGGCTGAAGCCAAGAGCCAGGAACCCCATCCGGGTCTCCCACATGGGTGACAGGGGTACAAGTATTTGGGCCATCTTGTGCTGCTTTCCCAGGCACGCTAGCGAGGAGCTGGATCAGAAGCAGAGCAGCCAGGACTCAAACCAGTGCTCCAATGAAAGATGTAAGCATTGCAAGCAGCTTGGCTTAACCTGCCATGCTGCCACACGGGCGCCATGATCCCACCCTTAGGAAATATCCAAGACAGGGAAATCCAGGCAGGTGGAATGCAGATAGGTGAATGCCAGGGGGCCGGGACTGGGCAACGGGAGTGCCTGCTTAATGAGTATGGGGCTTTCTAGTGGGATGATGAAAATATTTTGGAATTGGAACGAGATAGTGGTTGCACAGCATATGAGTGCACTAACTGCCACCATATTGCACACTTTGAAACAGTTAATTCTATATTCTGTGAATTTCACCTTAAAAAAGGAGGAGAAAGGTGCCAGCATTGTGGCATGGCGGGTAAAGCCACCACCTGCGATGTTGGCATCCAGTGGGCACCAGTCCATGGCCCTGCTCCGCCACTTCCAATCCAACTCCCTGCTAATGGTCTGGGGAAACAGTCGAAGATGATCCAAGTCCTTGGGCCCTTGCATGCATATGGAAGAGCTGGAGGAAGCTCCTGGCTCCTGGCTTCGGCTTGACCCAGCCATGGTGGTTGCAGCCATCTGGGGAATGAATCAGCAGACAGAAGACCCTCTTACTCTGTGTGTGTGTGTGTGTGTGTTTGCATATCTCCCTCTCTAAATATAATTTTAACTTTCAAATAAATAAATACATCTTCTTAAAAGAGAGGGAGACTCCAAGGTCTTTGGTCTGAAAATTGGAAGGTTGGGATACCCACTTATGGGGGTGGAGAAGAATGGGGAAGTCGTAGGGCTCACTTTGGGCTGATTGTTCACTGGGCACTGTCTACTGAGCACCCAAGAGAGATCATCAAGGAGACAGACAGATGTGCTTGACCTTCAGGGAAAATTCAGGACATTGGTGGGGTACTAGTTATTTATTTTTAAAGATTTATTTATTGGGGTTGGCGCTGTGGCTTAGTAGGTAAAGCCGTGGCCTGTGGCACCAGCATCCCACATGGGCAATGGTTTGAGTCCTGGCTGCTCCACTTCTAACCCAGCTCCCTGCTAATGCACCTGGGAAAGCAGTGGAAGATGGCCCAAGTGCTTGGGCCCCTGTACCCATGAAGGAGACGCAGATGAAGCTCCTGGCTCCTGGCTTTGGATTGGCCCAGCTTGGCCATTACAGCCATTTGGGGAGTGAACCAGCTGATGGACACAGATGAAGCTCCTGGCTCCTGGCTCCTGGCTTTGGATTGGCCCAGGTTGGCCATTACAGCCATTTGGGGAGTGAACCAGCTGATGGAAGCTTTCTCTGTCTCTCCCTCTTTCTCTGTGACTCTGACTTTCAAATAAAATAAATAAATAAATGAAAATTTGTAAGCCTTTATTTATTTGATTGATTGATTTGAAAGGCAGGGTTACAGAGAAAAGGGAGAGGCAAAGAAGGAGAGAGAGAGAGAGAGATCTATCTTGCATCTGCTGGTTCACTCCCCAAATGGCCACAATAGCCAGTACTGGGCGAAGCCAACGCCAGGAGCCTGGAACTCCACCCAGGTCTCTCAGTAGGTAGCAGGGGCCCAAGAACCTGGCCTATCATCTGCAGCTGTCTGAGGCATACTAGCAGGGAGCTGGATCGGAAGCAGAGCAGACAAGACTCAAACCAGTGCTCACATGGGATGCCAGCGTTGCAGGCAGTGGCTTAACCCGCTGCACCAAATGCCAGCCCCTGGAGTTCATCTTTAGACTTGGAATTGGCTGATGGTAAATTTCTGCTTCTGGAAGGAAGAGGACAGAACAAGAAATGATGCTGTTATGGAAAATCAGCGACTGCAGGTGCAGCGCAGTGCAGCCTGCGGCCCGAGAGTCTGCGAAGGTGACCGGGGCTGTGGTCCTTGCAGGCCAGCCAGGCAGGGTCCGCTGTGGGGCGAGGCCGCGCCGGGCTTGCCAGGAGGGTGGAAGATGACCCTGAGCTCCTGGCTCTCTCCAGTACCTGGGAAACCACAGCCGGCTTTGTGCCTTCGGTCCCGATGGAGCCGCCTGCCTGTCAGCGCTGATTCCATGCTGTTGAGACTTGTCCATTCAGAAGCCAGTAGGCTCACATCTGGCTGTGAGCACCAGCAAAACAGTGCCCATGAAGGGCTGCAGCGTGCAGATGGTCACGGGTAGTTAACAACCGTCCCTAGCAAACAGTACCAACAACGCACCACTAAGCCTTGGCTGTGTGCCCAGCGCTTTGCCAAGGGCTTGGCCTTCCTCATCTCACTCTGCCCTCACATCAAGCCTGCAAGGTAGAGCTGCTAGGAGGAGCCCCGGTTTTCCATGTAGAAATCAGCACAGAGTGGCTAAGGGATTTGCCTACGGTCACACAGCAAGTAAATGAACAAGCGTGAAGTAGACGCCAGTGGGCCCCCTCTCAAGCTCAAGATCTGTCCCACGCTTCCCCTTCCACCACAGCGCACTCAGTGGCTGGGGAAGACGTGGTCAGGCTGCCCCAAGGGACCACGAGCCTCTTCCAGTGGATGAACGTGAGAGTGAGCAAGTCAACAAGCTCGCAACAGAGGGCGCAGCAAGTATGGCCGTGCACGGCACTTGGGGAGCCCATCGCTCCAGCGGGGCTGCAAGCCACTCCAGGGAGAGACCCTTGCTCACTCACTGAGCAAGAAAAGCAGGGAGCAGACGTTAAAACGGATGACTCGGGGCCAGCGCTGTGGCGTAGCAGGTAAAGCCACCGCCTGCAGTGCTGGCATCCCATATGGGCACCGGTTCTAGTCCCGGCTGCTCCACTTCCGATCCAGCTCTCTGCTAATGGCCTGGGAAAGCAGTGGAGGATGGCCCAGGTCCTTGGGCCCCTGCACTCGGGTGCATGGGACACCCAGAAGAAGCTTCTGGTTCCTGGCCCTGGATCAGCACAGCTCCAGCCATTGAGGCCATTTGGGGAACGAACCAGCGGATAGAAGACCTCTCTCTCTCTCTCTCTCTCTCTCTCTCTCTCTCTGCCTCTCCTTCTCTATATATATAACTCTGACTTTCAAATAAATAAATATTTGAAAGAAAAAAATTAATCTTTAAAAAGAAAAAAACAGAATTCCTGGCTCCTGGCCTTGGCCTAACACTGGCCATTGTAGGCATTTGGGGAAATGAACCAGTGGATGGGACCTCGCTCTTTCTCTCTATTTGTCAAATAATAGGAAGAGAGAGAGAGAGAGAGGGAGGGAGAGAGAGAGAAAGAAAAAGAAAGAAAGAAAGAAAGAAAGAAAGAAAGAAAGAAAGAAAGAAAGAAAGAAAGAAAGGAAGGAAGGAAGGAAGGAAGGAAGGAAGGAAGGAAGGGGATAGAGGGAGGGAGGGAGGGAGGAAGGAAGGGAAGAAGGGAGAGAGAGAAAAAAAGAAAGGAAGGAAGGAAGGGAGGAAGTAGTAATAGCGATTCCTTAACAGTATTTATGAAGGTTACCTGAGTTATGACATTGGTATATGAGAGGGGCTCCATAAACGTTGCCTGTGTGTTCTGGGAGGTACAGGGAAAGAAGTCCCCGGCTGTCGCCCCGCGGTGTCAGGTACTATTTGTGTCTTGTAGACTACAATAAGAATAGGTAGCATTTCTGAGCATTTATTATGTGCCAGACATGCAGCTAAGCACCTACTTGCATCACTGCATTTAACAGTATGAGTGCTATCTTCCTGTATGAGCCTATCTTCCTGGCAGGAAGACTGAGGCTAAGAATGACCAAGCAACCTGTTGGGATTCACAAGGCAAGTACGTGCAGATGAAGAAGAGGAAGTGGTGCGTGCAGCCCAGGGATCCTACCCGCTCCAGCAGAGAGATACAGGGACACTTCAAAAAGTTCATGGGAAATGCAAATTATGGGAAAAAAAACTATGCATGGGTTCCAAAAGATGTTTGCACCAAAATAAACTTCTTTTTTAAAAGTTTTTTTTAATGTTTAATTTATTTTCATTTTCTTAGAGAAGCAGAGAACAATCCACCTGCTGGTTCACTCCTCTAATGCCCACAACAGCCAGGGCTGGGCCAGACCGAGGCCAGTGGCCTAGAACTCCATCTGGGTCTCCCTCCATGGGCAGCAAAGACTCCAGTACTTGAACCATCACCACTGCTTCCCAGGGTGCCCGTTAGCAGGAGGCTGGGCAGAAGTGGAATAGCTGGGCCTTGGAGGAGACGTCACAAGTAGATTCTTAACCTCTGTGCCAAATACCACCCTCCCCGCTTAGCAAGAGCAGGAAACTGCTAGAAGTGCTGGTGCTGAAATGACAGGGAAAGAGGCAGTGTCACTGATGCCCAGAACTGGGGTGGCCCAGGAGGAGCCAGAACCAGAGCTGGGGCGGCCCAGGAGGGGTTAGATCACCGAGAGGGTTGCTGCTCAGAGGTCAGGCGACGCGGGCAATGCCCTGGCTCCTCCCTTTGTCCCACTATGCAGTCCCCGGCCAGGGCCTCTTTGGGCCACATGTTATCTGGCAGCCATTTGACCATCAGTCAAGCCTAGGAAGTGTAGCTTGCAGGAGAAGGGGGATGAAAGAAAGAACAAGCAAAGAGGGCGGCACTTGGCAGGCACTTCCCAAACAGGAAGAAGAGATGGGAGGCAGAGGGAAGGTGGCCGATGCCAAAGTCTGTGTTCTTAACCCAGAAACGGCGACCTCGAATGCTGACCAGATCACACAAAGCCATGGAGGGACCCGGTCACAGGGAGTGGTGAGGACTGTGTCAGCCCCGGGAGACTCCTGCTCTCTGGCCCGGCCAGCCCTGCTAAGCTGCAGTGAGGTTATGCCAGGCAGGAATGTGAGCTCAGATCTGCAGACTTCTCAGAAGACGCTGAAAACCTGGTTTCCAAGTTAAATCGGCTGCCGCTTTTTAAATGTTGGCCAAGTGGTAGATTTCACTGGAAAAACCTGGAGATCAAATCCAGATGAACTCGAGGCGTCCTATTGGGCAAGAAGGTAAAGAAGATTGCCAAAGACTCTTTGGGGTCGTGGTCATGGGGAGGGGACACGGAAGGGCAGGTGTTTGGCCACACCCCCATCAGGGTGCTGACTCAAGTCCCAGCTCCTCCACTGCTGGCCCAGCTTCCTGCTGATGCACACCCTTAGGGGCAGCCATATGGCTCCAGTACCTGGGTCTCCACCACTCACATGGGAGACCTGGACTGGGTTCCAGGTTCCTGGATTTGCCTAGTCCAGCCCTGGCTATAGTAGGCATTTGGGAAGTGAATCAGTGGATTAAAGATCCTCCTCCACCCCCCTCCCCTCCCTCCCCTCCCTCCCCTCCATTATCCTCCCCTCCCCTTCCCTTCCCAATGTCCACAATGGATGTTAATGGAGAAACTCATCACATCTGAACAAAATCTAGAATGTGGTAATGTTGGTTTCTCAGTTTCGTCAAAGGTAAAGTAAGAAGTTAACATCAGAGTCACTGGATGAGGCATATGGAACTCTCTGTACCGGCTTTGCAACTAAAATTGTTCCCAAAACAGTTTATTTAAGAAACAGTCAGGGCCGGCACTATAGCGTAGCAGGTAAAGCTGCCTCCTGCGGCACCAGCATCCTATATGGGCACCGGTTCGAGTCTCTGCTGCTCCTCTTCTAATCCAGCTCCCTGCTAATGTGCTTAGGAAAGCAGAGGAGGGCTCCCGCACTTGTCTGGGAGACACAGAAAAATCTCCTGCCTCCTGGCTTCAGTCTGGCCCAGCTCTGGCTGTGCCCATTTGGGAAGTAAACTAGATGATGGACGATCTCCCTCTCCCCACCCACCCATAAAGCCACCGCCTGCAGTTCCGGCATCCCATATGGGCAACAGTTTGGATCCTGGCTGCTCCACTTCCATTCTGGATGTCTGCTATGGCCTGGGAAAGCAGTAGAAGATGGCCCAAGGCCTTGGGCCCCTGCACCCTCGTGGGAGACCTAGAAGAAGCTCCTGGCTCCTGGCTTCGGATCAGCACAGCTCTGGCCATTGTGGCCAACTGGGGAGTGAACCAGCAGACGGAAAACCTCTCTCTCTCTCTCTCTCTCTCTCTCCCTCTCCGTAACTCTGACTTTCAAATAATAAATAAATAAATAAATCTTTTTTTAAAAGGTAATGAATATCTTTGAATGAAATAACTTAAATCTTTTTTTTGTTTGTTTATTTTTGTATTTACTTGAAAGGCAGAGCAACAGAGAGACAGAGATCTCCCACCAGCTAGTTCACTCCCCAAATGCCCACAATAGCTGGGCCAGGCCAAAGCCAAGAGCTTCATCCAGGTCTTCCACAGGGGTGGTAGGAACTCAAGTACTTGAGCCTCCCCGGGTGCACAGTAGCAGGCAGCTGGCTCAGAAGCAGAGTGGGGAATCAAACCCAGGCCCTTCCAGGTGGCATGTGGGCATCCCAGTCGGGGTCTTAACCACTGTGCCAAATGTCAATTTTTAGATTTATTTATTTGGGCCGGTGCCGCGGCTCACAAGGCTAATCCTCCGCCTTGCGGCGCCGGCACACCAGGTTCTAGTCCCGGTCGGGGCACCGGATTCTGTCCCAGTTGCCCCTCTTCCAGGCCAGCTCTCTGCTGTGGCCAGGGAGTGCAGTGGAGGATGGCCCAAGTGCTTGGGCCCTGCACCCCATGGGAGACCAGGAGAAGCACCTGGCTCCTGGCTTCGGATCAGCGCGGCCGCAGCGGCCATTGGAGGGTGAACCAGCGGCAAAGGAAGACCTTTCTCTCTGTCTCTCTCTCTTACTGACCACTCTGCCTGTCAAAAAAAAAAATAAATAAATAAAAAATAAAAAAAAAGATTTATTTATTTGAAAGGCAGAGAGAGAGAGAGAGAACTAATTCATCATCATTGGAGGCTGTTATTACATCAAATATTCACTCTAAAAATAATAGTAATTCAAGGGAAACATTTATTCTGCTCTTGTCAGTAAGAGACAGAATTCCTTGTTTGCAGAAGAATGGCAGCTCTTAAAGGCTGATGAAGGGGAGCAGGAGAATTTTGCAAGCGCAAATGAAGTCATTGACTCAGGCAGTGATCATCAGTGGGTACTGAAACTCGGAGGTGTGAGGTTCAGGGGAGCTGGATAGTCCCGGGTTGCCCAATCCTCAGCCCATAGAGAACTTACCATGGGGAAGAGAAGACGCGACATTCCCAAGGAGGCGTCAGCGTGTCACTACCCAGCAGTCTCAGCTTCACGGACGAGATAACCTGTCACTCTGGGCCTTCCGCTGTGATGCAATGGGACGCTGCCACCGCCACCTGGGAGGAATTATTGCTAACAATGTATATAGCCCAGATCTGCTCGGACCACAGATCCAACTTCCAGTGGTTAAACACACCCCAAGGAAGAAATCAAACAAAGCCAAGAAGGTAGATCCTTCCGCCAGGGAGGCAACAGGCCTAGGGGCTTCGATGACAATCGATGGTGTGGAAAACAGGGACAGAGAGTGAGAGGGGAAGCCAAAGAGCGAGGACCAAAGACAGGTGTGATTGGGTGGTGGCTTGAACCAATGGCAAATGATATTTTGGGGTTCTTAGATAAAGCTGACTATGGAAGAATTAGATCTTGAAGATTTGGTGTTCGTTTAGTTAGGTATTGTGGCTGTTGGGATGGTTCAGTCCCTCGGGAGCTGTAGCACCCAATTCTTACAGGCTGTTGCCTCGAAGCCATCGTCAGTTCTTTGCCACGTGAGTCTTCCAACATGACGACTTGGTTCAGCAAAGCCGACAGAGAGAGAACGGGAGCCAGATGCCGTCACAGGCTGGTGCAACCTCATCACCGAACTGCTCTCCCGTCACCTTGGCCATCTTCAGTGATTAGAAGCAGGCCACCTTAGAGGGGCAGCTACACAAGGCATCCGCACGAGCAGGTGGCATCACCAAGACCATCTGAGAGTCTGCCTGCCACACCTAGCATTGCAAAGATGATGAACGAGTTCCAATTTTCCTTCCTTTAATATGGCGTGGATCACAAAGGCAGGTATGGTGGCGCAGAAGGGTGAGCCACCACTTGGTACGCCTGCATCTCACATCAGAGTGCCTGGAATCAAGTCCCACCTCTGCTTCTGATCAGCCTCCTGCCAGTACAGACCCTGGGAACCAGCAGATGACGGCTCAAGAACTTGAGTCCTGGGGCTTCCGGACCCTGGCTTCAGCCTGGCCCAGCCCCAGCTGCTGTGGACATTTGGGGAGTGAACCAATGAATAGAAGATCCCTCGCTGTGTGTGTGTGTGTGTATGGGTGTATATCACTCTGCTTTTCAAATACATAAAAAAATGTTTTCAAAAGAATACATCTGGGCCGGCACCGCGGTTCAATAGGCTAATCCTCTGCCTTGTGGTGCCGGCACACCGGGTTCTAGTCCTGGTCGGGGCACTGGATTCTTTCCCGGTTGCCCCTCTTCCAGGCCAGCTCTCTGCTATGGCCCGGGAGTGCAGTGGAGGATGGCCCAAGTACTTGGGCCCTGCACCCCATGGGAGACCAGGAGAAGCACCTGGCTCCTGGCTTTGGATCAGCGTGATGCGCTGGCCACAGCGCACCGGCCACGGCGGCCATTGGAGGGGGAACCAATGGCAAAGGAAGACCTTTCTCTCTGTTTCTCTCTCTCACTGTCCACTCTGCCTCTCAAAAAAAAAAAAAAATACATCTGGCTGCTGTCTGGAACTTATAAACCAGGGGAGTAAGGGTGAGAGCAAATCAACTGGCTGTGGGCATCTTCACGGCCGCTTCAGCATTGAACTTGACCACGGGTCAAGGAAGTAAAAAGGAAGTTTAAAGATGAGTAACAGGCCAGGCAAAACAACAGCAATGTCCACAGCTATGAGCAGCAAATTAGTTCGTCTCCGTAAAATGTTTCCAGCAGCAGCCTGCCCGGTAAGTGCGACATACAAGTGGGCAGTGGCCGCTGCATTACTGTTATTGGAACTGGCAGCAGCACTCATGTGATCAAACTCCAATTTTGAAAGCCCATACCCATTGGCTTCTTTAAGACAGCCTGGTCCATTGTCAGCTGTGAGCCCTCACTGCTTACAAAGGTTTTTTTTTTATTTATTTTTTCATCTTTTGGTAGAGGAGCCAAATGAAGGGTTCCCTATCATCTCTCCCAGCAGGAAGCCATGATCTCAGGCCACTTACATTGCAATTAAATAGCTTCAAATGTCAGTGTGGCCCATTAAACACCTAGTGTTAGGAGGACTTGGTCATAAATTAAATCAAGCCCCTCTTATTCTTTTTAAAAGTATAAACACAGTTTATTGGGGGTTTTAATTATATAAGCAATATCTGAACATACTCTTTTCAAAATAAGTCACACATTAAAGATAATATTTTCCTTAATCACACCCCCTTCCTGGTTCCCTCCCTTACTTTTTTCTTTTATTTATTTGAAAGGCAGAGAGAAAGGGTGAGAGAGAGAGAGAGAGAGAGAGAGAGAGAGAGAGAGAGAGAAAGAGAAATAGAGAGAGAGGGAGGGAGAGAGAGAGAGAGGCTGATTTAGCATCCTCTGGTTCACTCCCCAAATGCCTGCAACAGTCAGTTCTGGGTCAGGCCAAAGCCAGGAGCCAGGAACTCAACCCAGGTCTCGTCCATGGGTTTCCGGGACCCAAGTCCTTGAGCCATCACCGCTGCCTCCCATTGGCAGGAAGCTGGAGTCAGGAGCCAGAACTGGGCATCAAACCCAGGTACCTCAGAGTGGGACCTGGACATCTTAACTCCCGGGTCAAAGGCCCACTCCCAGGGTGAATCTTCCAAACTTTCAGTCAGATGAACCCAACAGAATCGAAAGTAGCAACTCAGACAGTGAGTGCTCACATCTATACGGCATCACTCCGCAAACAGCCCGGCAAGGAACACATCCAAACGCCCGCACGGAGATACGGACGCAGGTGTCCCCACACTCAGAGCCTCGCACTCAGATACAGACGCAGGTGTTCCCACACTCAGAGCCTCGCACTCAGATACGGACACAGGTGTCCCCACACTCAGAGCCTCGCACTCAGATACGGACACAGGTGTCCCCACACTCAGAGCCTCACACTCAGATACAGACGCAGGTGTCCCCACACTCAGAGCCTCGCACTCAGATACGGACACAGGTGTCCCCACACTCAGAGCCTCGCACTCAGATACGGACACAGGTGTCCCCACACTCAGAGCCTCGCACTCAGATACAGACGCAGGTGTTCCCACACTCAGAGCCTCACACTCAGATACAGATGCAGGTGTCCCCACACTCAGAGCCTCGCACTCAGATACAGACGCAGGTGTCCCCACACTCAGAGCCTCGCACTCAGATACGGACACAGGTGTCCCCACACTCAGAGCCTCGCACTCAGATACAGACACAGGTGTCCCCACACTCAGAGCCTCGCACTCAGATACGGACGCAGGTGTCCCCACACTCAGAGCCTCGCACTCAGATACGGACGCAGGTGTCCCCACACTCAGAGCCTCACACTCAGATACAGACGCAGGTGTCCCTATACCAAACACCTGCCTGTCACTCTCGTTAACCCCGCCCCCTCCTCCTGGGACCTGCATCCGCTTATCTCTGTAGCAGTTATCCTGCTGCTGGCGTTCTGTCTCCCATAGAGCATGCGAATCCCACAAGCGCAGGAAATTGTGTCTTGCTTACATCCAGGGTTTAGGATATGCAGCTGATGCTTGATTCCGTTTGTTGAATGACTGAGAGAGTGGCTCATGGTATTTGCAGTTGAAAAATGACAGAATACGTATTGTTGTTATCACTCATTGCACACTTAGAATGTTCTGGGTGGCACAGGGTGTTGTTAGAGCCTTTTTATTTATTTTTTTTGACAGGCAGAGTGGACAGTGAGAGAGAGAGACAGAGAGAAAGGTCTTCCTTTTGCCGTTGGTTCACCCTCCAATGGCCACTGCGCTGATCCGATGGCAGGAGCCAGGAGCCAGGTACTTCTCCTGGTCTCCCATGGGGTGCAGGGCCCAAGCACCTGGGCCATCCTGCACTGCACTCCCGGGCCACAGCAGAGGGCTGGCCTGGAAGAGGGGCAACCGGGACAGAATCCGGCTCCCCGACTGGGACTAGAACCCGGTGTGCCGGCGCCGCAAGGCGGAGGATTAGCCTAGTGAGCTGCGGCGCCGGCCTGTTAGAGCCTTTTAATTCCCTGGCTTTGACCTGATCTTTCCCAGGGTTCCAGGATGGAAGTAAAAGCCTCCGTAGCAAAACTGCAGTGTTTTCTCCCCGTCCTCCTCTCTCCCAGGTCAAG